>NW_006921971.1:1160654-1166463 GCF_000298275.1 Orycteropus afer afer | reverse complement strand
AAAGCCCAAACCACACCCACTGCCGTGGAGTCGATTCTGACCCACAGCGCCCCTAGAGGACAGAGTGGAATTGCCCCACAGGGTTTCCAAGGCTGCCATCTTTACAGAAGCCTACTGCTTCATCTTTCTCACACAGACTGGTTGGTGGGTTCGAACCACCAACCTTTTGGATAACAGCCACATGCTTTAAACACTGTGCCACCAGGGCTCCTCAGACAACATTAACCAAAAAAACCAAACTCACTGCTGTTGAGTCATTTCCGACTCATAGCGACCCCTCCTTGGTTTTCTGAGGTGGTATCTCTATGGAAATATATTGCCCAGTCTTCCTTCTGAGGAGTGGCTGGTGGGTTTGAACCATCAGCCTTCTGGTTAGCAGGCAAATGCCTTAGACACTATGCCAGTCAACATTAAAGAAGTATTCATTTTCAGGCGTGATAATGGCATTATGGTTAGTTTTGTTTTAACTAAGATGCTCATATTAGAGATGTTCTTATTAAGGTATTTATGGATGAAATGATAGAGACTCAAACTTGCACTGTAATAACCCACGGTGGGTGGGAGTAGGGAGGTTTGCAGGGGGTCAAGATGAAACACAGCTGGTGATGTGGAAACTGCCTAGTCGCCTGTACAAGAATGGTCCTTATAGGATTCTCTCGACTTCCACGTTTGTAGCATCCCCTGGTGTGTGTGTGTTTTTTTTTTTTTTAACGGCATCCTAGTTTACTCAACTCAGGGCTTCAGTAAATCACTATTTCTGATTACTTGATGGATGCCGAGTTTTGTTATCAGTTCCAAGGCAATGGTTCTCCAAGTTGAGTGTCCATCAGATTTTAAAGAAAACAGTTAAAACTGCCTGAGAAAAACAGATACAGACCTGAAGCATCATTACTGTAAACCAGCAAAACCAAACCCGGTGCCGTGGAGTTGACGTGACCCTGTGGGACAGAGCAGAACTTGCCCGGAAGGTTCCTAGGATGTCATCTTTATGGGAGCAGACTGCCTGGTCTCTCATCATGGACCTGCTGGCTGGGCTCAAAGTGCTAGCCTTCCAGTTCCTGGCTGAGTGCTTTAACCACCGTGCCACCAGCACTAACACACAGCAGCCAAGGAGCGATGCCTGAGAGGGGCGTGGGACTGGAGTCTGAGCAGAGCAGGCCTTTTGTTGTAAGATACGGCCTAGAAAAGGCCCGGGGGCAGATCTTCTCTGTCAGATGCAGTTCCTATGAGTCACAATCAACTTGGTGGCTCCCTGACAACAACAAAGTTCCTCAGTTTCTATTTATATTTACCACCAAGTTATAAAGTTTTGAGTAAAGTTACTTAGATGTTTTGCTGCTATTGTGTTTACTGTCAAGTGTCCAGGTGACACACACGGGCTCATTACATTTACTGAGTTATTCCGTCTCAGAGGGTGGGATCATGGCCTGCTGGGTCTCAAAGGGTGGGGCCGCAGTGCCCAGGCTTCAGAGGCTCCGATTGTCACCAGCTCGGCTCTGGAATAGGAGGGTGCCATTCACAAGTGTCGGGGTGGGGGTGAGCTTGCTGCCTCGTCCAAGGGGCAGAAGGGCTGGGGTTGCTGCTCAGATGGGCAAGGAGGTGCCATTGCTGGGGGCCTGGGGGCAGAGCTAAAGCCCACGGCCCAGAGGCCTCAACCCCGAATCCCGAGAGCACGGCAGCACCCAGAGTGTGCAGGGCAGGGGCCCCGCTGGTCGCAGAGAGCGGAGGGTCACTTCCAGTGTGTGGAGCTAACGTGAACTGCTCTGCGGGGTTTGGACTTGCTTGATTCCAGTTATCCCTTCTTTCCCACAATTTCTCCCATTTGTTACAGCAAGGTCTACTTGTCCCTGGGCCACCCTTGGACAGTGGACGCAGATAACCTGTATTCTAGATAACAAGGAATTTTGTCCCAGAACAGAATTTGGATTGGGAATTGATTTAAGACTTTTGGGGTGATACGATGGGATAAAAATTTTGCTTGTCACAAGGGTATGAATTCTGGGGGGCCAAGGGGTGTAATATCACAGACTGAACTGTGCCCGCCCTCAAAAAAATGTGTCAACTTGGCTGGACTGTGATTCTCAGGGGTTTGGCGGTTACGTAATGGTGTAATCATTCCCCACGATGTCATCTGATGTGATCAGCCAATCAGCTGTAGCGGGATGTGACAGGAGCTTCGCTTGGGTGTGGCCTGCATCACCTCTTACCTCACAAGACATAAAAGGGGAGAGCAGTTAGCGGAGAGGACCCACCCCACCAACAAAGAGCTGGAGCAGATCATATCCTTCGTGCCCACGGCCCCTGTGCCGAGAACCTCCTAGACCCAAGGGAAGGTGGAGGCCAAGACGCATGGTGATCTCCATGGAACGCTGAGCCCACCGATGTCAAAAGGAGACCAGGACCTTCCCCCAGAGCCAACAGAAAGAGAACCTTCCCCAAGAGCTGAATGTGGACTTCTATCCTGAACGGTGAGAGAATAAATTTCTGCTTGTTAAAGCCGCCCACTTGTGATATTTCTGTTACCCCAGCACCGGATAACTAAGACAGTCTGCATATATTTTTACCAAGTGACTCACTGGTTTTGGCTTTTTCCTTTTACATTTCTTTTCCTGTGACTGGTAGCACGCTTGTTCTCTTTTATTTAGGGATTGCAGTCTGGCCCTGAACGCTCCCTGTAGCCTATCTCATCAATGTGACAAGCCCTGTCCTACCCCAATATTACCCCAATATTATCTATAATCTCATTTTCTCTGCTGAGTCTCTGCACAGAAATGGAAGACATTCATTCTGACCTAACCCTGTCTAATCATATCCTAAGGATTTTTGCAGTCAAAAGTCCTATGCAGTCCGTCAGGGAAGAACTTCATGCCCCACCACTGGATGCCAGCTCTCTAGAGCTGAGATGGATCTCAAAGAAGTAGGCGGTCTATGCCGTGTGAAGATGAAACAGGAAGAATGAAGGTGCCTGCTCCATTGGGAAGCGCTTGCAAGTAGCCATCCAAGGACAACCCCTGGTCTCTAACTGCCTGGAGCAGCAGAGAAAGAGGAGTCAGGAAGAAGAGGAAATGGAATGTGTGGCTAATTGCCTCCATGAAAAACAGCCCCCTCTGCCATGAGACCAAAAGAACTACAGTGCCCGGCTACCATGACCAAACTAGTTTTAATCAAAGATTCTATAGAAGAATCCTGATCAAAAGGGGGGAAATGAACTAATAGTATCTGTTAAGCATAGCTTAACAGTATTTCAAATGCTTGTTGTCTAGACATTCTGCAGCAATTGAGGCCAGATGGACCTCTGAAACTACAGCCATAAGATAATCTTTAAACCCCACCCAACCCCACCCAAAAAAACCACCAAACTCACTGACGTCCAGTCAATTCCAACTCATGGTGACCCCTCCTTGGGATTCCAAGGTGGTATCTCTACAGAAGTAGATTGTCCAACCTTCCTTCCGAGAAGTGGCTGGTGGGTTTGAACCGTCAACCTTCTGGTTAGCAGTCAAATGCCTTGTTGTTGTTGTTATGTGCCGTAGAGTCGGACCCGACTCATAGTGACCCCTCCTTGGGTTTCCGAAGCAGCATCATTATGGAAGTAGATTGCCCAACCTTCCTTCCGAGAAGTGGCTGGTGGGTTTGACCCGTCAGCCTTCTGGTTAGCAGTCAAATGCCCTGTTGTTGTTGTTGTTGTTATGTGCCGTGGAGTCGGACCCGACTCATAGTGACCCCTCCTTGGGTTTCCAAAGCAGTATCACTATGGAAGTAGATTGCCCAACTTTCCTTCCGAGGAGTGGCTGGTGGGTTTGAACCACCAGGCTTCTGGTTAGCAGTCAAGTGTCTTAGCCACTGTGCTACCAGAGCTCTTAGTCAAATGCCTTAGGTACTAAATATCCCTGAAGTCTTCTTTAAACCAAGTGATTTGTTGTTGTTGTTATTAGGTGCTCAAACCAGTTCCGACTCACAGAAACCCACGTCCAATAGGACGAAACCCTGCTCGGCCCTGCAGCACCCTCACAGTTGTTGCCACGTCTGCGCCCACTGTTGCAGCCACTGTGTGAGTCCATCTCATTGAGTGTCTCCCTCTTTGTAGCTCACTCTCTCCTTTAACAAGCAAGGTATTCTTCCAGGAATGGTCCCTCCTGATGACATGTCCACAGTACGTGAGATGGAAGTCTTGCCACCCTTGCTTCTAAGGAGCACTCTGGCTGTACTTCTCCCAAGACAGATTTGTTCATTCTCTGGCAGTCCATGGGATATGCAATATTCTTTGCCAACACCATAGTTCAAAGGCATTAATTCTTCTTCAGTCTTCCTTATTCACTGTCCAGCTTTCACGTGCATATGAGACAACTGAAAATACCATAGCTTGGACTAGGTGTACCTTAGTCTTCAAAGTGACATTTTGCTCTTCAGCACTTGAAACAGATCTTTTGCAGCAGATTTGACCAATGTAATACGTCATCTGATGTCCTGACTGCTGCTTCCATGGGCCTTGAAGTGGACTCAAGTAATACGAAATCTCTGACAACTTCTTTTCTCCATTTGTCGTAATATTGCTTTTGGTCCAGTTGTAAGGATTTTTGTTTTATTTATATTGTGGTGTAATTCATACTGCAGACTGCAGTCTCTAATCTTTATCAGTAAGTGCTTCAAGTCATCTTCACTTTCAGCAAGCCAGGTTGCATTGTCTGCATATTGCGGTTGTTAAGGACCCTTCCTCCAATCCCGATGCCACGCTGTTTTTCATAGAGTCCCGCTTCTCAGATTATTTGCTCACCATATAGATTGAATAAATATGGTGAAAAAGATACATCCCTGATGCACTCCCTTCCTGATTTTAAACCACACAGTATCCCTTTGTTCTTTTGCAACCACAGCCTCCTGATCTATGTACAGGCTCCTCATGAGCACAATTAAGAGTTCTGGAACTCCCATTCTTCTCAGTGTTGCCCATGATCTGTTATGATACACAGAGTTTAGCATAATTTTCCTTGGTGAAGAAGGGCTACCTTGGGCACTGTGCCCTTTTAAACCATCTACATGAGACCAAACTGACAGCAGGAACATGGAAGGATTGATGGGAACCTTAGCAGGCAGGGCCTTCATATCAACGGGGGAGGAACAACTTGGGGAAGGCAGGTGAGGACACTTGCACGCCTCAGATAATGTCATCGGCATCACTGAACTGCACACGGAGGCTGTTAATCAGTGAGTCTATTTGTAACAACAACAAAGATAAATACATTTTAAAAAGCGAGTGAGAACTGGAGGTGGCACTGATGGGGCAGAGTGGCTCCAGAGCTCGTCCCGGCTCCCCCTGACCTGGGAGCCTCACCCGTCAGGACCTCCCCTGCCAGAGGCACCCGCAGCCTGCAGCCCACACAGCATGGAGCTGAGGGCGCTCGCTCACTGTCTCATCTGCTACACGCATACAGACGCCAAGAGGCCATCGTAGTGAGTAATGGAGAAGCCGCTTACCAAGGAGGAGCCGCTGTGGACTGAAGGCCCGACACCAAGTCAGTCAGTCGGACCCTTCAGTTCCTCACATTGTCCCAGAGCTATGGCCTCCTGTTTGGGTTGGAACAGACTGTCCACACCTCGCTGTAGTCGCTGTCTTGACCCCACGTGTTACAGAGTGGGACTTCCCCATAGGGTTTGCGTGGCTGTCATCTTCACAGCAGATCGCAGCCCTTTTCTCCCATGGGGCCGCTGGGTGGGTGCAGTGTAGTAAATTACTTTGTGTGGCTTTTCTACCCATAAGTCTTTGTAAACTCCAAGGTGGAATTTGCTGTGAGCAACTGAGGAGCTCCTG
>NW_006921971.1:1146559-1147731 GCF_000298275.1 Orycteropus afer afer | reverse complement strand
ATGGACACTGGGAAGAGGTAACTATGGGGAGGAAGTGGGAGGGGAGCTGTTGCATTGTGGTAAACTGTGGTCAATGACATGAGACAAAGTAATGTGAACTGCTGTATGGAAAGTGAATTTGCTCTGTAAATCTTCACCCAAATCACAATACACACACACACACACAAACACAAAAAATGTGAGGTACTGTTCCAAATTTTTCTACCATTCTAGCAGGATCTGTCTATTGTGCTCCTGATCAGAAGGGTGGGGAATGCTAACAGGGCACCATCTAGGTCCTCTGCTCTCAGGGTCGATGAGGTCATGGTTCACATGGCCCATCAGCCCGCAGACTGGTTTCTTCCTCCTGTTTTTTCCTCTTCTTTCTCTTTTGCTCTGGATGAGTTGAGACCAATAATGACTATACCTTAGCTGGCCATTCACAAGCTTCTAACAGCACAGATACTACTCACCAACCTAGGATGTAGAACCTAACTTTATGAACCAGCCTTAGCCAGTTGACCAAGATGTCCTATGAGACTGTGGTTCCAGCCCTTCATAGCTCAGAAATCAACCCTAAGAGGTGTTTGGTTACGTCTAAGAGGATCTGTGCCCCCAATGGCTTCATTATACAGCTGAATATACCTGCTACACGTGTCCACTTACACATACTTATATGTACATACCTACACACACCTGCAACACACACAAACACATGTCTGCACATGCAGTTTTCAGTTGTTTTGGCTTTTGTTTCTGTCTCACATATGCCATGGTTATCACCAAGAGGTCCTTCTTTCCTGTGTATTAGCGACATCCCTCACCTTCGTCAAGCTGTGTACACATCACCCTCGTTCCCTGTCACCTGTCCCGTCACCAGGAAAAAGTGTCCACTCTCCAGGCAGTGAATCCCTCCCCGGCCATCCTTGGTCACCACGAGTGAAGTTTAGTTCTTGTATCCCTGTTACTTTGTAAGTTAAAGGACTAAGTCTTATAACAGCAAGCCCAGGAGCCCCTGGTGGTATAGCAGTTAATGCATTTGGCTACTAACCAAAAGGTCAGTGGCTCAAACCCACCATCCGCTCCACAGAAGAAAGATAAGTCAGTCTGCTTCTGTAATGACTGACAGCCTTGGAAACCCCATGGGGGTCATTATGAGTCAGAATTGACTCAATGGCAGTGAATTTTTTTTT
>NW_006921971.1:1145066-1146374 GCF_000298275.1 Orycteropus afer afer | reverse complement strand
AAGACTTAAAGTAGAAGTAGAGCCAGCTTGTTAAGGACTCTGGTAAAACACAGTTTTAGTAGATCTGAGGTGCACAGTCTGGTTTCGGAAGCATACCGGATGAATTTGATGGCGTCCAGCTCCTCAGCAGTCGGGAAGGGGGTCATCTTCAGCAACACCGCGTTGAACACGCCATCATCCAGAAATGCCGCCACCCTCTTCACACCACTCACGGTGACAGTGACGTCTGTCACGTTTGAGAATAACCTCTGCACAGCGTTGGCCAGGCTCACCACGGCGACATCGCCAACCAACAAGAGGTCAACTCTGCCCTGCAACAGGAGGTAGAACACAAAATCAACATCCAGGCCGAGAGGAAATGCCCCGGACGCAAGGGCAAGGGCCACGCAGACAGCCTGCAGACCGGGAGGCGTCGCACCAGGCCACCACCGTGCAGTGAGCACCGCCAGGAAGCGGGTCACATGCTGGCTCCCAGGGCCCGTGAAAGTTCCGTGCACACAGTAATTTTCCCTACAAAGTGCACTGCAGCACAGGGGAAAGGTCTGAGATGTGGTGGGACGGACCGAAACGGGACAGAGAGACACGGAGCGGGCCCAGGCTGGAAAAATGATGTCCACAGACTGGTTCACCACAGGACTGCCATAAATATTCAGGTTTAAAAAAAAAAAGGTCTGGAGTATCTGTGAAGTGCAATAAAACGTGGTATGCCATGGGCTGTTAACAACTTGATGTCCCCCAACAATATTTCCTTCTACTTCCCCCAGACACCCTACCTTTCATGAAGCCTGCATGCCATTTTCAGATGACCTTTGAAATGTGCAATCTCTAGCCAGCTTAGCAACCCTTCTTGCGTTTCCCTTCACAATGCAGACACACCTCACTTTACTGTGCTTCTCTTTATTGCAGTTCACAGATGCTTTTTCTTTTTCCCCACAAATTGGAGATGTGTGTCAAGCAATGCTGTGGGCACCATTTTTCCAACATCGTGTGCTCACTTTGTATCTCTGGGCCCCACTTTGGGAACTCACACAACATTTCAAATTTTCCATCATGGGACTGCATAGTTAACAGACGACAGTAGGCTGCAACCTACCCTATGTATGCACCAGGAAACCAGCACAGCAGGTGACTGGCCTTCCTGCAGTGCATGCCTGGTTGGTGTCCTGGTTCCCTGGTGCCACTCTGACAGGAAACATACCACCAATGGGATGGCCCTAACAAACAGGAGTTTATTCTTACAATTTGGAGGCTTTAAGTCCAAGTTCAAAGTGCCAGGCTCTAGGGGCTGGGTGAAAGCCCCTCAACCTT
>NW_006921971.1:1143722-1144668 GCF_000298275.1 Orycteropus afer afer | reverse complement strand
TTGATTGCCAGTCTCATCACGGGGAATAACTACCACCAGCTGCCCAGCCACTCCACCAGGCCCAGCCAAGTTGACACACAAACATAACTACCACAGTTGGGTGTCTGACCTACCTGCAGGTGTGCTTGTACAGCACTTCTACAGTCATGTGGGGTCGCCACCAGTCACAATCAACCCCATGGGACCCAAAATAAAAAACACACTAAGTTAGTAAGGAACTAGTCCACCATCCATTGCAGGGTAGCTCCAATGACCTGAATAGCTCATGATCAACTTAAGCTGACACTCTGGTCAGCTGCAAGCACCTTGTCGGTGACTGAATACGAACACAGCTGACGAGAAGGAGCCACTGACAAGAAGAGGATAAATACAAGTTCTGGTACATTCTGCTTGGGATGATGCCTTTTAGCACATCAAATATTTTCACCTGTGAGCGCCCTGTGGCCTGATGTGTCGTCCTGACAAACTTTTTTTCTATTTGAATTGCTTGTTCCATATATATATATGGAACAAGCAATTCAAATAGAATATATATATACAGTTTTGGTTTTTTTAAAATAAAAGCAGTATGTAGTCACTGGAAAAGATAACAAAATCCACAACTCGAGGATAACCACTTTTAACATCTTGGCCTAAAAATCAAACCACACCCACTGCTGAGGAGTCCATTCTGACCCACAGCGCCCCTAGAGGACAGAGTGGAACTGCCCCACAGGGTCTCCAAGGCTGTCAGTCTCCACAGAAGCAAAGCCCAAACCACACCCACTGCTGAGGAGTCCGTTCCGACCCACAGCGTCCCAGAGGACAGAGTGGAACTGCCCACAGGGTCTTCAAGGCTGTCAGTCTTCACAAAGACTTAAAGTAGAAGTAGAGCCAGCTTGTTAAGGACTCTGGTAAAACACAGTTTTAGTAGATCTGAGGTGCACAGTCTGGTTTCGGAAGCATA
>NW_006921971.1:1137559-1143392 GCF_000298275.1 Orycteropus afer afer | reverse complement strand
CCCAAACCACACCCACTGCCGTGAGTCCATTCTGACCCACAGCGCCCCTAGAGGACAGAGTGGAACTGCCCCACAGGGTCTCCAAGGCTGTCAGTCTTTATGGGAGCAAAGCCCAAACCACACCCACTGCTGTGGAGTCCATTCTGACCCACGGCGTCCCTAGAGGACAGAGTGGAACTGCCCACAGGGTCTCCAAGGCTGTCAGTTTTTACAGAAGCAAAGCCCCAACCACACCCACTGTCCTAGAGTTGATTCTGACCCCCCAGTGCCCCTACAGGACAGAGTGGAACTGCCCCCAGGGTTTCCAAGGCTGCCACATTTCTCGGGCAACTGGTGGATTCCAACCACCGACCTTGGTGAACAGCGGAGCACATCACTTTGGCTCCACCAGGGCGCCCACCTCGGCTGACAGCGTTTCACTCTGGGCAGTTTTTAGAAGGCGAAGTCACCGTCATCAGTGCCACTTATCCATCCTGATTTCTGTAAGCTCAGGAGCCCGCGGGGGGCCGTCTCCCGGGTTTTGCACACACTGCCATTGGCACTCTGCAGGGCTAAGCCCTTAATTAGCAACAGCAGGTGCAGAGGCAGCAAATCACTCCTTCGTTTGAGCGAGTTGTTCATTACCATACGCCCGCCTATCCCGGGAGAGGAGCTGACAGGAGCAGCAGCTGCGCAGCCACGCTCCCACCACAGTCAGCCGCCTCCTTCCCCCGCGGGGTCCAGGGACTTAACCCACTCTCTCTGGAGAGGGGGGCAAGCTGCCGGGACTGGGTCATTTGTAAAACCAAACGGAACCCACTGCCCTGGAGTGGGTTCCCACTCAGCAGCACCACCTGACAGAACTGCCCCTACGGTTTCCTCGGCCATTGTCTGAACCACAGCACACTGCCAGGTCTGCTCCCTCAAACTACTGGGAGTGCGGGTGATTAAACCTCAACTTCCCATTAGCAGCTGAGCACTTCACTACCCCGTCACTAGGGGTAGAAAGCCATAATCGCACACGGAGTCCTAGATAATGAACTTTTATTCAAAATTCCTCTGTGCAGCTCTGTCTAGTCCTGCACGGCAAGATGGTAATTTTTTCTTTAGTTTCAATGGATTCCTCTACTTTAAAAAGACGGTGTTTCAGTTATTCCTGTTTTCAGCAGTGGGTTTATTCAGAAGTGAATGGCCCATCCTTTTTCCCAGGCTGTGTTAGTCTGCAAGCCCCGCTGATACCTGTTCATTGTGTGTGACCCTGTAAGTGTTTGAAATACCCATGGCATAGCCTCTGGCCTCACAGCAACACACCAGGTACCACAGTGTGACACACTGACAGACAAGCAGTGGTCAGAGCAGAGAGTCAGGAAAAAAAGGGTAAGACCCTCAATGAGATGGATTGACACAGTGGCTGTAATGATGTGCTCAAGCATGGCAAGGACTGAGAGGCTGGTGCAAGACCAGCCAGTGTTCCCTTCTGTTCTGTACAGGATTGAAGCGAGTCAGGGCTGAGCTAACAGTAACTAAATGTTAAAAAGGGCAAATCCTGTTAAAGTAGTCTCCTTCAAAAAAAAAAAAAAAAAAACCCTAATCCCACTGCTGTGAAGGCAATTCTGACCCGCAGCGCCCCTAGAGGACAGAGTGGAACTGCCCCACAGGGTCTCCAAGGCTGTCAATCTTCACAGAAGCAAAGCCCAAAGGAGTCCATTCCGACCCACAGCGCCCCTAGAGGACAGAGTGGAACTGCACCACAGGGTCTCCAAGGCTGTCAATCAATGGAAGCAAAGCCTAAACCACACCCACTGTCTGGAGTCCATTAAGACCCACAGCGCCCCTAGAGGACAGAGTGGAACTACCCCACAGGGTCTCCTTGGCTGTCAATCTTCACAGAAACAAAGCCCAAACCACACCCACCGCTGTGGAGTCCATTCCGACCCACAGCGCCCCTAGACGACAGAGTGGAACTGCCCACAGGGTCTCCAAGGCTGTCAGTCTTCACAGAAGCAAAGCCCAAACCACACCCACTGCCCTGGAGTCCATTTTGACTCACAGCGCCCCTAGACGACACAGTGGAACGGCCCCACAGCGTCTCCCAGGCTGCCATTTTGTTTTTATGGCCGCTGACTGCCTCCTCTTTTCCCAGTGGCTGGTGGGTTGGAACTACCTGTGCTTTGATTAGCAGCCGACTGCCTTAAGCACTGCGCCATCAGGCCCCCTTCAAAGCGGTGCTGTTCCGCTTCAGACGCCCTCCTGGCCAGCCATGGGGTCTGTGGAACACTTCAGGTTTCCCTCCCGCACTTACCCTCCCGTTGGTGGAATTCTCCCCCTGGTGGCAGCCCGCCGGCCCAGCCTCCCGTCTCCTGAGGCAGGGGCTGGGCGGTGCTTCCGTCCCGGCGGGGTCAGCGCCCTTCGTGGACAGACAGCCGTCACTTGACCGCGCTCCGCGGGCACCCCACTGAGCTGCACAAACGGAAAGTCCGCGAAGCCCGGCCCAGAGCCTGTCTGAGGCGCCATTTCCCACCCGCTGGGCTCACTTGGCGTCCGGGTCGCATCCCGGTTACTCTCGCTGTAGTTCCCACATTGCTCATCGCGCCTCACAGCCGACAGTCAGGGGTCAAGACTCCCTCAGGGGCGCCGGGACAACAGCCCTGACGGGTGCCGGGCACTGGGCCCGAGACCACCATGTCGCTGGGCGCGTCCGCCCGCCGGACCCTGGGGACGGCCCTTTGCTGTCCGCAGACGCCGCGGGGCTCCCGGACCCGAGACCGGGGACGGCTTGCCGCGTGGGGAGCCATGCACGGGGCGCGGGCTGCAGGAAGGCGGCGCATCCAGGGCCCCGGGAGCGCCATGCCGCTTAGCACGCGGGCGACGCGGTCTTACCGGGCCCGGAAGGCGAAGAGCGCGCCTTCCTAGGAAACGACACCCCGCGGCCGCCAGTCACGTCCTGGCGACGCCTCAGCCCCAGCACCGACGGCACTCGGCTCTTGGGAAAATAGCCGGCCCGCGGCTGTGGACGGCTGCGAGGGGAGCTCGGCTTTCCCTGTAAAGCCCTTCCGTCCGCTTTCTCCCCCGGAGCGCCCGGCCCACCGCCACCCGCCCGGGAAGGGCCCGGGTACCCGGCTGTCCTCGCCCACGCTTCCTACCTGGGAGGACGTCGGCCCCGGGAGCCTGAGCGCGGCCGCCATGGCTCCACGTGCGCTACGCCACGAGCGCACGGGCTGCGCGCCTGCGCGCCTGCGCGCCTGCGGCCCTTAAAGTGGCCGTGGCCTGGCTGCCGGGCCTACCGGGCCCCGTGGTACCGAGTCCGGCCGTGGGCCTTGGTGGGGTGGGGGGACCCGGGCTGAGAAGCAGACAGAGCGGCTGCCTTGCCAAGAACCACTTTCGGGACCCTGCAGCTCCAGACCTGGGTCCCACCGCCCACGTCGCTACGACTGCGCGCCAGTTGACAAATCTTAGAGCGTCTCAGCGGAAGTTTTACCAGTTTAAGTGTTAGGACTGAGCAAATACTGGTTATTTTTATGTATTCATTTATTCACGCCGTCTCTAGACAACCAGAAGGAGCCCTGGTGGCACAGGGTTTAAAGCACTTGGCTGCTAACCAAACACTGGGCAGTTCTAACCCAATAACTGTTGTGCGGGAGAAAGACCTGGCGGTCTGCTCCCTAAAGATTGACAGCCTTGGAAACCCAATGCCCAGTGGGGGTCGCCATGAGTCAGAAACAGCTCCATGGCAGTGACTATGCCCTTCAGGGAGTGGTCCCTCCCGATAATGTGTCCACAGTACGTGAA
Source organism: Orycteropus afer afer (assembly GCF_000298275.1). Lineage (NCBI taxonomy): Eukaryota > Metazoa > Chordata > Mammalia > Tubulidentata > Orycteropodidae > Orycteropus > Orycteropus afer. The sequence goes on along the minus strand of NW_006921971.1, from coordinate 1,139,624 downwards.
ACCAAGTCTCGCCACCCCCACTTCCTCTTTGAACAGGCCTGATTTGTGTACCCTGAAGGCACGTGAACATGCTGCTGCGGTTTGACATGGTTCACATGGAAAATGCGCTGAGAAATTCCTGACGAGATCATTCTGCGTCATTGGGCAGAAAATGTGCACATTATTCATCGTGACTCGTTCCTGCTTCCCCGATTAACCAGCAAGGTCCATGTTCTGGGTGAACACCTGCAAGGCAGTTAGTTTTGTACTAATGCAGGGCAAAATCAAGCCAGGTCCAGACACGGGCTGGGGTGCACGGGCCAGCTTGGACATTTTCCTGTTCTGTGGTAACCTGGTGGGTCTCCATCGTTCCAGGGGTCTGGATTAGTGAGTCTGAGGCTGACAGCTACGGAGGCCTCGTTGCAACAAAACAGACACGTTGCTTTTAAATGTAAGCAGAGGACAGATCATGTGAGCAGGACTAATCACGCCTATGCTGAGGGGATGGCAAGAAAAGACAGCCGTCCATATCTCACCCCGAGAGCTCAGGCTCCATGGCAATCAGTGCAGGCATTGTAACAGTTTCCAACACAGGCCCGCCTCGTTTTACTGCACTTCACTTTACTGCGCTTCACAGACGCTGTGTTTTTTACAAATGGAAGGTCTGAGGCAATCCTGCAGCTAGTCTGTTGGCGCCATTTTTCCAACACCACGTGCTCACTTTGCATCTCTGTGTTCCACTTTGGGAATTCTCACAATATTTCAAACGTTTGCATCATGCTATGCATGCTTCACAGACTACAGTAGCGTGTAAACATGACTTTTATATGCATTGGGAAACCAGCAAATGTGTGTGACTCACTTTATTGTGATAGTTGCTTTACTGTGGTGGTTGGAACCAAACCTGCAGGATCTCCAGGGTGGGCCTGTACCCTAAAAGAAAAAGGAAGCCTACATTGAATGAGCAGGCCCATGAAACCACTGCAGCCAAGTTGGTTCAACAACAGGGCCCCTGTGGGACACAGTAGAGGGGCCCCCTAGGGTCTCCTAGGTTATAATTTTTATGGGAGCACTGGATGGCTTCAAACCAACAATCTTCCGGTCAGCAGCTGAGCGCCTAACCCCTGTGAGTCCAGGGCTCTGAAATGAGAGGGCGTTTCCATAAGTCAGTGATGTCACTGGCTGTCATTTTATCAGTAGGGACTTCCAGCAACATCAGCGACATTTTTGGTTCTCACAACTGGAAGCTGCTGCGGGAGGGTCGAGGTTGGGATGCCGCCAAGCCCCTTACAGTGCACAGGACACACCCCAAAACAGAATTATCCGGCCCAAAGGTGAACGGAGGCTGGGAAATTGGGCTTATAAACCCGCTTAGTGGTAACAGACAAGAGCAGGGAAAGCGTTAGTTTCTGGTCGTTGCTCACGTTTCTTCACTGTGTATTGGACGAATGGGCGGGTGCACGCCTTGTGGTTTCCCGCGGCTATTGCTATGCTGTGGAGATGCTGAGCGGAGCCCTGCATGCTGTGAGTCACACGCCGACAAGAAGTAACCTTGCTTGCCTCTATTTCCATCCCAGCCCAGGAAAACAGACTGAAGAAACCTGGACTCGAACTGAGCAATTTCAAATCCTCTATCTGGGGAAGTAAGAGTTTCCATTCATCTGAAGAGAATTTGCAGTCACGCGGCCTCTGTGCATTTGCTCCCATGTTCCATCCTCACCGCGTGTGTTCCAGAGCGTGTGTCGGCCCTGACTACCGTTTACTGATCAGCTTTGTGAGGAACACACGGGCTGCTGAGATGAACTCTCGTAAAGAACTTACGGTTAAAACAGGCGCACAATTTCCATCCAGTTCCGTTACAGAAATGGATACGTATAAAGCCCTTGGCTGCTAACTAAAATGTTGGTGGCTCAAACTCACCAGACGTTCTGTGGGAGAATGATGAGGCAGTCAACTTCCATAAAAATGACAGCCTTGGAGCCCCTGTGGGCAGTTCCACTCTGTCCTCTAGGGGTGCTGTGGGTCAGAATGGACTCCACGGCAGTGGGTGTGGTTTGGGCTTTGCTTCTGTGAAGATTGACAGCCT
>NW_006921971.1:1131931-1137459 GCF_000298275.1 Orycteropus afer afer | reverse complement strand
ACCCTGTGGGCAGTTCCACTCTGTCCTCTAGGGGTGCTGTGGGTCAGAATGGACTCCAGGGCAGTGGGTGTGGTTTGGGCTTTGCTTCTGTGAAGAGTGACAGCCTTGGAGACCCTGTGGGGCAGTTCCACTGTCCTCTAGGGGTGCTGTGGGTCAGCATCCACTGCATGGTGGTGGGTGTGGTTTGGGCTTTGCTTCTGTGAAGATTGACAGCCTGGGAGACTCTATGGTGCAGTACCACTCTGTCCTCTAGGGGCGCTGTGGGTCAGAATCGACTCAATGGGAGGGGATTTGGGTGGATTTATTCTCTAGCTCCTCCGTCAGATAGAAAAAGTATTTTCTTTTTGTGTTTATTTTTAAATAATTTCACTGCTGAAACCTAATTGGATGGTGTCCCGAGAAAGGAAGAAATCTTTTGTTAAGGTGCCAAAATTGGGGACTCACTTCTATCTGCAACAACAAATGAAACTCTGGACTTGGGGGCAACATTGGAAAAACACTAAAACACGTGCATGAGTTCAGGGGTCCTGCAGTGGGAGGCATGTAAACAAATGGGGACTGAAAGTCTGTAGGTCCTTATTATGCCAGAGCACACCAAGTGCTTACCTACCCTAGTTTAGTAAAACTAAACCACACCCACCGCCGTGAAGTCGATTCTGACCCACAGCGCCCCTAGAGGGCAGAGTGGAACTGCCCATAGGGTTTCCAAGGCTGTCAGTCTTTATGGAAGCCACCTACCTCATAATTCCCCCAAGGAGAAGCTGGTGGGTTCCACTTGCTGACCTTTCAGTTAGCAGCCGAGGACTTTAATCACTGAACCATCAGGGCTGTATTACTTATTTCTAGACCCCCAAAGAGAAGAGGTAAGACAGAAATGTTTGCAGTAATGAGGGATCAAAGATTCTGTTTTATGACAAAGATCGGATCAGGTTAACATCCTACCCTGACTGCTTTTTCAAATAGCTGCAAAACAGCTGCCATTCGGTACGGAGGTGTGGGAAAGCAGCAGCAAACCAGGTTGTGAGATTATTATTATCCCATGTGGGGCTGCCTACTGTATGTGACGCAATTGTATCACCCAGGGAATCACAAACTGAAGACTAAGAAGCCTTTGGCTGTTTGAACTGCAAAGCCACCTCTGGGCCCCACTTCAACTAGAAAACGAGCTATACATTTGCAAAGAAGGCCCCCATCCCCACCGCCGCTTCCCGTGTGGGCGTGGAGACCTACAAGGAAGAAGCCCCAGGGAGGAGGGCCAGAGGTCACTAGAAAACATAGACCGAGTACGGCCCCCCGAAAAGCAGACAGCCAGTCAAGGAACCTGCCCTGTTCCAGAGGGTATAGGTCAGCAGTGGGGGCGGCTCCGTTGGGCCCAGGGCAGATTCCCAACCCAGAGGCACAGAGAGCCCAATACACCAGATCTGCTTTAGCAGGAAACTTACATTAACACGTTTAGGTTTATAAGGAAATTTACATCATCTGAGGAGGGAGGGGCTTGACCATGGGGGAGAGGGAAGCGGGACCAAGCTGCTGCTGACTCAGGATTCATGGCATCTAAGCCGAAGTGCGGACCACCACATGACATGGCTGCTAGTGCCAGAGGGCCGCCTGCAGCTAAGAGCTAGGCCCCTAGCCAAGATTAAGGAGTCATGTTTCAAAGCCCTTCATGCTTGACCAGTTGCAAAATACTGAGAAACCTTCTGAGCTGTCTTTCAGGTTCCTCACCAGGTGTGGAGCACGGCACTAAAGGTCAATGTGACCGACGAACGACCTTCCACCAGAGCAGTCAGGAGCAGGAGTCCCTCACTGGGGCGCGAACCAGGGTCTGGAGACATCCCACAGATGCAACGTCCCGGAGTAAGTCCTGCGAGGCATCCCAGCAGCCTTCATGACGGGTTCCGTTTCTGATCTGACAGCCTTTGTGGTGGACTCTTGGCTACTCCCTGTACACACATCTCATTTTCATAACCCCTCCTTTTTCCTGGAAACCCTCACCCATCTAATGAATAAGGATGATGTCTTTTCCCCCACCTAAAACCTAAAATGAATAAGGAAGACCGAAGACGAGTTGATGCTTTTTAGTTGTGGTGCTGGCGGAGAATGCTGAAAGTACCATGGACTGCTAAAAGAACTAACAGATCTGTCCTGGAGGAAGTGCAGCCAGAATGCTCCTTGGAAGCAAGAATGGCCAGACTTCATCTCGCCTATTTTGGTTATGTTGTCAGAAGGGTCCATTTCCTGGAGAAGGATGTCATGCTTGGTAGGGTGGAGGGTCGACAAAAGAGGGGGAGGCCTTCAAGGAGATGGATTGATACGGTGGCTGCGATGATGGGCTCAAGTATAGCAGGGATTGGGGGCTGGCGCGGGATTGGGCAGTGTTTCGTTCTGCTGTGCATAGGGTCGCTATGAGTTGGAAACGACTCGACAGCACTTAACAACAACAAAACCCTTTATAAACCTTAGGAAGTCCTTTGTTCAAGGAGAGACTGCGGGCCAGCATGGGGGAAGCCCTCTCCGTCTCTCCCTCACACACTCTTTCCTTTCACCTTTAATAACTTTGGTTCGTGTGCACACTCTGCCTCTCACGTTCAGGTCTTTATCAGCAGAAGGCGAGGACCCTCACTCAGGTCCCGGGACCTCTGGCAACACGTGGATGTCTTCACTCCCAACCTCACGCCAGAAACCTCACGCGGGACAAGTGAACCGATGAAGTCACCAGGCAGAGGTACCTGCAAGGAAGTGGGGTGGGGTGGGGTGTGGGTTTATACGCTCGGTGCTTATGGCAGGGATCCACACAGGGAACCAGGAGAAACCATGTCCGGTCCATGACGGCCAGGGCCGCATCAGTAGTGTTAGTGGGTTCCAGGCATCACCAGGAGCCGGGTGTCTGTGTTTTCTCATGGCCCAGGTCGGATACCTGGCTCTCTTCCAACTCCTCTCCAGCAGGACCTTCTTGTATTAGGCATGGCCTTACAACCACGTCTGCCCAATGGGATCCACAGATGCTATGGGCCAGGGATGCTGAGTCCTCTTCCCTTCTCTGAGTATTACTGTGGCTGTCACGTCCCAGCTCAAATGCCTCTTCCATTGTTGCTGGGGCCCAGATTTCAAGGCATTTGTACCCAGGCTTGAAAAAGCAGGGTCAGGCAATGGAATACTATACAACCCTGAAGAATAATGTACAATCTGCAAAACACCACATAACGTGGATGAACTTGAGGACATTATGCTGAGTGAAATAAGTTAATCATAGAAGGACAAATATTGTATTAGTCTGTTATTGTAAAAGTCAAGGAAAGGTTTATATACAGAAGGAAATTTTCTTCGTTGGTTACCAGAGGTCGGAAGGGAGGGTAGGGAACACTATTAGATAGGTAGAGACAAGTATTGATTTGGGTGAAGGGAAGGGCAATGTGCTAAATGTCAGTGATCAACACGATGGCACTGAGGAAGAGGAAGACATAGAGAGGTGCCTGGGAGGCACAGATAACAAAGATGAACCCTTCTGCACATACAGTACTGTGTTGTCAGTAAAGGCAAACATGGATATAGGGGTGGATAGATGGGTGGACAGGCTGAACTATTAGTTATGTCTATGCAGGGGGTGTGTGTGCCCATGACTATGTATAGGGTGGCAGACAATGTTTCTACAAGTGTATGTGTATGTTCTGTAAGAATTCCCAGGTATATAGTAGAGCTAACAAGGGACAAGGTTGTAGTCACTTCTTGGGCACAGCCAGCTCCCTGGAGGGAGTGAGTAGTTGGACCAATGGCTCGGGACCATAATTGCAGGGGACATCAAGCTTAATTGGCATCATATGGCACATAAAAACACTGTTCCACATCCTTCTTTAGCACGTAGTAACTGGGATCTTAAAAGCTTGCAAGCAGCCATCTAGATGCAATGATGGGTCTCTCCTCGTCCAGAGCAAAGAACGAAGAAAACCAAAGATGCGTGGAAACAATTATGCCAAACGACTGGTACACCATGCGATCCTCAGCCTGTATGACTATGAGACCAGAAGAACTAGATGGTGCCCGGCTACCACTGTCAACCACTCACAGGGGGATCTACGTAGGAGATCCTGGGCAGAGTGGGAGAATAATGTGGAACAAAACCTAAAAATCATTTTAAAAAAGGACCAGGTTTGCTGGTCTGATAGAGCCTGGTGAAACCACTGAGACTATGGCCCCTAGCTGCCCTTCAGGTCTGGAATTGAACCCACACCTGTGGCTTCCAGCGAAACAAAAGACAGGCAGATGAGCTAAACATTTACCTGAGGCAGATACACTCCTTGGAGAGAACAATCATGGGAGAAGGAAGGGCTGCTTATGCACAGGGAGACAGCTCAGGGGTCAGGAGTGCATGGAGGGATGGACACAGGGAAGAGGTAACTATGGGAAGAAAGTGGGAGGGGAGCTGTTGCATTGTGGGAAATTACAATGTCATGAGACAGTGTATGTGAGCTCCTGTATAGAAAGTAAATTTGCCTTGTAAACTTTCATCCAAATCACAAAAAAAATTTAAAAGAAAGAAAGAAAACTGTGTCACGGAAAGATATGATGGAACAGGAAGGATGCTGTTTAGTTAAAAAATAAAAAAGCCAATACCATTGTTCCAGTTATGTTCAGCAGAGAGGAAAACACAGTGGTTAGAACCCAGCTATAAATGTCCTCTGACGTTCTAGAGCATGCCTCAGGGAGGCCGGCTGGCCAGGGGCCATCACTAGTAATAAACAGCTGAGTTTGTCTCCATGTAGTTTCGAGGAAAGATCCTACCTACTGGAAAATCCCCGAATACCTGGAAGACTTACTAAAACATGGTTCGTTACTATCGTTGTGAGCAGGGACTGCTTCAAGGAGGCAAACCCCAATCTTAGTGGGTTGACACACATGTGCACATGCATGTAGTCACATGCACATGTACATGTGCCTACCAGGTGTATTTTGGGGCACAATGTGATCGCACGGACCGAGGAACAGGTGCATTCTATGTAGGTTCTTCCACCTCCGGCTCTACCATCCCCTCAGGCCATGGGCAGCTGCTTCCACACCCTCTACTCCCACCCATGTAACGACAGACAGACAGACTACGAGGGAGAAGCATCACACGGTGAGCTTTCCTGGGCCGGCCCTAGAAATGGCACACATCACTCCTACCTACACTACACTGGCCTGAAGTCAGTCACAGGCCAGTGTCTCACACCTATCTCACTAAATAAAGGAGCATATACTCTAACCCAATTCCGGACCTGTTACTGTTCAGTGGATTCTGACCCACAGCGCCCCTAGAGGACAGAGTGGAACTGCACCATAGGGTTTCCCAGGCTGTCAATCTTCACAGAAGCAAAGCCCAAACCACACCCACTGCCGTGGAGTCGATTCTGACCCACAGTGCCCCTAGAGGAGAGAGTGGAACTGTCCCACAGTGTCTCCCAGGCTGTCAATCTTTACAGAAGCAAAGCCCAAACCACACCCACTGCCGTGGAGTCCATTCTGACCCACAGCGCCCCTAGAGGACAGAGTGG
>NW_006921971.1:1117689-1131725 GCF_000298275.1 Orycteropus afer afer | reverse complement strand
AGGGTTTCCCAGACTGTCAATCTTCACAGAAGCAAAGCCCAAACCACACCCACTGCCGTGGAGTCCATTCTGACCCACAGCGCCCCTAAAGGACAGAGTGGAACTGCACCACAGGGTCTCCAAGGCTGTCAGTCTTTACAGAAGCAAAGCCCAAACCACACACTGATTTCCAACAAGGGCGCTAAGTCCGTCCAATGGGAAGGAAGAGTCCTTCGATAAACAGTGCTGCGAAAAGTGAATTCCACATGTGCGAGAGTGACCCAGGATCCAATTCTCACATCATATTATACAAAACCCAACTCAGAGAGGATCCATGGCTTTGATCTGGAGAGTAAAAGCACAGAATTCATGGAAGGGAACATACAAACGAAGCTCTGGGGTCTGGTTCTCTGTGTGGGACCAAATAACGCAGCAAAAACCTGAACAGCAAACACAGCACGGATACAGGGGCCTTGGAAAACGACATACTTCGGTTCATCCGATCCATCAAAGAGTGAAGAGGCAGCCACAGAACAATCTGTCCAATAAAGGTCTAATGTCCAAAATTTATAAAATGCTTCTACAGCTTAACAAATACAAGACAACCCAATCAAAACATGGGTGAAGGACTTAGACATTTCACCAAAGAGACCACTGAAGTGAACAACAAACTCATAAAAAACTCTCAAAGTCATTATCCACTGTTGTTGTTGTTGTTATGTGCCGTTGAGTCGGACCCGACTCATAGCGACCCCTCCTTGGGTTTCCGAGGCAGTATCACTACGGAAGTAGATTGCCCCAGGGAGATGCAAATCAAAACCATGAGCCATCATTTCACCCCCTCCCCCCATTAAAATGGCAAAGATCCCCAATATAGGTAATACTAGATGCCGGTGAGGCTGTGGGGAAACAAGAACCCTCATGCATTGCTGGTGGGCCTGGAAGCTGGTCTGGCCACTGTGGGTAAACAGTTGGGCAGTTCCTCAAAATACTGAATGGGAATTACCACATGAGCCAGGATTCACACACCTGGGTACGTAACCCGAAGCCCTGAGGGCAGTGACCTGGCCTGACACGTGTACACCAATCTTCACTGCAGCCATAGCCAGCACAGCCCCAGAGTGGAAACGAACCAAGCACCCAACAGCAGGGAAATGGTTAAGCCAAACGGAGTCTATACACACAATGGCATGTTACTGGACCATGAAGAGGAATGGAGCACTCATGTCACAGCAGGAGGAAGCTTGAGGACACGGTGTTCAGTGAAACGAGCTGATACAAAAGGACAAATGCCATGTGATCCCATGTGAAATAAGCATGTGCAAAGAAACTGTAAGTAATTAGTGATTGCCGGGGCTGGGAGCCTCCGCTCGCCTGTCAGTTTGTCACACTGCAGTGGCCTGTGTGCTGCTGTGAGGCTGGAGGCTAGGCCACCGTATTTCAAATGCCAGCAGGGTCACCCTTGGTGGACGGGTTTCAGTGGAGCTTGAGACTGAGACAGACTCAGAGGAAGGAAGAGGCTGTCCACTTCTCAAAGAACTACTGGCCAGTGAAAGCTTTATGAACAGCCATGAAACACTGTCTGACATATGACTGGACAACTTTATGAATAGCCCTAACACTGACCAGTGCCGGAAGATGAGCCCTTCAGGTCGGAAGGCACTCAAGATACAACTCAGGAAGAGCTGCCTCCTCAGAGTAGAGCTACCTTAATGACATGCATGGAGTAAATCTTTCAGGACCTCCATTTGCTGACTCCGCATGGGAAGAAACAGCTGCAAACATCCATCAGTAACTGGAACATGGAATGTACAAAATATGATCTACGAAAATTGGAAGTTGTAAAAAACGAAATGGAATGCATAAAGATTGATATCCTAGGCATTAGGGAGCTGAAAGGGAAATTTGGTCATTTTGAACCAGACAACCATATGATCTACTAAGCTGGGCATGACAAATTGAAGAGAAATGGTGTGGTATTCATCATCACAAAGCATGCTGCAAGATCTATCCTGACGTACGGTGCTGCCAGTGATAGAATAATATCCAAACGCCTATAAGGAAGACTAGTTAATACTACTATTATTCAAATTTATGCACCAACCACCAAAGCCAAAGCCAAAGAAATTGAAGATTTTTGCCAACTTCTGCAGTCTGAAATTAACCAAACATGAAACCAAGATGTGCTAATTATCACTGGTGATTGGAATGCAAAAGGTGGAAACAAAGAAGAATCACCCGATAGCTGGAAAATATGGCCTTCGTAATAGAAATGATGCCAGAGATCACATGATAGAATTTTGCAACACCAATGACTTATTCATTGCAAATACCTTTTTCAACAACATAAATGGCAGCTATACACGTGGACTTCACCAGATGGCACACAGGAATCAGAGGGACTACATCTGTGCAAAGAGGTGATGGAGAAGCTCAGTATCTTCAGCCAAAACCAGGCCAGGAGCTCATTGTGGAACAGACCATCAACTGCTCATATGCAAATTCAACTTGAAGTTGAAGACAATTAAAACAAGACCACGAGAGCCAAAATATGGCCTTGAATATATCCCTCCTGAATTTAGAGACCATCTCAAGAACAGATTTGATGCACTGAACAGCAATGACCAAAAACCAACATCAAGAACGTCATCCACAGCCAAACAAAGTACAGGCATGTGAGTTAAACATTTACCTCAAGTTCTCTCCCTCCCTGGAGAGAACAATCATGGGAGAAGGAAGGGCTGCTTATGCACAGGGAGATAGCTCAGGGTGCAGAAGAGTATGAAGGGATGGACACTGGGAGGAGGTAACTATAGGGAGGAAGTGGGAGGGGAGCTGCTGCATTGTAAATTTTGGTCAATGACATGGGACAAAGTATATGTGAACTGCTGTATGAAAAATGAATTTACTCTGTAAATCTTCACCCAAATCAAAATAAAATTTAAAAAAAAAAAAAGAACGTCATCCATGAAGAAAGCAAGAGGTCATGAAAAAGACAGAAAAGACCAAAATGGATGTTGGAAGACACTATGAAACTTGCCCTTGAATGGAGAGTAGCTAAAGCAAAGGGAATAAATGAAAATATAAAAGAGCTGAACAGAAGATTTCAAAGAACAGCTCAAGAAGACAAAGCCAATTATTATAATGAAATGTGCAAAGACCTGGAGTTAGAAAACCAAAAGGGAAGAACACACTCAGCATTTCTCAAGCTGAAAGAACTGAAGAAAAAAATTCAAACCTTGAGTTGCAATATTGAAAGATTTTCTGGGCAAAATATTGAATGATGTAGGAAACGTTAAAAGAAGATGGAAGGAATACCCTCAGTCACTGTACCAAAAAGAATTGGTTGATGTTCATCCGTTTCAGGAGGTGGGATATGATCAACAACCGATGGTACTGAAGGAAGAAATCAAAGCTGCACTGAAGGCATTGGCAAAAAAAAGAAGGCTCCAGGAATTGATGGAATACCCACTGAGATGTTTCAACAAACGGATGCCACGCTGGAGACACTCACTTGTCTATGCCAAGAAATTTGGAAGACAGCTATGTGGCTAACTGACTGCAAGACAGCCATATTTGTACCCATTCTAAAGAAAGGTGATCCCAAAGAATGTGGAAATTATCAAACAATATAATTAATATCACACTCAAGTAAAATCATGCTGGAGATAATTCAAAAACAGTCGCAGCAATATATTGACACAGAGCTTCCAGAAATGCAAGCTGGACTCAGAAGAGGATGTGGAATGAGGGATATCATTGCTGATGTCAGATGGATCTCGGCTGAAAGCAAAGAATACCAGAAAGATGTATACCTGTGTTTTACTGACTATGTAAAAGCATTAAACTGTGTCAATCATAAAAAATTATGGCTAACATTGAGAATGGGAATTCCAGCACACTGAATTGCGCTCATGAGGAACCTGTACATAGACCAGGAGGCTGTAGTTCAAACAGAACAAGGGGACACTGTATGGTTTAAAATCAGGAAGGGAGTGTGTCAGGGTATGTATGCTGAGCAAATAATCCGAGAAGCTGGACCACATGAAGAACGTGGCGTCAGGATTGGAGGCAGGCTCATTAACCACCTGTGATTCGCAGATGACACAGCTTTGCTTGCTGAAAGTGAGAATAACTTGAAGCACTTACCGCTCACTTCAGAACATGCTGAGCGTGCTCTTCCCCTATGGTTTTCTAACTCCAGGTCTTGGCACATTTCATCAGATTTTAGAGTTTTTTTTATGTCGTGTACCGTGTCTTAGAGTTAGCAGAAAATTGAGCATTTAACCGTCAGTGACGATGGTCAGGTCAGCATCATTACTAGAAGGTGAAGCCAGACTGTCCCACCATGGGGCAATGCCATGGCCGTCCTGTCTCCGGGACATGCCATCGCAGGGTTCCACCACGGTGAGTACTGAGCTGGAGAAGCTGACGTCGTCACTTGGACGGCAGCACGCTGACGTGAGCGTCCGTCAGGGCCGCGTGGGGTCCTCCCCTGACGTCTGCACGCTGCTGCCTCCAGCAGTGATGGGATGTTGCTAGGACAGCAGTCCGAGCCCACCAGAAGGTCCGGGTTCCAGTGTCACCTTCCCTCTTAGAAGCCTGATCCTGGGAAGTCATTTTGCTTTGCCTTGGTTTCTTCATTTGCAGAACTGGGAACATGTCCCTACCTGCTGCCCTGGGGTTCTTGTGGGTGTGAAGGGCACATGGTCCCTGTGTATTCCTTTACTTCTTTATGTCACTGTTTGGCATAGTCGCTTTGGAAAAACAGTCTGGCAGTTCCTCAAAAGGCTAAGAACATACATTCATTTAACACATGGCCCAGCAGTTCCACTCTTTAAGAGAAATGAAAATATACAACCCCACAAATACATGTACATGAATGTTCACAGCCACAGTTTTCAGGAAAGCCTGAAGGTGGAAACAAGCAATATGTCCACCAAGTGATGGATGGAGAGTTGAGATGTGGTATATGCTATGGTGGAATATTACTCAGCACTGAAGAAGAAGTGAAGTGCTGATGCAGGCTTCCACATGTGTAAACCTTGGAGACATTCTGCTAATTGAGAGGAGTCAGACACGAAAGGCCACATACTGATGATGTGTGACTCCATCTGTATCTAATGTCCATCAAGACGGACATGATACTCGTCAAACATAGGGTTTGAGGGCGGGAAGGGGGAGAGACAGCTGAAGGGCACAAGGTTTGTTTTGGGGGTGATGAAAACGTTCTGCAATTGACTGGTGATGGCTGCCCACCCCCTGCTTGTAGAACTTTGTGAATATAGTAACCCACTAAATTGTCCATTTCCAGTCGGTGAACTGCAAAATATGTGGATTATACCCCAGGAAAGTTGTTATCTAAGACAACTTTTAAGAACACATTAAAATTCTAATATGAATTTGTAGGTAAACTTAAATATAATCTGATCACCAAGAATGTGAGCTTAAAAAATAAAATGTGTCAGCAAGCCACTGCTGGTGTGAAAGCTTATTTATTTATTTATTTATTTATTTTGTGTGTGTGATTTGGGTGAAAATTTACAGAGCAAATTCACTGTGAAAGCTTATTTCTGACTTAGATTTTCCAACGAAGAAACTCCCAGAAACTCAACGAAGTCAGAAGAGGAATGAGCAGACAGTTAGGAGCTGGATTCGAAACACTCTGATGTGCTCACGTGCCGTCTATCGGTCCCACTGGGGCCATTCTCTCAGTATCCCAGGGTTTCCTATGTACCACTGTGCATGGCACAGACTACATGTAATCACGACTTTTCCACGCACTGGGAAACAAAGATACCGATGCGATTTGCTTCACTGCAACACCGGCTTTAGCCAGTGGTCTGGGCCTGAACCCGCAACGTCGCCGAGGTCTGCCTGCAGTGGGAACACTACTGGCTGGACATGCTCCCTCCAGGGTGGTTTCCAGAAATTCAAACTCCAAGAACGACTCCCTTCACCAAGGTGGGCACATAAACTGCATGTGTGTTTCCGATCTAGATGGCATTTTCACAAGCAGTCTACACCCGACTGGGGGAATTCAGTGGATTTCTCCGATACTCCGACAGAGCACCTCCTCCACGCTCCTCCCCCACTCCCGGTTTAGTATTCTGAACCCCTCACAGTTTGCCCAAGGAGCCAGGCATCAGGAGGGGTGAAAACATGGCCCAATGCCTTGCAGCACCTGATGCTACGTGGCAGGGCCGCAGGCGGGTAACTGTGGTCCTAGGTGAGAGCCTCACGAGCTGCAGGGTTTGCGCAGCCATTTCACAGGTGTGGGTGATGAGGTGACGGAGGGGCGTGGCTGCGGGGATAAAGAGGTGACAGATGGTCTCATGGAGTCTGATGAGAGCCCAATACTATGGCCCTGGAATACATTCTATGCCTGGAATAAAACGCACCCCCAGGGCCGGGCTCTCAGCCCAATAGTTAACAAGATGTACACGCAGACCACTCACCCCAGGATGACGCACCCACACACTCTATGGGAATACATCCCTCAGAGCAATCGACCACAGGGCACCAGAGGACCAACATTCAAACTGAGGAAATGCAGGACAAACAGGAGCATAAATATGAGGGGCACAGGGGGAGGGTTGCAGGGTAGGGTGGGGAGGAGACCAGGTTAGGGTTGGACACGGTAAATGGGGAGTGAACTAAATGCACACGTAACGCTGAATGTGAAACAAACTCTTAAAAAAAAAGGTGACAGAAAGGACGTGGCTGCAGGGATAAAGAGGTGATGGAAGGGACGTGGATGAGTGGATAAGTGATGGAAGAGATGAGGCTGAGTGGAGGAAGAGGTGACGGAGGGGCGTGGCCGAGCGGATGAAGAGGTGACGGAGGGGCGTGGCCGTGGGGACGAATAGGTGACGGAGGGGCGTGCCCATGGGGAGGAAGAGGTGACGGAGGGGCGTGGCCGTGGGGAGGAAGAGGTGACGGAGGGGCGTGGCCGTGGGGACGAAGAGGTGACGGAGGGGCGTGGCCGTGGGGACGAAGAGGTGACGGAGGGGCGTGGCCGTGGGGACGAAGAGGTGATGGAGGGGCGTGGCCCTGAGGATGAAGAGGTGACGGAGGGGCGTGGCCGTGGGGATGAAGAGGTGACGAGAAGGGAAGTAGCTGAGATCTCCAAAGCTCAGGGCAGAGTGGAGCCATCACCCGAGACAATCCTCAACTCCCAGCCGCTTCCACTGTAGGGCGCTCCTTAGAAGTGAGCATGGTGAGACCTCATCTCCCCTGCTTTGGTCATGTCAGGAGGGACCAGTCCCTGGAGACGGACATCGTGCTTGGTAAAGTGGAGGGCAGGAAGAAGGGGAAGGCCCGCAGCCTGGTGGACTGACAGCGGCCGCGGTGACGGGCTCCGGTACAGCAGGGACTGTGAGGCTGGGGCAGGAGCGGGCAGGGCTTCCTCCTGTTTCACTCTGTCCTGCACACTGTGAGTCGGGACGTGATGGCGTCTGACAACGACCACAATATTTCAGGTCTAAATGTTTAAAAGACTTTGGATTCACAGCTTTGTTTCAAACTTGAGTTTAAACACTGAACACATTCCTTGTTGTTGTCAGGTGCCGTCAAAACACTCGACATACTAGAGCCTGAACTAGCACAAACAAATGGATGACTTCCTACCAGCCAACTAGAAACTGAACATAACAGCTGTGTTCCTCTCAGAGCCTTTCATGGCTGTACCACCGAAAGCCGGCAATCCCACCTCAGGTTTGTGGATGTACCCTAACAACCACAACCCCTGCCATTTATGAGGAAGGCGGAAACAGCAGGCTGAAGGGGCCCTCACAGAAAACTACAAAAACCTTCACAAGCTCACAGGTTTTCAAATAGTATAGCCAGCCTCTCTCTCTACAGGCCCTACATTTCAGGTTTCCTGTTCTCAATTTTGTATTCTTTGAAGCCTAACTCTTTCCTGCAATTAGT
Source organism: Orycteropus afer afer (assembly GCF_000298275.1). NCBI lineage: Eukaryota > Metazoa > Chordata > Mammalia > Tubulidentata > Orycteropodidae > Orycteropus > Orycteropus afer. The sequence continues at coordinate 1,123,814 of NW_006921971.1, read as the reverse complement.
TTCAGCTGAGAACCGTCGCCTATACTAAGATGATCCTGAGGAAAGAGGCACCGAGCCTGGGGACAACCAAGATAAAGAAGAAACAAAGTTACCCCTGGCAGCTGGCGGCCCAAGGCCCGAGGCCACCACTGCCATAGTCTCCCCCTCGTGGAGCTGACCTCTGAGGCAGGCGTGGGCAACCGAGGGACGCTTGTCCTGACCAAGGACGGTTTCTATCGCTGAGCAGAAGAACAGAGAAGTCACTGTTGTTACGTGCCGTCGAGTCGGCCTGACTCATAGCGACCCCTCCTCGGGTTTCTGAGGCAGTATCACTATGGGAGTCGACTGCCCAACAGTAACTCATCCCGATAACAAGAAGGAAACATCCGCATTCCCCAAACCCTCCAACCCCTCAGCCCGGGTCCCTTTAAAAGCCCTAACTGCTCCCCAGATCGGGGAGACAGACGTTTTGAAAAGCGACTCTCACTGGCTCCTGGGGTCTGGATCCTCAATCAACCTTTGGCGTCCCCTCTTCAACCTGCTGTGATCACTGGCTCTTTGTGAGACGGGGCGAGGACCTTGTTTGCCTACAATGTGCACAGTCCGACTCTCACGCTGACAAAGGAGCACGCTTCAGGAAGAGGAGCCGCAGTGAGGTTGGTAGCTCTGTCTTATCCGTTTGACTCCCTGAAAATCGTGGTGACCATACACTTTACACGCTGAGCGTCAGAGCTGGAAAGTCAGCGCCGGGATCCCGGCATCACGGGCTGAGCTTCGGGAGCGGGCCCGTCCTCGTCATCTTCTTCACCTGCCCTTTCTTGGCACTCACTGTCTTCTGTGGAACCGAGTGAGACCTCCCCCTGCAATAAAGGAAGTGTGCGCCGTGATTTTTAGCCGCCATTTTGCACAACAAAACCATGACATGCCCCGGGAAGAACAGCACACCCACCCTTTCCCCTGCTCACACCCCTTCACCCGGAAACTGGTCCGTGCAGTTTACAGGCCGGTCGGGGCAGCGATACGTGTGTCCCACACGCCAGCACAGCGGAAGACGCAGCCACAGCTGGTCACCTTGAAGGCCGGGGAGCCGCCGTAGAGGCGCCTGAGAATGGAGGGCTCTGAGTAAAGGACGGGTGGGCTACATCCCTGGGTGCCCATCGCCCTTGGGAATTTGAATTAAAGCTAAGAGAAAACACACACACACACACATACACACAGGTAGACAGCAAAATCTGCAAAAGCTGGAACCTGCGTCAGGTAGAAACCTGTCAGAAGAGGGAAACCCAAATAGCTTCCACTGAAAGCAGCAACAGAAAGTGGTCGGACTGCACCCTGTGAAAGGCGGAAAACGTGCGAGACCTGGAAAAACAACACAGTCCTATTTAGTTCCTGCTCTCGGGGCCTCACAGCGCGGGTGTATCCGTCCACGTTCGGCTCTCGGGGGCCTCACGGTGCAGGCAGGTACGGGCGTATCCATGTACTTCCGGATCTTGGGGGCCTCACGGTGCGGGTGTATCTGTCCACTTCCAGCTCTCGGGGGCCTCACCGCACAGGCACGTCTTGTTTTCTCAGGCTTTACAGACAGTGTGTTTTTCACAAATTGAACGTTTGTGGCAGCCCTCTGTGGAGCAGGTCCACTGATGGCATTTTTCCAACATCGTGAGTCATCACGTGTCCACTCTGTGTCTGTGTCCCATTTTGATTATTCTCACCATATTTCAAACTCTTTCCTCATGCTATTGTACACTTCATGGACTATGTTGTTGTTGTTGTTGTTAGGTGCCATGGAGTTGGCTCCCACTCACAGTGACCCTACATGAAACAGGATGAAACAGTGCCCAGTCTCATGCCAGCCTCACAGTCCCTGCTATACCTGAGCCCATCGGTGCAGCCACTGTGTCAATCCATCTGGTCAAGGGCCTTCCCCTTTTCTGTTGACCCTACATCCCTCTCCAGAGAATGGTCCCTTCTGACAACACGACCAAAGTAGGTGAGACGAAGTCTGGCCATTCTCACTTCCAAGAAGCATCCCAGCTGCATTTCCTCCAGGACAGATCTGTTAGTTCTTTTAGCAGTCCACGGTACTTTCAGCATTCTTCACCAACACCCCAACTCAAAAGCATCAACTCTTCTTTGATCTTCCTTGTTCATTGTCCAGCTCTCACATGCATATGAGACAACTGAAAATACATGGCTTGGGTCAGGCATAACTTAAGTCTTAAAGGAGACGTCTTTGCTCTTCAGCACTTGACAAAGGTCTTTTGCAGCACATTTGCCCAGTGCAATACATTGTTTGATTTCTTGACTACTACATCCGTGGGTGTTGATTGTGGAACCAAGTAATATGAAGTCTTGCACAACTCCAATCCTTTCTCCCATGATCACGATGCTGCTCACTGGTCCAGTTCTGAGGATTTTTGCTTCCTTCATGTTCAGGTGCAATCCGTACTGCAGACTATAGTTTTTGATCTTCATCAGTAAGTGTTTCAAGTCATATTCACTTTCAGCAAGCAAAGCTGTGTTGTCTGCATATCACTGGTTGTTAATGAATCTTCAATCCTGATGCCACATTCTTCTTCATAGAGTCCACCTTCTCGGATTATCTGCTCAGCATACCGATTCAGTAAGTATGGTGAAAGGATACAACATGACACACTCTCTTCCTGGTATTAAACCACACAGTGGCCCCCAGTTCTGTTTGAACAACAGCCTCCTGGTCTATGTACTAGCTCCTCATGAGTACAAGGAAGTGTTCTGGCATTCCCATTCTTCCCGATGCTATCCACAATTTGTTATGATCCAAACAGTTGAACGCTTCTGCACAGTCAGTAAAACACAAGTAAACACCTCTCTGGGATTCTCTGCTTTCAGCGAAACATTGCCCAGCCCTGCACGGTACAATCATTACCTTGCTTGAGCACACTGTTGCAGCCACTGTGTCAATCCACTTCCTTGAAGGTCTTCCCCTTTTCACTCTACTTTACCAAGCATGATGAGATTAAAAAAAATGCACTGTGGTTGAGTTGTATCCAACGCATAGCAACCCCTCCTTGGGTTTCCCAGGCAGTATCACTACGGAAGTAGATTGCCCAACCTTCCTTCCGAGGAGAGGCTGGTGTGTTTGAACCGCCAGCCTTCTGGTTAGCAGTCAAGTGCCTTAGGGACCACGCCACCACCAGAGCTCCGATGATGAGCCTGGAAGTGGTGTAATCACCTCCATGGTGGACTGTGCCGTGAGCAGATAATTAGCTGAGGAGCTGCTGTCTTAGGGGTGTGGCCTGCTTGCAGAGTATGTGGAAAGGATCCTGCATCTGGCTTGCCATCAGCTCCAGTTCATGGACTTGAACCAGTGGCCTGTCAATCCTGGGATCGTTACCTTCGCAGACTGTGAACCAACAAGGACTTGTCAGCCTCAGCAGCCAACAGCCCGCTATACTGCCTGCCAATCGCAAGTCCGTCAGCCCCTATACCTGCATGAGTTAAAGCAGCCTCCAGCTTGTTCCAGTTGGCCTGGTACAAGAGTCAGAGCTGAAGCCCAAGGTCGAGGGGCCCCTACTCAGCCCCGAGAGCCAGCACTCTGAACTCCGATGTCTAGCCTCCTAAACTGTAGGAGAATAAATTTCCCCATATGGAATACATACCACATATGATATTTGTTACTGCAGCCCTAGAGAAACAGAGACAGTAAATCATTGTAACTTAATGCATTCATGACTGTTTAGGGAAGAATACACTTTTTTTTTTCTTTCATTTTTGTCATCATTATTTAATTTTTAAATACCCTTTTATTGTGTTTTTGGTGCAGCTCTACACAGCAGCTTGGGTGCTTGGGTTACCACGTGCCACTTTAACAGATATATCCCAAATGGATGCTTAAACAGGAGTTTATTCTCTCACAGTTTGGAGGCTAGAAGTCTGAGTTCACAGTGCCAGGCTCCAGGGGCTGGCTGAAAGCCCCTCGACCTTGGGCTTCGGCTCTGCCTCCTGCCCCCGGCCACTGAAGCTGGAGGTGTCTTTTCACTCAGGCAGCTGCCGGCTGCTGAGGCTGACAAGCCCGAGGTCGAGAAATAAAATGGCACAGTCCCAATGTTACCAAACCACATGGCAGGCCATTAATTCAAGTCCATTGAAAGTCCCAAGATCGGCAGAGCATGGCAGGCTGCTGAACAATGACATGGTTACGTGCAGGGTTGAAGCGTACCATAAGCTAGAGACCATTCCCAAAGCTGTTTCTTATACACGGGAAGCAGACCACATCCCTAAAGCAGCTACTTAGCTGCTTGTGGTAGGTCCCATCATGGAGCCGACTGCTAGTCTCATCACGGGGAATAACTACCACCAGCTGCCCAGCCACTCACCCAGGCCCAGCCAAGTAGACACACAAACTGAACCACCACATTGGATTTCCATTCAGCAACTTCCACACAAGTTGTCCGGTGAGGTCACACTCTTTGCACTGCGTGAATGTTCTCATTGTTTCTGTTCTGGTTGCTCTGTTTCCAGGAATCTAGTTTCCCTGCCCTTGCCTTGTCTTTGTTCTGAAGTCACTGTAATTTTGCACCATTTGGGATCATGTAGGTGATTTCTTTTTAAAGGAGCCCAGTGCTTACGGCTGACATTCGTTATTTCTTTTTTAGCCAATCTGTTATGAGCTACAAGGGGCCCTCAGGGGTGAGCTGCGACTCAAGGTTTTCACAGTGTCTCTGGGTGACAGTCTCCGGGAGTCCTCCAGTGTCAGCCAGTCCAGTAAGTCTGTTTCCTTTAGGTTTTGTCCCACAGGAAAGAACACCCTTATACTCGTCCAGTTAACCAGCCCAGTGTCGCTGCTCCATAAAGCTCAACGAAAGGAACTTGCCACGTGGCAGACACGCCGAGTAACGCTTGCTCTGCCCTGTATTCGAAAAGCTTCCAGTTAATTCATATTTTCTTTAATTTTCACAGTGTTAACTTTATCAATGTGTATCTTCACGTTGGACATCCATCCTACAGACATAAGGTTACACACGACAAGGATTGCCTCTGTATTCTTCTGTACTTAGTCCAGGACCAGAAAAATTTATGTGCACAACCAACCAACCTAAGAAACTCATAAAATACTACCGTTTTTCTGGGCCCATACTAAATTGTTCTGTTTACGCAGAAAGACATGGTGCCAACTACACTGTCCGCATTTATTTCAGTGGCTGCTGAAATCAACACACATTTCTTCACTGAGAGGTTAAGGCCAATGACTTACCTGCACTTTTACTGCTCTTAGTGATGTCATTTTAATCCCTCTCTGGGGAGGGAACTGTTTTGGCTTAAAGAGTAAGAGCTTACCATGTTTGAGAACCACAAACGTTTCTGGGTTCTAGGAAAACAATAAAGTCACTGAATGACAACAGACCAGTCCTCCAAGTTGGTTTATGCTGTGGCTACAGCGCTGACACGTCCAGCCGCCCAGACACAACAAACAGCGGCCTCCTCAGGGCTGCGCCTACAAACAGAACTCCCGGAAAGGAGACACAGCGGCACTTACGTTTTCATCACATTCTCCTTCACTCTGGGCAGTTGCTCCATCTGCCTTCTAGAGCCCGGATGGGAGCCAGTTACCTGAAAAACAGCAGTGTCAGTCTGTGTCTCACACCATGACAGGTGCGGGGACGATTCGGAAGGGCCAGTTCAGTAGACACTTCATAGCCAGGCCCCCAGCAGCCCGTGCAGAAAGCAGGAGGGGGAGTGGGGGACCCAGGCTCTAACCACACCCCCAGGAAACGGTACAGAGAGGTGGAGGGGGAGTGGGGCTCTAACCAGGCCCCCAGGAGCCTGTACAGAGAGATGGAGGGGAAGTGGGGGACCCAGCCTCTCCAGTATGGTCAGGCTTCTCCAGATTCTGGAACACTCTCTCTTAAGCCCCACAATCCCTACCATTGTGTAAGTAAGTATAAAGGAAACTGTGAAACAAACCCCCTGTGGGGTACAGACCACAGAGACTCTGAAACAAACCCCCTGTGGGGTACAGACCACAGAGACCCTGAAACAAACCCCCGGGGGGTATGACCACAGAGACCGTGAAACAAACCCCCGGGGGGTACGGACCACAGAGACCCTGAAACAAACCCCCGGGGGGTACGGACCACAGAGACCCTGAAACAAACCCCCGGGGG
>NW_006921971.1:1115667-1117554 GCF_000298275.1 Orycteropus afer afer | reverse complement strand
ATACGGACCACAGAGACCCTGAAACAAACCCCCTGTGGGGTACAGACCACAGAGACCCTGAAACAAACCCCCGGGGGGTACGGACCACAGAGACCCTGAAACAAACCCCGGGGGGTACGGACCACAGAGACCCTGAAACAAACCCCGGGGGGTACGGACCACAGAGACTCTGAAACAAACCGCCTGTGGGGTACGGACCACAGAGACTCTGACACAAACCGCCGGGGGGCAGGGACCACAGAGACCCTGAAACAAACCCCAAGGGATACGGACCACAGAGACCCTGAAACAAACCGCCTGTGGGGTACAGACCACAGAGACCATGAAACAAACCGCCGGGGGGTACGAACCACAGAGACCCTGAAACAAACCCCCTGTGGGGTACAGACCACAGAGACTCTGACACAAACCCCCGGGGGGTATGGACCACAGAGACCCTGAAACAAACCGCCGGGGGGTACGGACCACAGAGACCCTGAAACAAACCCCCTGTGGGGTACGGACCACAGAGACCCTGAAACAAACCCCCGGGGGGTACGGACCACAGAGACTCTGAAACAAACCCCAGGGGGTACGGACCACAGAGACCCTGAAACAAACCCCCGGGGGGTACGGACCACAGAGACTCTGACACAAACCCCCGGGGGGTACAGACCACAGAGACCCTGAAACAAACCCTGGGGGGCAGGGACCACAGAGCGCCTGTGGCTGTGGTCCTTCTCCGCTGCTGCCGCCGGGCTATGAGTCAGGTGACCCCATGTGTGACAGCAGAACCGCCCGCAGGGCTTTCAGGGCTGTGATCTCAGGGAACCTGACCCCAGGCCTTTCTTCCTCTGGGCGGTTTAAGCCTCTATCCTTTTGGCAATGATGGACCACTTAACTGCTCGCCCCAATATAAACAGTACACGCCCCATCACGAGAGGACGTGAGGACAGGGCACGGAGCAGGCACGTGCAGGCATGACGGAAAGTGTATTTAACACTCCCCGAGGACATAGGGTGGAGCCTTCTTGTCAGTGGTGTGAAGGTAACCCGGAACTCAGGAGCGATCGAGGCTGACGACCTGAGACGACAGCTGGAAAGGTGAGTGGACGAGGTCACAGAGCACAGGTACAGAGACGTGGGACAGCCCCGGAGATAACCCTGGCGGGGCAGAGGGGCAATCCGCTAAAGCTCCACGGAACCGCCATCTGCCCGACTGAGAACTGCAGAGCACAGCGCCCGGGACAGCGAGTGGGGCCAAAGTCAGCGCGGGAAAGGCCGCGGGGACAGCACACAACAGGGAGCGGGAAAAGGGGTCGCTGCCCCGGGCCAGGAGCAGGCTAGAGGAGTCCAGGAGGTACAGGGGAAGCGCTCAGCTGCTAACCGCAAGCAGGGGTCTGAACCCACCAGCTGCTCCGCAGGGGGAGAGATGACACAGTCCACTCCGCAAAGAGGACAGGCACAGACACCCCACGGGGCCGTTCTGCTCTGTGACACGGGTGGCTGTGAGTCGGAACAGACTGCAGTGGGTGTGGTTTATGTTACACAGAGGAGCGCTCCTGCCCCAGCAGTTAAGGGCTCAGCTGCTAACTGAAAGGTCAGGTTTGAACTTACTAGCTGCTCTGCAGGAGAAAGACGAGGCAGTCAGCTTCCATAGAGATGGGAGCCTTGGAGACCCTGTGGGGCAGTTCCTCTCTGTCCTCTAGGGGCGCTGTGGGTCAGAATGGACTCCAGGGCAGTGGGTGTGGTTTGGACTTTGCTTCTGTGAAGATTGACAGCCTTGGGGACCCTGTGGTGCAGTTCCACTCTGTCCTGTAGGGGCGCTGTGGGTCAGAATGGACTCCACGGCAGTGGGTGTGGTTTGGGCTTTGCTTCTGTGAAGACTGACAGCCTTGGAGACCCTGTA
>NW_006921971.1:1101828-1115362 GCF_000298275.1 Orycteropus afer afer | reverse complement strand
GACTCCACGGCAGTGGGTGTGGTTTGGGCTTTGCTTCTGTGAAGATTGACAGCCTTGGAGACCCTGTGGGCAGTTCCACTCTGTCCTCTAGAGGCGCTGTGAGCTGTAACTGACAGGACTGCAGCAGGTTTGGTTTGGGCTTTGGTATTCCTGCAAACCAGTGCCAGTGCTGTAACACACTTGGTCAATGAGAAGACTCCTGAGACCAGAAAAACAGTTTCAGACAAAACAGAGACTGAGTGTGAAGCAAAGCTACTGAGGCAGCAGCAGAACGAGAAGCAGCAGACCTGCCAAGAGCTCTAGCTACCCCCCAGGGCTCAGTGATTTCTGCAGCAGAACAAGAACCGCTGACCACTCAGCGGCCGTCCCAACCGCTGCAGAATCCCCACGTCAGAGCCAGCTTTGATGTTCAGGGCCAAGATTCAGGCCAGCATGGAGGTCCTCATGAACGCCAGTGCTGGGGGATTCATGTCTTCCTGGGAAACTGTTACAACAGGCCTTCCCCATGTGCCCTTTGCACGTTTTGCTTGCATATTCAGTGATTCTGTGTAATTAGAGAACAAAACTCCCCATGGTTTGTTCAGGGTTATAAACTAAAACCCTTAAGCTAAACCCCTTGCTGTCATTCGATTCTGACCCACAGCGCCCCTAGAGGACAGAGTGGAACTGCCCCACAGGGTTTCCAAGGTTGTCAGTCTTTACAGAAGCAGAGTGCTACATCTTCCTCTCATGGAGGAACTAGTGGATTTGAACTATCAACCTTTTGGTTAGCAGCTGAACGGTCCTTTCCATAAACAGGGGTCCTTCCCATAAAGATTACAGCCTAGAAAACCCTATGGGGAGGTTCAGCTCTGTTACACAGGTCATTGTGTGTTGAAATTGACTCCATGGCACCTGACAGCAACATTCTAATCTTAACACATACAGCAAAATCAAGTCAATAAGGATTAAATTAAATTTTAAATGTCAAATATGAAGCCATATACACCCACTCCTGACTTAGCAACTATCTCATTACCCAACATTTCACACTTACAACAATAGTTAAAAACATACCTTCTGACTGGTTTTTCCATTAATGATTCATGGCAGTAATAAATGCTAAGGTGTGAGGTGAGAGTAACCGTGGCTGTGATGGTTAAGGCTGTGCCCACTTGACTGGGCCATGGTTCTCAGTGGTTTGGCAGTTACATAATGACGAGAGTTACATAATTACAAAAGTTGGCAGTTATGTTATCATGAAACTTGGCAGTTATGTAATGATGTAACTGTCCAGCTGTGTGATGATGTCATTTGGCGGTTATGTAATGATGTAACCATCCTCCATTGTGTGATGTGATGTAGTCATCTTCCATTTTTGCCTAACACCGATTTCCACACAAGGACCTGGTCTTTGAAACCTGACTGTGTTGTTAAGTGAGGAGCGAGTATCAATATCCAAAAAGATGAGCTGAAAATTAAGAACCTTTAAGGTGAACATTCTTTTTAACTATGACATCAGAAACCATGAATATAATGATCTCTGATGATACCAAAAGGACAAACTCTGTCATGTCAGCCACGACAGAAATACAACTGAAAGGCAAACGAAGGAGTGGGAGATACGCGCACCATCCCATCATCACTTACAGACCCCCTTCCTGGCCTGCTGTGAACTGTGAGCTCACGCATTCCGGCACAGAGCTGCTGCGTCTGAAAGCTTTCATCACACCCACAAAGTGAGGTGCTCTGAACATCACAGACACACGGCTAACTGCTTATCTGTTTGAATTTAAGCAGCTATGAGCCTACATAAAAGAAGAACTAATGAAGAAAATATGAGAAATGTTTTCTTAATTTGGGAAAATGTTTTAACTCCATTTTTCACCTCTTTGTAAGAGTTATATATTTTTCTTTCCACCCTGTGATATTTAGAACCTTGGGGCCTTTTCTCCCAAAATTTCAATCTGTGTGTTTCTTCATCAAAGCAAACCGTACCAAACCAAAAAACCTAGAAAAGTGAAATATATAACATGTAGTAATAGGAAACTGTTAAAAATTTGGAAGAAAAACGATACCTGTGACATTTCAGCTAGGTACATGCGACGCTCACTGTTGGTCTTGTGGTAAGCCTAAAGGACAGATACAAAGTAAAGGCACGATACAAGCTCAAAGCGGCAATATTAGCAAGGTGACTGCCCGTTACTGCTGACTCCACCCTGTTTTATTTAAAGAGTTGTCCTCCTTCTCTGGTGCTGCCACAAAGGGGTGGCTTTAACAAACAGAAACTTACTACCTCACAGTTGAAGAGCCCCGAATCAGAATTCAGAGCACTGGCCCTAAGCAAGGCTGGCTGTCTGTCTCCCGGTTCTAGAAGGTTCCCCACCCACAGGTCCAAGCCCCAAGGTGAGCTCCAATCCTAGGGCTTCTTTCTCGGTGGTAATGAGGTCCCTCCCTCTCTGCCCTCATCTCTCCTTTCATCTGTTTTAAGATAAAAGGCGATGTGGGTACACCCCGTGGAAACTCCCCTTCCCTGGGACCAGGACTGTGGCCGAGTAAGGGTGGAGTAACCCCCTTACGAGTGACTAGACCGTCACATCTGATCACATCACAGGCTGGTGACATGACTGCATAACCACCAATAGGACCCAGGGCCCAGCCAAGCGGACATGTACTGCGGGGACATGACCCATGTGGACAGTCTGGAACACGGTTTTCCCCAGCATGTTGTGGCGGTCAGCACCCGCTACAGGTTTGCGGAGCACGTGCTGAAATGCGGTCGCCGCGAAGCACGGCCCGAGGCGGCGGCGGACGAACCTTCGACTCCTGCTCCAGTCGGACCACGTAGTCTTTCACCTGGGTCTCCAGGCTCCGCTTCTCCTTCTCTAGCTGCTTCAGCAACGCGGTCAAGGACTCCTGTGAGCACAAGGACACAGTACACGGCTGTGCGCTGGGGCCACCAGAAGACACAATCAGTGTCTTCAGTCCTGGAAGTGGGGTCCCTCCCACTCTGCGACCCCACAGTCCTACAGTGTGTGCTTCAGAGTCTAAGCTATGACGACAGCCAGCATGTCCTGGACCGACAACACGCCTTAACACGTGTGTTAAGTGCGTCATCTGGCCCTTATTTGACCCTGCGAGAAGCCTCATACACCCGTCTGCATGTTACTGCTATGGAAACTGCTGCTTGCGTAGGTTGGACCACCGGCCCAAAGACACAGAGCTACACGGTGGCTGAGCCGGAATGACAAGCCTATGACGATGCTAAAGGCCATTCATCCCCAACCAGCATTCCATGTGTACTGTGACAAAGGACACACGGTGAAAAGCACTTAACCACCCTCCCGTGGGTGACTGTTCTTCAAACCATAGCTTGTACTTCCTGGTCCATGGGTGGTGCAGTTAAACCCTAGGCTATTAACCGAAAGGCTGGGGGTTCGAATCCACCCAGAGGCCTGCAGATCTGCTTCCGGCAGGTCACCCTTCCAAAGCCCCACAGGGCAGTTCTACTCTGCACACACGGGGTCGCCATAAGTTGCGGGTCGATTCGACGGCAACTGACACGGCAAAGACGACTTCAGAGACCAACAGGAACCACACAGATGTCCACAGAGAGAAGCTCGTGGGTTCTTCATCAAATGAGGGAACTGATTATTCTTTATTTTCTGTTTTCTGTCACTTAAACGCAAGCTCCGTCAGGGCGGAGACTTAGCCTCTTTGTTTCCTGCTGCATCCCCAGTACCTAGAATGGTCACTGAATGCCAACTGAGCACATAGTGATATTCAAAAAAACCACCAACACAGAGCTTTCATGAAGCTAGACTTTGCAGAGGTATGTGATCTCATCCTACCAAAAAGGAGAAAACGGAAGGTAGTCTTCTAAGCCAGCCCATCCAACTGCAGTCACACAGGGCTGTGTGAACCCGCAACACCGATTGTACCAGCACCAAACAGGTGATGAACGCCTCCAGCTCCTTCTGGGTGGGGGGCACACCCGTATGCTGACTGACTGCTGGGTCTGGTCTCCCCTAGTCCTCGTCCAGATAGCCCTGAGTTCTCAAGCGTGCCCTGGGCTCAGGGTGAGGACAAAGGACAGGGGCAGAGTTAGGCTTCCACGTAGTGTCCCAATGCCATTCTGAAGGCATGAAAGTGCACCAGCGTCAAAGTGCACCTGCACCTCAAGTCTCACTTCAGACATGTTCCTCAATGGGGTTAAGTCTTTCACCAGGGCCGCTGAAAGCACCTGCTCCAAATACCAGGACAAAGCGCCCACAGGCTGGGAATTCAACATGGCGCCCTGACACACATACCCCACCCAGGAAGTATGTTCTGGGTGTGGGCTCTGCAAGGAAGGACCACGGCACTGAGGGTCTGGAGCAGGTGGGCTCGGTGTCGTGAACCAGCCGCCCTCTGCTTCTGAATGTCCGCCGTCATTTCTGCTCCTTCCCTCTCCTGGTGACCAGCCTCGCTACCAACTCCCTCTGTATAATCGTCACCTCCTGCCTTCAACTCACCTTCTCTCTGTGACAACGGGAAGCATTCTGTCCTTGGTTTCTGTCACCCTGCCAGTGACTCAAGTGTCCACCTGAAACCTTGGCGCACACTGTGTGTTTGTGCTAGGGAGCGGGGTTGGCCCATGCAGAGACAACTGCTCTCGGGAGGAGGCCGGAGCTCATCACGTGAACGCAGCGAGCGTGACCAGGACTGTGTGGGCAAAGCGCTGAGCGGGTGCCTCCGGAGCTTCCTCGTGGGGAGGGGAGGCCACACGCCCCTTTGGGAGCTGGAAGCTGGCTGGGAACCCTCCCACACCTGCTCACGTCTCTTCCTTACCGCAATCCCGGTTGGTATCTTTTGGCTCCAATACATCTGTAACTGTACGTACAGGACTCCCTGTGAGTGCTGAATCAGTCCAGCCAATATGCCAAACCCAACGGAGTAGTGGAAACTAGAAGTGCAAGTGAGGGAGCTCAGGGGAGGCCCTGAGTGTGCGAGTAACATTCAGAAGGAAAACCCTGAACCTGCAGCCAGCAGGTCAAAGCCAGGGTGCCACGTGGACTCCCCAGACTTCAGGCGGGGGGAACCTGCCTGTGTGGCCGTCTGACGAATGGTGTCCTTCTGACTTGTGTGCTCTGCCCCAGCTCTGGGCGGTTAGCCCTTGTCTGGCATCTGCCTGTTTGGCCGTCTGTCCTTACTGTGAGCTCTGCCCCGGCTCTGGAAGGCTAGCATTACAGAGAGAAGCTGCCCTGTGGACAGCTGGCATCCCATATGATGGAGAAGTGGGAAGAGGAAGTGAGATTCAATGACTCCTTAATTCTGGGACTCAGACTCGTGTTGCTTTTTATATACAAACTTACACTCACAACCTAGGCTCCCACCTCATCCACATACCATCCCGCGGCGTCAGCCCAATACTGCCTTTGTGCGACACCCTTACCGCTCAGCTCAGCCCCTGGGCCCTGCTTTCCATCACGACCCAATGGCTCAGTTCTGAAGATGAGCCTGAGAGCGTGCTAACTGCCCCACCACCAACAGTGGAGAGTACTACTCTGTTATTACATCCACAATTGGAGTGGAGTTTCAAAACAGCTTCCGTAAGACACGGACGTAATCCCAGCAGCACGAGTAAACAGAGGAAGCATTTCTGTAACCCTGTGGACTGAAATGCAACACAAAGAGAGCATAAATCACTGGCAGGTTAATCTGTCTCCTCAAGTAAGTCTCTTACAATAAACTCATGAAGATTTTATAAAAAGAGTTGACAAGATGGCGGCCCAGGCAGACATGCTACCCAGCCTCTCTACAACAAAGACCCCAGAAACCAAATGAAACAGACACAGATGATAAACCTGGCCCTGAGCTTCAAAGGAAAGGATGAAGAAGAAGGTCTAACACTGATTGGAAGACACTGAACAAAGAGACTTACAGAGCGTGAGCTGTAAACTGGCCAGCCTGGTGCAGCCATTTTGAATTACTGCAAGCAGTGTTCTGACTGGGGCAGGAACCATATAACAGGCACTGCTCACCTAAGACTGTACCAGCGCACACACCGGCGGCTGGTCACCAGGAAGATGTCATTTTCCCTTACACCCCACACCTTCCCGGGGACCAGAAGGCTGGCCTTCATTTGTTGATGTGGCGTAACTCAAAGTGAGAAGAAACATCTGCAAACAGCCATTACTAATGAGAATGTGGAATATACAAAGTATGAATCTAGGAAAACAGGAAGGTGTCAAAAATGAAGTAGGATGCGTCCAGATAGATGTCCCAGGCACTCGTCAGTGGAAATGACTCTCCTTTGCGAACCAATCATATAATCTATTATGGTGGGGATGACACCCTGAAGAGTAACAACATCACACACCTGGTCAAAAGGAACATTTCAAGATCTATTCTGAAGTACAAGCCTGTCTGTAGTAACAAAATATCCACATGCCCACGAGGAAGACCAGTTAATATGACATATTCACATCTACACACCAATCGCTAATGCCAAAGATGAAGAAATTGAAGATTTTTTACCAATTTCCACAGTCTAAGATAGATCAAATATGCAGTCAGGATGCATTGATTATTAGTGACAACAGGAATGTGAAAATCAGAAATGGAGAAGGATCAGTAGCAGGAAAATATGGTCCTGGTGACAGAAATGACGCCAAACATCACAAAACAGAATTCTGTTATGACCCACGATTTATTTATTGCAAATACTTTTTTAAAAAACAACATAAATGGTAACTATACAAGTAGACTTCAGGTAGAATAAACGGGAGTTAAATGGGCGGGAAGAGTTACTGTTGTTGTTGTTAGGTGCCATCAAGTCACCTTCAACTCACAGCGACGCTACGCACAACACGAGACCCTGCCTGGTCCTGCACCAGCCCATGATCCCTGCTATATCTGAGCCCATCATTGCAGCCACCGTGTCAATCCATTTCACCAGGGCCTTTCACTTTCTCATTGACCCTCCCCTTTACCAAGCATGGTATCCTTCTCCAGGGAACAGTCCCTTCTAACAACCAAAGTAGCTGACCAAAATAGGTGCGCCGAAGTCTGGCCATTCTCCCTTCTGAGGAGCATTCTGGCTGCACTTCTTCCCGGGCCAATTTGTTAGTTCTTCTGGCAGTCCAGGGTACTCTCCGCGTTCTCCGCCAGCACCACAACTCAAAAGCATCAACTCTTCTTCGGTCTTCCTTATTCCCTGTCCAGCTTCCATATGCATATGAGGTGACTGAAAATACCATGGCTTGGGTTAGCTTAGTCTTCAAGGTGACATCTTTACTCTTCAGCACTTGACAGGGGTCTTTTGCAGCAGATTTGCCCAATCCAATACATCCTCTGCTGTCTCGACTGTTGCTTCCATTGGCGCTCACTGTAAAACCAAGCAATATGAAGTCTTCAAGAACTACAATCTTTTCTCCATTTATCATGTTGCTGCTTCTTGGCCCAGTTGTGAGGATTTCTGTTTTATGTTGAGATGTAATCCATACTATATAGACTGTAGTCTTTAATCTTCATCAGTAACTGCCTCAAGTCATCCTCACTTTCACCAGAGTTGTGTCATCTGTGTATTGTAGGTTGTTAACTAATCTTCCTTCAATCCTGATGCTACACTCTTCTTCATACAGTCTGGCCTCTCGGATTATTTGCTCAGCATATACTCTGAATAAGTATGGTGAAAAGATACACCAACCTTGAGGCACTCCTTTCCTGATTTTACACCATGCAGTATCCCCTTGTTCTGTTAGAATGACAGCCTCCTGGGCTACGCACAGGTTCCTCATGAGTACAATTAAGTGTTCTGGAATTTCCATTCTTCTCAATGTTATACATGATTTGTTATGACCCACACAATGGATCATAACAAAAGCAAAAAATGCTTTTGTACAGTCAATAAAACACAAGTAAACATCTTTCTGGTATTTTTTTGCTTTCAGCCAAGATCCATCTGACATCAGCTATGATATCCCTTATTCCATGTTCCTTTTGAATCCAGCTTGCACCTCTGGAAGTTCTCTGTCGATATACTGCTGCAACCGTTTTTTAATTACTTTCAGTAAGATTTTACTTGCGTGTGATATTAATTATATTGTTCGATAATTTCCACATTCTGTGGGATCACCTTTCTTTGGAATGGGTACAAATATGGATCTCTTCCAGTCAGTTTGCCAGGTAGCTGTCTTCTAAATCTCTTGGCATAGACGAGTAAGTGCCTCCAGTGGGACATCCATTTGTTGAAACATCTCAGGGTATTCCATCAATTCCCGGAATCTTGTTTTTCTCCAATTATTCCTTTAGTGCAGCTTCAACTTCTTCCTTCAATACCATCGGTTCTTGATTATATGCCACCTCTTGTAATGAATGAACATTGACCAATTTTTTGGTACAGTGACTCTGTGTATTCCATCCATTTTCTTTTTTGTTTTTTCAATAGAGGCACTTGTATTAAGCCTTGGACAGGACAAAGACCATCATCCTGGATGAGGGAAACCATCAGCATGAGAAAGCTGAATGCAGTCTGCTGAGTCATGGCCATGTCCATCCATGTTCTTTTGACGTGTCCTGCATAGTTCAATATATTGCCCATAGAATCTTTCAATATTGCAACTCAAGGCTTAAATTTTTCCCTCAGTTCTTTCAGCTTGAGAAATGCTGAACATGTTCTTTCCTTTTGGTTTTCTAATTCCAGGTCGTTGCACATTTCATTGTAACAACTGACTGTGTGTTCTCAAGCTGCTCTTTGACATCTTTTATTCAGCTCTTTTATCTTTTTATTTCTTCCATTTGCTTTAGCTATTCTCTGTTCAAGGGCAAGTTTCAAAGTCTCATCTGACATCCGTTTTGGTCTTTTCTTCCTTTCTTATCTTTTTAATAACCTCTTGCTTTCTTCATGGATGGTATTTTTTATGTCATCCCACAATTCCTCTGGTTTTCAGTCATTGGTGTTCAGTGCATATCTATTCTTTAGATGACCTCTAAATTCAGGAGGGATATATTCAAGACCATATTTTGGCTCTTGTGGACTTGTTTTAATTGTCTTCAACTTCAAGTTGAACTTGCATATGAGGAGTTGATGGTTGTTCCAGTCAGTTCCTGGCCCTGTTTTGGCTGAAGATATCGAGCTTCTTCAACACCTCTTGCCATAGATGTAGTCAATCTGACTCCTGTGTACTCCATCTGGTGAAGTTCACGTGTATAGCCACTGTTTTGTGTTGTTGAAGAAAGGTATTTGCAATGAATAAGTCGTTGGTCTTGCAAAATTCTATCATGCGACCACCAGTGTCATTTCTTTCACCAAGGCCATATTTTCCAACTACTGGTGATTCTTCTTTGTTATCAACTTTTGCATTCCAATCACGAGTGATAATCAACACATCTTGATTGCATGTCCAGTCAATTTCAGACTATAGAAGCTGGTAAAAGTCTTTAATTTCCTCATCTTTGGCTTTGGTGGTTGGTGCGTAAATTTGAATAATATAGTAGTAGTAATGGATCTTCCTTGTAGACGTATGGATATTATCCTATCACTGACAGCACTGTACTTCAGGATAGATCTTGAAACATTCTTTGTGACAATTAATGTCATGCCATTGCTGTTCAATTTGTCATTCCCAGCATAATAGATCATATAGTTGTCTGATTCAAAATGACCAAAACCAGTCCATTCTGCTCACTAATGCCTAAGATATCGATCTTTATGCGTTTCATTTCATTTTTGACAACTTCCAATTTTCCTAGATTTATAGTTCGTACATTCCAATTATTAATGGATGTCTGCAGTGTTTTTCTCGTTTTGAGTCGTGCCACATCAGTAAATGGAAGTACCGAAAACTTTATTCCATCCACATCGTGAAGGTCAGCTCTACTCTGAGGAGGCAGCTCTTTCCCAGTCATATTTTGAGAGCCTTCCGACCTGAAGGGCTCATCTTCTGCACTCTATAGGACAGTTTGAGGGCGACTCATAAAGATTTCCAGTAATATATCAGACAGCGTTTCACTGCTATTCATAAGGTTTTCACTGGCCAATTCTTTGAAAAGTTTATGGCCTCTTCGTCTCCAAGTCTGTCTTAGTCTGGAAGCTCTGCTGAAACCTGTCCACCATGGGTGACCCCGCTGGCATTTGAAACACCAGTGGCATAGCCTCCAGCCTCACTGCCACACGCACGCCAGCACAGCAGGACAAACTGACAGACAAGTCTGTCTCCCTCAGTCGTTCTAAACCGCTCCACTCACTTCCTGGTCGCCCTCAGTCGTTCCAAACCACTCCGCTCACTTCCTGGTCGCCCTCAGTCGTTCCAAACCGCTCCGCTCACTTCCTAGTCTCCCTCAGCTGCTCCAAACTGCCAACCACCCCATGCTGGTCTGTTTCCTCCCTCAACTGCTTCAAACTGTACTGCTGTCTCCCCCAGCCGGCTTCCTCATCTGTCTCCCCCCTCAAGCTGCTCCAAATCACACCACCGACACCTCCAGATGGCTTCCTGGTCTGTTGCCTCCAAGAAGAAAGAGACAATGGAGAAACTCAAAGTCATCATCAGAACACGGTGAGGGGCTGATGTAGGAACAGACCATCAGTTGCTCATATGCAAGTTCAAGCTGGAAAAAATTAAAACAAGTCCATGAGAATAAAAGCACAACTCTTGATTATACCCCAAACCAAACCCATTGTCACTGAGTTGATTTCAACTCACACTGACCCCTTAGGATGGAGCAGAACTGCCTCACAGGGCTCCCAAGGCTGTAAACCTTTATGGTAGACGCCCCATCTTTATCCCATGGATGGGATGGTGGGTTTGAAACACCGACCTTTTGGCTAGTAGTCAAATGCGTTAACAACTGTGCCAGCAGAGCTCCTTCCTAGATGAAGAAAACAGAAAAAAATCCACAAGAACCAAACGAAGTCTGCCCACATGCACATCCCACCTGCATTTAGAGACTCAGCAGACTAGATCTGACACAGTGCACACTTCCAACCAAAGAGCAGACAGGTTGTGGGAGGACACCAAGGATGACACGCTTGAGAAAAAGACCAGAATGAATGTCAGAAGAGGATCTGAAACTGGCTCTTATACACAGAACAGCTAACGTGAATGGAAGAATTGATGAAATAAAAAAGCTGAACTGAAGATTTCAAAGGGCAGCTCAAGAAAGCAGAGTATTATAATTAAGTGTGCAAAGACCTGAAGTTAGAAAACCCAAAGGGAAGAACACACTCAGCATTTCTCAAGCCAAAAGAACTGAAGAAAACTTTTAAGCCTTGATTGAAGGATTCTATGTGCAAAATCACCAGCCCCTCCTCAGAAGGAAGATGGGGCAATCTATTTCCGTAGTGATACTGCCTTGGAAACCCAAGGGGGGTCGCTATGAGTCAGGTCCGATTCAATGGTACATAACAACAACAACAACATGTGCAAAATATTGAAAGATGCAGGAAGCATCAAAGGAAGATGGAAGGAATATACAGAGTCACTGTACCAAAGTAACTGTTCGGCGTCCACCCATTTCAGGAGGTGGCGTATGATCCAGAATCGATGGTAAAGAATGACGTTCGCGCTGCACTGAAGACCCTGGTGGAAAGCACAGCCCCAGGAAGACCCAGTTGAGGTGTTTCAATAGACAGATGCAACACGTGAAGTGCTCACTCAGGGAAGTCACGAAATGTGGACGGTGGCTCCCTGGCCAGTCACCTACAAGAGCCCATGTCTGTGCCCATCCCAAAGAAGGGTGATCCAACAGAATGTGGTTATTATCAAACAACATCATTAATATAAAAAAACAAAACAAAAATAAAAAACCTCACTGCCATAAAGGTGGTCCTGACTCACAGCGATCCCTCCTTGGGTTTCCGAGGCAGTATCTCGATGGAAGTAGATTGCCCAGTTTTCCTTCTGAGGAGTGGCGGGTATGTTTGAACCACCAGCCTTCTGGTTAGCAGTCAAACCTTAGGCACTACACCACCAGCACGCCCCTATCATTAATATCATACACAAATGAAATTTTGGTGAATATAATTCAAGAACGGTTGTATCAATAAATAGACAGGGACGTGCCAGAAAATTCAAGCCAGGTTCAGGAGAAGATGTGAAATGAGGGACATCATTGCTGATGTCAGGTGGATCTTGAATGAAAACCAAGGATACCAGAAAGATGTTTACCTCCGTTTTACTGACTATGAAAAGGCATTTGACTGTAAATATCATAACAAATTACAGTTAACACTGAGAAGAATGGGAATTCCAGAACACCTAACTGTGCTCATGTGGAACCTGTACATAGACCAGGAGGCTGTCACTCCAACAGAGCAAGGGGATAAAATCAGGTTTAAAATCAGGAGGGAAGTATATCAGGGTTGTATCCTTTCACCATAGTTATTCAATTTGTATGCTGAACAAATAATCTGAGAAGCTGGACTATATGAAGAAGAATGTGGCATCAGGATTGGAGGACGGCTCATCAACAACCTGTGATATGCAGGTGATACAACTTTGCTGAAAGTGAAGAGGACTTGAAGCACTTACTGATAAAGATCAAGACCACAGTCTTCAGTCTGGATTACACCTCAAACATAAAGAAAACTAAAATCCTTGTAACTGGACCAATAAACAACATGATAAATGGCAAAAAGACAAGTTGTCAAGGATTTCACATTCCTTAGATCCACAATCAGTGCCCATGGAAGCAGGAAACCAAATAATGTATTACACAGTGGGCAAATCTTCTGCAAAAGACTTCTTTAAAGTGTTAGCAAGCAAATACATCAATGTGAGGATGCAGGTGATCTGACCCAAGCCGTGGCACTCTCAATTGCTTCACCTGCATGCAAAAATGGGGCAATGAATAAGGAAGACCGAAGATGAACTAACTGATGGCTTTGAATTGTGGTGCTGGCGAAGAATACTGAATCTACCACGGACTGCCAGAAGAACAAACCAGTCTTGGGAGAAGTATACCCAGAACGCTCCTGGGGTGCAGGGATAGTTCACGTCCTTTGGACATACTATCAGGAGGGGCCAGTTCCTGGAGAAGGACACCATGCTTGGTAACACGGGGGGTCAGCGAAAACGAGGAAGACTCTCAGCAAGATGGACTGACATATGGGCTGTGACCACGGGCACAAGCACAGCAACAACTGTGAGGACGGTGCGGGGCCGGGCGGTATTTCCTTCTGCTGCACAGTCACCATGTACAGAATCGACGCAACAGCACCTGACAACATAACGACTTACTGAAGTTAGAAATGAAAGAGGCACCCTCATAGCATTTGATCCAGCAATCCCATTACTAGGAATATATCCTAAAGAAGTGAGAGCCATGGCAAGAGCAGCTACATGCATAGCCATGTTCACTGCAGCACTATTTACAGTAGCAAAAAGACAGAAACCACCTAGGTGTCTGTGCTGGTTCCCTGGTGCCACTCTGACAGGAATATACCACCAATGGACGGCCTTAGCAAACAGTCTATTCTTACAGTTTGGAGGCTTTAAGTCCAAGTTCAAAGTGCCAGGCTCTAGGGGCTGGGTGAAAGCCCCTCAACCTTGGGGTCCAGCTCTGCCTCCTGCTC
>NW_006921971.1:1091903-1097060 GCF_000298275.1 Orycteropus afer afer | reverse complement strand
GTGAATTTGCTCTGTAAATCTTCACCCAAATCAAAATTTAAAAAATAAATTAAAAAACAAAACAACAAAAAAAAGTCAAGGAAATGTTTATATATGGAAGGAAATTGTCTTTGTTGGTTACCAGGGGTGGGAGGGGAGGGGAGGGCACACTGTTAGATAGATAGAGACAAGTATTGATTTGGGTGAAGAGAAGGGCAACGTACCAAATGTGAGTGATCAACATGGTGGCAGTGAGGAAGAGGAAGACACAGAAAGGTGCATGAGAGGTACAGACAACAAAGATGAACCTTTTTGCACATACAGCACTGCGTTGTCAGTGAAAGCAAACATGGGTATATGGGTGGATAGATGGGTGGACAGGCTGAACTAGTAGGTATGTCTATGCAGGGGGGAGTGTGCCCAAGACCATGTATAGGGTTGGCAGACAATGCTTCTACAAGGGTACTGCTATGTTCTGTAAGAATTCCCAGGTATAGTAGAGCTGACAAGGGACAAGGTTGTAGTTACTTTTTGGCCAGTCAGCTACCCTGAGGGAGCAAGTAGTCAGACCTGTGTGCTTGGACCATGGTCGCATGGGACATCAAGCTCAATTGGTATACCATGCTACACAAAAACACTGTTCTGCATCCTACTTTGGCGAGTAGCGACTGGGATCTTAAAAGCTTGCAAGCAGCCATCTAGATGCAATGATGGGTCTCTCCTCGTCCAAAGAATGAAGGAAACCAACGATTCATGGAAACAATTAGTCCAAGCGACTGGTACACCATGTGATCCGCAGCCTGTACAACTATGAGGCCAGAAGAACTAGATGGTGCCCAGCTACCACTGTCAACCACTTGGAGGCGGATCTTTGTAGGAGATCCCGGATAGAGAGGGAGAACAATGTGGAACAAAACTCAAAATCACAAACAAAGGGACCAGGTTTGCTGGTCTGATAGAGCCTGGTGAAACCTCTGAGACTATGGCCCCCAGTTACCCTTGAGGCCTGGAACTGAACTCACTCCTGTGCCTTTCAGCCAAACAACAGACAGGCAGATAGGGTGTATATTTACATCACGTAGATACACTCCTTGTAGCGATCAATCCTGGGAGAACAGAAGAGCAATGTTTGCCCAGGGAGACAGCTCGGGGGGCAGGAGTGCATAGGAGGGAAGGACACAGGGAAGAGGGAACGAACTACAGGGAGGAAGTGAGAAGAGCGCTGTTCATTGTGGGGAACTACAGTCAATGTCAGGAAACAAAATGTGTATGAACTGTTGCACGAAAAATGAAATTACTCTGTAAACTTTCTCCCAAATCACAATGAAAAAAAATTAACTCTCCAAGGGGGACAGCTGTCACCATGGGCAACTGGAAGGAAATGGAGGTGGATTGGCCCAGTTAGATTTCAAGCTGATCTCATGGCTCCCCTGGGGTCGGGTTTTACACACATGTAAGTACACACAGAACAACACACAGATGTATACATACAGAGATGTGCATGTGGAGACCCTGTGAGAGCCGGAAGCTGTGTGCAGCGGCAACCTGTCAGCAGGGAAACTCAAACACTTTACACGAGTCACAGGAAAGCGGTCAGACTGCACCCTGTGAAAGGTGGAGAACTTACGAGACCTGGAAACACAAGGACGTGCCGTCAAGTTCCAGCTCTCACAGGCTTCGCTGCATTTATACACACACCCACACATACCCACAGAGTACACGTGATAGGTGTGAATGTGTGAGCATGTGTGTAAATACACACATGTATTCTGGAGGAATGAGAATGAGAACGTTTTTCACTGTGTGTCAGACACGCATTTCTGTGTTAACCAGGCTGTCCCGCGTCACCAGCAACGGCCACTCGGTGCCCAGGCGGTGAACAGTCTTATTCTCCCATTTTGTTCTGTGCGTTTTGTTTCTGGTTCCTGCAACGACACCCTGCCCAGGTCTACTGAGGAAGTCAAGCCAAAGGCCTGGCTACAGAGGGCCCCACATCCTGGGACGACCCCACATGGACACCCACTGCATGTGGGCCTTGCCAGTCTTTCATCGGTCACTCAGAATGTCCTGGAATGACTGTTTCTTTGGCCACCTTCCACTTACCACTGGCATCCGTTCATAGGCGCGGATTGGAGAGAGTCTGTCTGCAATAAAGGAGACAGGATCAGGTGACATGCTGGCGGTATGGACCCCACTAAAACACGTGCAGGTAGGTGCGCTGCAGACCTGAGGGGCTGCCGCGGATTTTGTCCATTTTCTGTTCCAGAGACACAATCTGCTTTTCCAGCTCATTGTTCAGTTCAAGTTGTGTCTCGTACCGGGTCTTCCATTCACCTCCTGAGTGAAAAATGGAAAAACCAACATCACCCCATCACCTCTCAGTCATTAAACCAATGCCAAGGAGCTCCCCAGCCTCTGCCACTATTTTATCAGCAGTAATATGGAGGAAGACGGGCATGTGGTGTCAGCAACGTTCTTTCAGAGTGACAGGCACAGTGGCCCACAGGTTACCTGCTGACCTCACCACACCACTGTGGTCCGGTTGGTCACGATGCCCCTTCCACCCATGACCTCCTCAGATCCCTCATCTGGTAGTTACTGCCTCATGTGTCTTTACAATAAACCTCCTCCTCACAATAGCTACTTCCTCGCGTAACTTTGCAATAAATCCCTCTCACCTGACAGTTACATCCTCACATATTGATAAAATATCAGAAGCCCCGCCCTCATGGCCAGCCTGTTCCCTGGGAGGGGCTCAAGATGGGGCGGGGGTTGGCTCAGGTCAAGGATTTGAGGGCAGGACAGAAGCTTCGCCGGAGTCTGAGGAACAAACCCTTGGTTTCTGACGGACCAGTGCGGACAAGCCGTTCAGTGACTCGGCGATGAGGTGAGGGCTGGGCTTTGAGGCGAGGGCTGGGCTTTGGCGGGTGCTGTGGCCTCGTCGCTGGTGAACATGGGGGAGCCCTGATCTGTGATGAGGGAAGGCGGTTCTTTGCAGCAAGCCGTTTTCCTGAACACGGACTGGGGGACTCCTCCAACCCGCTGTTTTCAGGACCAGGGGCCCAGGTGAGCCCCCCACGTGCACACTGGAATGGACAGGCCCTCCGGCCACAGAGCCGCGGCTGGCACAGGCCAGGAGCAGACAGACAAGGCACACATGCTGCTCCTCGAAGGGGAACACCCACAACGTCACAGAAACGACGGGAAAAACACACTTCCCACGCAGCCGTCAGGCTGCCCCGTGACTCTGCTGGGGCCCAGGCATGTCTGCGGTAGACGGCGGTGTTGGTGAAGGACATTGAATGTACCGCGGACCCCTAGAACGAACAAATCCGTCTTGGAGGAAGGACAGCCAGACTTCTCCTTGGAAGCAAACATGGCGGGACTCTGTCCCACGTACTTCGGTCATGTTGTCAGGAGGGACCAGGCTCTGGAGACGGACATCAGGCCTGGTAAGGGAGGCGGTCATCGGAAAAGAAGGGGAAGGCCCCCAACGAGATGGACTGACCCAGTGGCTGCAGCGATGGGCTCGGGGACAGCAGGGATCGTGGGGCTGGCCCAGGACCGGGCAGCGTTTCATTCTGCTGGGTATGGGGTCGCTGGGTCGGAGCTGACTCAGTGGCACCTACCACTCCTGCCAACGCATTCCTGTCTTCATGGGCCCCTTCTCCCACAACAAAAATTTAAAATTTAATTTTATAACTGTGTTAGTGCAAAGATGAATATAATCCAGGCTGGACCATGTTCAAGTCCTTCCTTCTGATTTAAAAAGACATTAAATATTATATGGTTATCCAGAAGTCCCGCCAGCCCTGGATGGTGTGCCAACTGTCTCCAACGGAGGGTCCCACCTTGGGTGGCTGTGGGAATAAGCTTAACTCCTTCTGGGTCAACTTCCCACTAAGGGACAGCCTGGTGCAGGGAATTCATTACTATGGCTCTTCTAGCCATGGTCTGTGAGACTCCACCCTGGAACTATGCAAATGTGGGGTGCCTGGGGCCCACCACGGGGACTGGACAGTTCATCAGTCATGTAAACAAGGTATGTGGTACCCTTGGGGGTCAGAACCGTGGAAATACGGTGTATGGACCCCTAATGTGGGGACTGGTTACTTTTGTCACTCTGCTAAAATGAGTCCTCCCAGGTTCAGAACGGGGGGGGCGGGAATCTCACTGACATCAACTGAGAAGAGCCTGAGGTGAGGTGGAGTGAGTCCGTGGACCCGAGATCCCTGCGCTGGACCTCGTGGCAGAGAGACGGCAGAGACAACTGGCAGAGAGATGGCTGAGGGACAGCAGTAGCAGAACCAAGAGACCGGGACAAGAGGGAGTGGCAGGCGGCAGGGTTGCCGGCCCACAGAGCAGGAAAGCTGAGGGCCCTTGGATGGAGGCTGGCTGACAGACTGGGGTGCTCCCAGCTGCCCCTATTGGCAGAGCTGAAAGGGCTTTGTAACACTTCAGGGAGCATGGCAGAGGCCAGGCCGAGAGGCCAAGGGCCAGAGAGAGGTATCCCTGTGGGCATGGCTGAGGGGAAGCTGTCCTGAATTACAGCTTAAGCATTACCGAACCTTAATTGTAACCTGTTACTTCCCTAAAAAGCCCTTAAGTGGGAGTATTGTCTGTGACTTGTGTGTGGCCACTGCAAGGAATTACTGAACCAAGCAGAGCAAGGTTGAGTGCTATGGGAGGGACGGCTGGTGTCAGAATTGATAAAAAGGCTGGAAGTTGGAAGGGTGTCTGACCTCCACCTCATCCCCATCCTTTTGTTGCTAAGCATTGAACTTAGAGCACAAAACGATCTGCTCCTAAGCTACCCAGGTTCTGGAGAATCACTCAGATTGGCTTCCAGAGCTAACCTGCTACCTCAATAGTTCACACCTATAGCTGCTGTTGTTTCTGGGTGCCGTCCAGTCCATCCTGACTCACGATGACCCCATGTGACAGAGTGGAACTGCCCCACAGGGTCTCCCAGGCTGTCAGCCTTCACAGAAGCAAAGCCCAAACCACACCCACTGCCATGGAATCTATTCTGACCCACAGCGCCCCTAGAGGGCAGACTGGAACTGCCCACAGGGTCTCCAGGGCTGTCAATCTTCACAGAAGCAAAGCCCAAACCACACCCACTGCCATGGAGTCCATTCTGACCCACAGCGCCCCTAGAGGACAGAGTGGAACTGC
>NW_006921971.1:1070415-1091474 GCF_000298275.1 Orycteropus afer afer | reverse complement strand
AGTGGAACTGCACCACAGGGTCTCCAAGGCTGTCAGTCTTCACAGAAGCAAAGCCCAAACCACACCCACTGCCGTGGAGTTGATTCTGACCCACAGCGCCCCTAGAGGACAGAGTGGAACTGCACCACAGGGTTTACATAGTCTGTATAGAAGTAGATCACCAAGTTTTTCTCCTGTGGAGCCACTGGGTGGGTTCAAACTGCAAACCTCTTGGTTAGTAGTTGAGTGCTTAATCATTGTGCCACCAGGGCTCCTCCTACCTACCCTTAACCTGTTCTAATCACACCACATTGCCTGAGCTGACCTGAGGATGCACTACTGTTAGGATAATTTACTATGAAGAGGGACACAGAGAGACGGGGGATCTGCCTGACAGGAATCTTAAGAGGCAGGAAGTACCTGAGCCCACCTGTGATGACAGAAGGCAGTGGGATGGGGATAACAAGTGTTAAACAGTAGCACTGATTCATTCCACTATGTCCCTAACCCTGGACAGATCAACTAGGCATCATTAAACTAAAAAATTCACTGCCAAAGACTCGATTCCAATTCACAGCAACCCTCTTTGGGTTTCTGAGGCAGTAAATCTTTATGGAAGTAGACTGCCCAGTTATCCTTCCACGGGTGGCTGGTGGGTTTGAACCACCAACATTTCAGTTAGCAGTCAAATGCCTTAGGCAGGGCACCACCACATCTACTCATTATTAACCACACATCAATCAAAAGATAAGGAGCCCTGGGGGCGCAACGGGTAAGCACTCAGCTGCCAACCAATAGGCTGGGGGTTTGAACCTACCCACTGGCTTATGGGAGAAAGACTTGGTGATCTGTTTCCATGAAGACTGACAGCCTAGGAGACCCTGTCAACAACACAACAATGAAAAGATGATGGCTTGCAACTGTGTAAAATAAAGAGCATATAACTCAGCAAAATCTGCAGCCATCACAGTTTTACGTGGCTAATGTTGACGCCAACATGCTGGAATTTCTGATTTCTTAGCCAGTAGATCGAAGTCCACAAAACTTGAGTGTAATAAAATTGTCTCAAAACAGCATCAGCTCCCATACATCTGGTCAACTTCCTAATTATCAACCAGTTTCTTTTTCTAAAACGGACCACTCTGAGTTCTACTGTCCTCGCCACACCGTAGTAACCAAAGGTCCAGAAAATACTGAGGTCCGTGGTTTTTGCTTAGCTCTTTGTCTCTAAAATACAGAGACATTCAAATTATGTTTTCAGCTGGGAACCAGCTGGGCCGTGTTGGTGGTCAGAAGTTCAGAACCAGCTGAAACCACATGTAGCGGAGACGCAGGGCCGGCTTTAGGCCTCCCGCATGAACTGTCATTGGGTGCTCGCGCAGGTTCTGACATGGTGACCCCACCCAACAGCGCAGAATGGCCCCGTAGGGTTTGCTGGGCTGTGATCTCCATGGAAAAGATCAGCAGGTCTTTCTCCTGCACAGCCACTCGGGGACGCGGGCTTCCAAACTGCTGGTCATTCTGGCAGGGACACATGAACGGAAAGAGCCAGTGCCCGCTGCCCATCAGCAGGTCAAGTGGGGCGAAAAGACACACGGCGGAGCGTGTCAGAAAGTTCTCAGAGGTGGAGAGACACGCAGCCTGCAAGGGGCGGAGAGGTGGCTGGGTAGGCGGTGGAGAGATGAGAGGGTCATGACTGTGACCCAAGCTGCGGAGGGGACGTGGGAGCAGCACCAGGTCACAGCACGACCAGAGACCCACTGCGTCGGATGACAGCGGCGGGACGCCCAGAGCCCCTCTGGTCACGTCTCCTTTCTCCTCACTGCTCAGGTGATCCATCAGGGAAGAGCCCAGGGTAGGATCCGGGAGTTGGCATCCGTGCTCGCCTCCTACTCCTTCAGCACTGAGATTGTGGGCAAGTGCTGCCTTGTCTGGGTGTCGTTTCTTAGTCTGTCCAACAAGGATGACCAAAGCCCCTCCCTTACAGGGTTTATGGGGGATTCAGTTCCCAGGGGCCTGTGAAACGCTGACAGAGGGCTGGCACGCGGACAGCGCCACCTGGTGTCAGCGACTGTAGTCACGTTTACCATTGTCACAGGCGGTGTCACCCAGGTCAGCTGCCATCATGTTCATCATCACCACAGGTACACGGACAGCGCCACCCAGTGTTAACTGCTGTCACGATCATCACTGTCACCATATGCTCATGGACAGCGCCACCTGGTGTCAGCTGCTGTGGTCACATTTACCACTGTCATAGGCAGTGTCACCCAGGGTCAGCTGCTGTCATGTTCATCATCACCACAGGCATACGGGCAGCGCCACCCAGTGTTAACTGCTGTCACGGTCATCATTGTTACCATATGCTCACAGACAGCGCCACCTGGTGTCAGCGACTGTAGTCACGTTTACCATTGTCACAGGCGGTGTCACCCAGGTCAGCTGCCATCATGTTCATCATCACCACAGGTACACGGACAGCGCCACCCAGTGTTAACTGCTGTCACGATCATCACTGTCACCATATGCTCATGGACAGCGCCACCTGGTGTCAGCTGCTGTGGTCACATTTACCACTGTCATAGGCAGTGTCACCCAGGGTCAGCTGCTGTCATGTTCATCATCACCACAGGCATACGGGCAGCGCCACCCAGTGTTAACTGCTGTCACGGTCATCATTGTTACCATATGCTCACAGACAGCGCCACTTGGTGTCAGCGGCTGTAGTCACGTTTACCATTGTCACAGGTGGTGTCACCCAGTGTCAGCTGCTGTCATGTTCATCACCATGGGCACACAGACAGCGCCACCCAGTGTTAACTGCTATCACGACCATCGTTGTCATTATGGCCACATGGACAGTGAGTGCCACCAGGTGTCAGCTGTTGTCATATTCATCATCAACGTCACAAGCACACGGACAGTGCCACCCGGTGTCAGCTGTTGTCACGTTCATCATCATCATCATGGGCACAAAGACAGCGCCACCTGGAGTCAGCTGCTGTGGTCGTGCACATCTTCATCACGAGGACCGAGGCCCTACACTGCTTTCCACAAGAATGACACTGAGCTAACCTTCCACCTGATGCATAAAAGTGCCTGTGTCCCCACTTACAAAGCTGCACTGCTCCGGCACATGACAACCTGCATCATTCCTCGGCTCAGGCTCCTCTGCTCCAAGAGACGCCAGAGACCCTCCCGCCTCACGAGGGGTTTCTCCACGTCCTGCTCACTTGCATCTCTCGGGAACCGGAGGTTTCCCACCTGCACTGCAGGAGACGGTGGGTAAGGACAGCACTTCCTGTGGTGCATCCTCTTCACCCCCACACTGCCCTCTGACTTCCCACATGGGTCATTTGTCCCCTCAAACAGAGGGGAGCGACTTTTTCTGAAGTCAAAGCTGCAGCCTATCTCCTGAAGGCTCTCTTCCCTCTTACACTGGGGCAGGCCTTCTTTCCCAGAAGTAGCTGTGTTCATCTCCAGCTCTCTTCATAACTTTAAATATTTAACTCTACAACCTTAGGAGCTCTGGTGGCGTAGTGCCTAAGGCACTTGACTACTAACCAGAAGGCTGGCAGTTCAAACCCATCAGCCACTCCTCGGAAGGAAGATGGGACAATCTACTTCTGTAGTGATACTGCCTCAGAAACCCAAGGAGTCGTCGCTATGAGTTGGGTCTGACTCGACGGCACATAACAACAACAACAACATAACCTTAGGTAGTTAGACTGGGTTCTCTAGAGAAACAAAACCAGTAAAGCTTATATATATGTATTAGAGAGAAATTTATCTTAGGAAAATGGCTCACACACTTATAGAAGCTGTGAGTCTAAAGTTCCTGGATCAAACGTCAAGCTGGAGGCTTTTCCACCTCCAGCTGGAGTCTGTTCCCGACTCTTGCAGCCGCAGGGGATGAGGAGCTCAAGGCTGGCAGGCAGTACACCAGCTGTTGACTCCAAAAAATGATGAATCCCAGATCTCCACGCCGAATGGTGGTTTATGCTCATGGACAGTTGTAGGCAGCACAACAGAATCCCGATCCACAGAAGAGTGTCTCTTTTCCCAAGATGTCCATAGTTATGCTGGAAGCAGGCCACACCCCTAGGGAAATTCCCTTTCAACAGACTGACCACTCAAAACGAAATCATCTGATCCCATCATGGGAATAACATCATCACAACAGCTTAAACCACACAGAATTGTGGTCCAGCCAAGTTAACACACAGCTCCAACTATCACAGGTACCAAGCGAGGAATGAAATGATTCTTTTTTTTCTAAATGTTACACCCATTTTTAAAACAGGACTCACTAAGTAACTCGTCACTCTTCTTTTCACTCCTGATGACACGAAGCCCACGGAAAGGCCTCAGTGACCGGCTGCTCGGGGCCGGCTGCCTGTCCCCGTGGGGAGCAGTCAAGCTGAAGCTGCCTAGGGCTGGGGGGACGAGAGCAGCTGCCCTGCCATTGTCTAACGCTCTCCCGTTGCAGTGTGTGGGGTAAGTGACTTCTAGCATCTACTCCTTGTTAAGTCTCATAAATGAAATAGGTCTCCCTCTCCTCTTCTGTTTTATTTTCACAGGTAACTAAAGAAACAGCTAAAAAGACTGGCTTAATTATTTACCAGTGACCTCGCCCTGAACTGCCCAGGATTCGATTCCCACAGGCCCCACTACATCACAACACGGTTTCCATGAGCTACAACTTGTTTGTACAGCTATGTGTTCCTCATGTCCACACTGTGTTCTGTGAAATGGCATGACGTAATTTAGACGCTGTGTGAACATCACATTGGAAGCTCATGGGAGCTGGCTTCCAGTCCTCCTCCTCACCACTGCTGCTGCTGGAGCCGGTGATGGAGGGTGGAGGCATGGGCACCAGGAGAGCAGCAGCCGAGAGCCCGGGGATGGGAGTGAAGTGAAAGGAACGAGTCGGGAGGGAACACAGGAGCGTGCCCGGCCCGGCCTGCTGTGCCCCTGCCTGAGCAGCAGGAACAGCCCGGACCCTGCACTCCCCGTTGCCTGTCTGCCACGCAGCCCGAGAGCCCACACCCGGAGCCATGTCCTCTGCTCACCTGCCTCTATCCCACCATGGTCCAGTGGGTTTGGGGTCTTTAAAACCACAAGGGGGAAATAATAAACAAAACAAGAGCTGGCTTTCCATTAAAAAAGTAATCCTTATGGGACCACGGACAAATATGCATCAGATGTCTGGACAGGCATTAAGCATAGCTGTGTTCCACTCTGTTCTACTGGTTCCTCCTCAGTTTTAATGAAAACTCTTAACTGAGCTTGGAGGTTTAAACCCATGAGCTGTTCCACGGGAGGAAGACGTAGCACTACGTTCCTATAAAGACTGACAGCCCTGGAGACCCTGTGGTGCACTTCCACTCTGTCCTCTAGGGACGCTGTGGGTCAGAATGGACTCCACGGCAGTGGGTGTGGTTTGGGCTTTGCTTCTGTGAAGACTGACAGCCTTGGAGACCCTGTGGTGCAGTTCCACTCTGTCCTCTAGGGGCGCTGTGGGTCAGAATGGACTCCATGGCAGTGGGTGTGGTTTGGGCTTTGCTTCTGTGAAGACTGACAGCCTTGGAGACCCTGTGGTGCAGTTCCACTCTGTCCTCTAGGGGCGCTGTGGGTCAGAATGGACTCTATGGCAGTGGGTGTGGTTTGGGCTTTGCTTCTGTGAAGACTGACAGCCTTGGAGACCCAGTGGGGCTGTCGCCGAGTCTGAATTGAGGTGACAGCACACACAGTGGTCTTAGTGCCACCAGACCCTGGGACGTGACGTTGGCCCTGGGACAGGACGTTGACAAGCCATTTAAACCCCTGCATCTCACTTTTCGGTAGTGATGGATGATAATAACCTGTCACGGGACAGTGCCTGACCCTGGTTCACAGTGAGCCAGGGGGACCTGAGTCGTCCTTGCTTTGGGCTTCCATCATGGCCCCTTAAGCAGAGAACTTTCTCCCACCCTGGCACGCCCTCTTTTACCTCCATGTTAGCTCAGTCTCGCGCAGAGCTGTTGATAACATGATTTGCTGGGCTGTTTCACGTGTGAGCACAGCCGCTGCAGTTAGCCTACATGTATCTGTGAGCACACCCTCTGTTTTGTCAGTCATGAGGCAGACAAGGAAGTTCCAGACTGTTCTGCCAGGGCAACCACCTGGTCCGTGTACTCATTCTGCTCCAGGATGGACAGGGAGACACAGGAAGTGATGTGAGCACTGGGACAAAGCAGGGGCCATAACAGCCCACTGGCTGCGTACAAACAGAAGCATGTGACCTCTCCTATCACTGTGACTGCTTGTGTTCACGGCTCCCCTAAGACAGGAAGAAAAAGGTATAGAGGAAGTGGGCTCAGAGTCCACATCACAACCCCTGAACGCAGCCTGTCCTGCAGCACTTGGCTCAGATGTTGATCCCAAGGAAGCTGCTCTGATGCCCTCACCCGAGCTGGGTCGTCCCCTCGTCCTGACGCCCTCACCCCAGGTGGGTCGCGTCGTGCCCCCCATACACCCTCCCCCCAGCCGTGAGCCGTCTCCCTGTCCTGACGCCCTCCCCCCAGCCGTGAGCCGTCTCCCTGTCCTGCTCCCCCTCACCCCGGCTGTGAGCCGTCCCCGTCCTGATGCCCTCATCCCAGGCATGTGCCGTCAATCCCTCCCCTGTCCTGATGCCTTCATTCCAGCTGTGTGCTGTCACCATCCTAATGCCCAGACCCCAGCTGTGAGCCGTCACCCTGTCCTGAGGCCCCACTCCGGCTGTGTGGCGTGCCCCCCATCCTGACTCCTTCTCTCCAGCTCTGTGCCATGCCCCTTCCTGACATCCTCATCTTGGCTGCGGGCCACCCCTTTGGCCAGACTCCCTACCCCCAGCAGGGCCACCTCCTATTTATGGTGTCAACTGTCATTCTCCATTAGTCACAGATTTTAAAAGACAGAGGTGCGTGTGTGCATGTGCACATGCATGTGTGTGCATGAATGTGGTGTGTATTCAACCTCCCACAAACATTCTTCCCATACAAACAGCCAAAACTCCAAACCCACAGGTGAAGCTCTGAGTGCAGATGCGGTGTCACAGACACCGTGGGACCCCTGATTCTGTAGGAAGGAAGGAACACGCGGCTGCTGGGTAACAAAGCTTTGCTGAGTGTGGATGCCTCGAACACGGAAGACAGGAGCAGTTACAGAGAAGCAGGCTTGACGTTTGGAAATGGCCGTTTCAAAGCAGCTGGAAGTCATCGTTAATGGTCCCAGAGAGCAGTAAGGAACCCTCAGCACCACTGCTCAGCGGCACGCGCTCTCCTGAACTGCGGGTGGCTCAGCACATGGACACGGCCCACACGACACACATGCCTGTGACTCACACACGGACCTTCACCGTCGTTCCGTCACGTCTGTGACTCACAAACGTACCTCCACCATCGTTCCATCACATCTGTGACTCACACACGTACCTTCGCCGTCGGCAAGGAGTCTGGCCTCCAGCTCCGTCATCTCTGTGACTCACGCACGGACACTCACCATCGTTCCATCACATCTGTGACTCGCACACGTACCCTCACAATTGTTCCATCACGTCTGGGACTCGCACACATACCCTCACTGTCAGCACGGAGTCTGGCCCCCAGCACCGTCACACCTGTGACTCACACACGTACCTTCACTGTCGGCACAGAGTCTGGCCTCCAGTTCCGTTATCTTGTGCTTCACTTCAAGCATGGAGAGCTGCACGATATCCCTGCCATTAAAGATGCTCCCTGTTAGTTACGATTGCAGTCAAAATATGCAAGGAGACACATACAGTAACCATCTCTCCCACTTCACACGTGCCACGTGTGGGAGGTACGTTTGGGGATCAAGAAGTGGGCAAAGGCGGGCTCACGATCCCAGTGCCGGGGGTCCCGGTCCCAGTAAGCACCCAGTATCACAGGAGAGGAAGACGCCCCCAGGTGCCACTGCACAGGGTTCACTCTACCTTCACCATGACCTCCAGGACCGTGGAGACCTGGTTTCTCACCCCCCAGCAAAGCTGCTGCTGTGTGCTGGAGTGGATTCTGACTCACTGCGCCCCCACAGGACAGGACACAACTGCACCAGAGGGTGTCCAAGGCTGTATCTTTATAACGTAGGAAGCATCAAAGAACACGGAAGGAATACACAGCACTGTGCCAAAAAAGTAGTCGACGTCCAGCTGCTTCCAGAGGTGGCATATGATCAAGAACTGATCATTCTGAAGGAGGAAGTCCTGGCTGCACTGAAGCATCTGGCAAAGAACAAGGCTCCAGGAAGTGACAGAATACTAACTGCAGTGTTTCAACAAACAGACGCAGTGCTGCAAGCACTCACTCACTTATGCCAAGAAATCTGGAAGGCAGCTACCTGTCCAGCCGACTGGAAGAGATCAGACTTGTGCCCCATTCCAAAGAAAGGTGAGCCCACAGAATGTGGAATTTGATATTGTTGATAGCGGTGTCATTAATGTCACACGCAAGTAAAATCTTGCTGAAGTTAATTCAAAGATGGTTGCAGCAGTATATTGACAGGGAACTTCTAGAAATGCAAGCTGGATTCACAAGAGGACATGGAACAAGAGATATCATTGCTAATGTCAGATGTACCTTGGCCGAAAGCAAAGAATACCAGAACGATGTTTACTTGTGTTTTATTAACTATGCAAAGGTGTTCAACTGTGTGGATCATAACTATGTATAATATTGGGAAAAATGGGAATTCCAGAACATTTAATTGCACTCATGAGGAACTTGTACATAGACCAGAAGGCTGTTGTTTGAACAGAACAAGGGGATACTACATGGTTTAAAATCAAGAAAGGTGTGTGCCAGGATAGATGGGCTGTGTATGCACACGGAGACAGCTCGGGGGGCAGGAATGCATGGGAGGGAAGGAGACAGGGAAGAGGTGGCTACGGGGAGGAAGTGAGAGGGGAGCTGTTGCATTGTGGGAAACTGCAGTTCATGTCATGAGACAAAGTATACATGACCTGCTGTATGGAAGACGAATTTGCTCTGTTAACTTTCACCCAAATCACAATTAAAAAAAAAAAAAAAAAAGTATGCTGCAGAATTGTATCCTTTCCCCACAC
Source organism: Orycteropus afer afer (assembly GCF_000298275.1). Taxonomy (NCBI): domain Eukaryota; kingdom Metazoa; phylum Chordata; class Mammalia; order Tubulidentata; family Orycteropodidae; genus Orycteropus; species Orycteropus afer. The sequence continues at coordinate 1,082,392 of NW_006921971.1, read as the reverse complement.
TTATTCAATCTATATGTTGAGCAAACCATCTGAGAAACTGGACCACATGAAGAAAACATGGCATCAGGATTGGAGGAAGACTCATTAACAGTCTGCAATACAAAGACATCACAAGCTTACTTGCTGAAAGTGAACATGACTTGAAGCACTTATTGATGAAGATCAAAGACTCCAGCCTTCAGTATGGCTCACACCTCAACATAAAGAAAACAAAAGTCCTCACAACCGGACCAATAAGCAACAGCATAATAAACGGAGAAATTACTGATGCTGTCAAGGATTTCACTTTACTTGGATCCACAATCTGCGCCCATGGAAGCAGCAGTCAAGAAAACAAATGATGTACCGCATTGCCCAGTCTGCTGCAAAAGACCTCCCAAAAGTGGTAAGGAGCAGAGACATCACTTGGAGGACGAAGGTGCGCCTGCCCCAAGACATGGTGTTTTCAATCGCCTCATATACATGCACACTCTGGAAAAGGAGCAAGGAAGACCTGAAAAGAACTGAAGTCTCTGAGTTACAGTGTTGGTGAACAATACTGGCTATACCATGGACGGCCAGAAGTACAAACACATCTGTCCTGGAAGAAGTGCCGCCGGAATGCTCCTTAGAGTGAGGATGGGGAGATTTCACCTCACATGCTTTGGTCATATGAAGGGCCCAGGCCTTGGAGAAGGCCGTCATACTTGGTGAAGTAGAAGGTCAGCCGCATAGGGGAAGGCCCTCAACAGGACGGACTGACACAGTGGCTGCAACGATGGGCTCAGCACAGCAGGGGTTGTGAGGCTGGCACGGGACCAGGCAGTGTTTCCTTCTGTTGTCCTTGGAGTCACTCTGAGTTGGGGACAACTTGACAGCACCTAACAGCAGCAACACAGCTCTGACCCTGCACAGCCCCAGGGAACACACACAACCCGCCTGTTCTCAGGAACGCTAGGCAAGGACGATGCAGTGGCTGGAGCTACAATACAGGAAAACACAGGATGTTACGGGGTCCCAGAGAAGCCAGAAGTTCACCGCCTTGTGTGTTTAAAAACCAGACGGGACGGGCCCCGTTCTCACAAACGACCACTGTTTCTGAAGGGCTTCTACAGGCGTGAAAGAAAAGCGGAGCTGAGCAAAACCTTTGGTAGTTTACCCAGAAAGCCTGCCCTGGGTGGGCCGTCAAAACCAAGCACACACTGTAGCCTCACGGTGACGGAAACTGACTGGGTCCCAAAGGCAGAACATCCTCCTTCCAAGCCTTTGCAGTCATGACACCAAATTAAATAATGAATCAGAGGGAGGCCCGTGGTGGTACCAGGGGTGAACGTGGCCGCTCCTCCAACTGCGGGAGGCTGAGCCCACTCAGGGACACCCGGCAGAAAGGCCTGGCCACCTGCTCACAGACAGCAGCCTTGGCAAACCCTCTGGGGCACAGCTACTGACACACAGGTCACTGGGACTCGCACTCCACTGGAGGGAACAGGGAGACCCCTTCCTGCGGTCGCTCCATCTCCGTCCCGGCGGTAACGCAGGTGCAGCGGCCATGAACAGCAGGCACCCACAGCTCCATGGAGAAGAAGGGGGAAGGCCCTGAGGGGACCTGAACTGGGGTGCAGACCCGACACCAGGGGTATGGACCGGCTGTGGAAGGTGGGCTGAGGTCGGGGTGCACACCAGACTCCGGGGGGCGGGCTTGGCTCGGTGTGTGGACTGGACACCGCGTGTGGGCCGAAGTCGGGGTGTAGATTGAAGTCAGAGTGCAGACTAGACTGAGTGTGCAGAACGGATCAGGGTTTGGACCAAACCAGACTGGGCTCGGGGTATGAAACGAACTTGGGGGGATGTGGACTGAAATCGGGGTGTGGACCAGACTTGGGGTGTGTGGACCTCATGTGGGGTGAAGCTGAGGTGTGCCCTGAAGTTGGGGTGTGAATTGAAGTCTGGATGAGGACCGGATTCGGGATGTGGAATGGACTCAGAATGTGGGCTCGGGGTGTGGACCGGACGCGGACCATGGACCGGACTCGGGGTGCATACTGGACACGGGGTATGGACCAGACGTGGAGTGTGCGCCGGACGCGGGCTGTGGGCCGGACGCAGGGCGCGGCCCGGACGCGCGGTGCCGACCGGCCCGGGGGGACCTGCGCCCTCGCGCGCTCACACTCACTTCAAGTGGATTTCCTCCAGAAGCTCCAGTCTGAGGCGGTCGGTGCTCACGCCCTCGTAGTTGTCGCCTCGCCCTTCGCACATCGTGGAGTCTGCGACGCCCGGCGCCTGCCCCTCAGCTCACCTCAGCCCGGACGGGACCGCAGGAACCGGTGGTCAATGCGAAAGACGCGCGGAGGCCGACTGCGCCGCTTGCGCCCGGCGCCACGCTGACGTCAGGCCCCGCGGGGACGTCATAGACGTGCCGGGGCGAGGGAGCGGGAGCGGCTTGGCGACAGCTGGGAGAGGCGGGTGTCACTCTGCGGTCGACCCTGCAGGAAGCAGCTCGTCCCCCGGGGCCCTTCACACGCCCCTTTTCCCGCTTGGTGGGGGAGACAGGCCGCCGGGTAAACCCACCCCCTCTTTCACTGCCTCCCCGTTGCCCTTGGCTGCTGTCTGATAACACTGACCTGCGGGACCTGGGGCGTGGCCGCCCCCATGTGTGCTGTACTAGTCGCCCACAGTGGAGGAATGCTGGGAGCGGTGGGGACGCCCTGGTTAGGAGCTCAGCTGGGAACCTTAAGGTTGCCCGTTTGGACGCACCCAGAGGCTCCGAGGAAGAAAGACCTGGCGAAATGACAGCAAAGGTGATCGACAGTAGATTGCCAACCAGTTGCCCCTGGAGTCCATCCCGACTCACAGCGCCCCTAGAGGACAGAGTGGAACTGCCCCACCGGGTCTCCCAGGCTGTCAATCTTCACAGAAGCAAAGCCCAAACCACACCCACTGCCGTGGAGTCCATTCTGGCCCACAGCGCCCCTAGAGGACAGAGTGGAGCTGCACCACAGGGTCTCCAAGGCTGTCATATTTAGGAAGCCGACTGCCTCACCTTTCTCCTACTGAGCAACTGATGGATTTGAACTGCTAACGTTAGGCCTGGAAGCCGAGTGCTTTAACCACTGTGCCACCTGGGCTGGGCAGTCCAGACCAGCTGAGTCTGTCTTAGAGTTAAAGCAAATGGATAGATGGTCCAGGCCATGGCGCAAAGTTGCCCACTGCAAATTGAGTCATAAAAATTTTATATTATTTTTAACCTCAGATTGTGGATTCTCTTAAGTATATCCATCTTTTGGCCATGTGTGCATTTGAATACAACAAAAAAACACACAGTCTTTATGTTCTTGTATCTGCTCTGGTACTTTTCCATGTTGTCTTGTGCTATCAGCTGATTCTGACCCAGTGATCCCACGTGACATGACTGTCCCCAGGGTCTTGTAACCTGTAATCTTTGTGGAAGCAGACTGCCAGGTCTTTCTTGCGCTGAGCTGGTGGTGAGTTCAAATCACCAACCTCTCCGTTAGCAGCCACGCTCTTGACCACTGTGCCATCAGGGCCTCTTACATTTTCCAGGTCCTAAATCAGGTTGACAAATAAGATTAAGGCGCCCATGGTTTCTTGCCAGAAACCTGTGCATGTGATCTGGGAAAGAAATCCTTCAGAAACTAGGCTTTCTGGTTGGATAGAGATGGTGGACCCTTGAGAACATGGCCCTTAGTCACCTTTCAAAACCTGGAACCAAACTCATCCCGAGGGCTTAACTTTTATCCCAACAACAGACAGGCCTATATGGTGAACAGTAACATGAGAAGCACACATGCCTTACACCAGCCAACCCTATGACATCCAAAGGGCAGTGTTTGCCCAGGGATAAACTCGGAAGGCAGTAAGGGGCAGGAGAGAAGGACACAGGGAAATGGTAAACACAGGGAGGAAGTGGGAAGAGATCTGTTACATTGTGGGCACTGCAATCAATGTCATGAATAAAAATGTGTACAAATTGTTGAATGGAAAACCAACTTGCTCTGTAAACTTTCACCCAAATCACAATTAAAAGTTTTTTAAAAAGAAAGCATTCCTTCTGGACAAGGCCTCTATTTTGTTTACTGCTGAGAAGAACAGACCTTAGTCAGTAAACACAGGTTATACATCTATAGAAGGGACATCTTTAAAAGTAAAAAAAATACGTATATAAAGGGCATATTTGTTTAATGCTTGTTTCTTTGGCTGATATTTTTGCAAAATGGTGAATTATGGGAAAAATGTGAGAAACTGAGACCGTTAATGTCATGTGTCAACTTGGCGAGGCCATGATTCTCAGTGGTTTGGCAGGTATGATGTAATCATCTTCCAGTTTGTGATCTAATGTGAACAGCCAATCAGGTGGAAGGGGAGTTTCTCTGGGGGTGTGGCCTGCATCCAACATATGTGGATGTCCTACCAAAGCCGGCTTTCCCTCGATGTTGGGTTTGTCTCATCATCCTCTGACCACAGTTCTTAGTATATACTGTCAGCCAGCCGCCTGCAGCCTGACCTGCACATTTTGGGGTGTCAGCCCTGCAACCGTGTGAGTCAACAGGAGCATTCAGGCTGCTGCCTCCACGGATTCAGGACTCTCCAGGCCCCACAATTGTGTAAGCCACTTCCTTGAAGTAAATCTATGTTGTTGTAGTAAATGCCTTCAAGTTGGTTCTGATTCACAGACACCCCATGTCCGACATGAAACACTGCCCAGTCCTGTGCCAGCCACACATCCCTGCTGTGTTTGAAGCCACTGTTGCAGACATTGTGTATTGTGAGTGCCTTCCAACCTGGGGGCCTTCTTCCGGCCCTTCATCAGACAACAGTCCCCGGCTACTCCTAAGACTTTCACTAGCCAGTGTCATAAGATCACCAGGTCCTCCTTCCCAGGCCATCTTAATCTGAACCCTGCTGTGGTAGCTAAGGTTGTGTGTCAACGTGGCTGGGCCTGGTTGAGTGGCTGGGCAGCTGGATGTACTATTCCCCATGATGAGACTGGTCATCAATCCCATGGTGGAATCTGCTGGAGCAGCTGAGTAGCTGCCTTAGGGATGTGGGCTGCTCCCAGACCAGTATCTAAGAAGCAACTTTGAGGAACGTCTCCAGCTTTTGGCACACTTGAATCCTGCATGTAGCTCAGTCGTCATTCAGAAGCCTGGCATGTTGTCTGCTGACCTTGGGACTTGCAATGGACTTGAATTAATGGCCTGTTGTGTGGTTTGGTAGCATCAGGACTGTGCCTTTTTACTTGTCGACTTTGGGCTTGTCAGCCTGAGCAGCCAGGAGCTGAATGAAGGGATCCTTGCCTCTAGCTTCAGTGGGCTGGAAGCAAGAGGCAGAGCTGAAGCCCAAGGTTGAGGGGCCTTCACCCAGCCCCTAGAGCCTGGCACTTGGAACTCGGACTTCTAGCCTCCCGAACTGTAAGAGAATAAACTCCTGTTTCTTAAAGTCACCCATCTGTGGTCTTTCTGTCAGAGCGGCACCAGGTGACCAATACACCTGTCCCCCGTGGGTGATCCTGGTGGCATTTGAAATACCAGTGGCATAGCTTCCAGTATCATAACATGAAGCCACCACAGTGTGACAGACTGACAGACGAGAGGTGGAAGAGCTATACGTATCTATGTATTGACATATACAGTCCATTGGCTTTGCTCCTTTGGCGAACCCAGCCTAAAGAAAGGTTGGTGAAATTCTGGGGTCGCTAAAATGAGCTCTGGTGGTATAATGGTTAAAGCATTTGGCCACTAACCAAAAGGTTGGTGGTTTGGACCCAGCAGCCGCTGTGTGGGAGAAAAAGTAGGCAGCCTGTAAAATTGTCCAGCCTTGGAAGCCCTATGGGGCAGCTCTATTCCCCACAGGGCCACTATGCGTTGCAATCAACTGGATGGTAGTGGGTTTGGTGGTGTATGGTTGCTATACTAAGTTTGTAAGAAGCTCTGGTGGCGTAGTGCCTACGGCATTTGACTGCCAACCAGAAGGCTGGTGGTTCAAACCCACCAGTCACTCCTTAGAAGGAAGAGTGGGTGATCTACTTCCGTAACGACTGACCGCCTCGGAAACCCACTGGGGGTCGATAAGTCGGCACTGACTCGACGGCAGTGAGTTTGGTGTTTTATGGTCGCTCTATTAAGTCTGTACAAAATAAACTGTAGAATGACTGACAGCACAACTGGAGCCGGGGAAAGTCTTTGGTTAGAAAGTGGGGTCTAAAAGCGAGAAGCGAGATTTGGGAAATGCGCCGCGTCTGTTCCTGGGGAGTTGTTACACGTGGGAACAGCTTGGAAGTGGATCGTTCAAACAGAACCCTTAGTAGCCCGTTAGACAGACTGTGTGCTCAACATCCCCCAGACTGGGCAGGAGACAGGTGCCCCGGGGAAGTCACTTCAGCTCCTAACACCCGAGGGGTCACTGCACAGCTGTGTGCGGAATGATGACTAAGTGCGTGCTTTCAAGGGACCTACAGTTTCCTTGGAAAAGGAACATAACATGAAAGAGATCTTCCATCATCGAGTCACGTGGTCTGGCTCATCCTGCAGGCCACGGCCAGGCTCAGCTTGACGCAGGGTGTCCGGAGCAAGGGACAGAGGCTACCGTCCACCCTGGTGACACCCTCCGTCTTCCCCAGCCAGGGGACTCCTCTCCTCTAGAGGGACGGAGAGGGATGAGTGCTGTTAGAGAGAGCGAGACCTGCGAGAACCGGGGCTGCCGGCACTGCTGGGCCTCACACCAGGAACAGGGGCCATCTCACCAACTCCCATCACTTGTCTTTAAAGTGTCAAAAAGACGTCACTTTGAAGACTACACTGCACCTGACCCAGGCCATGGTATTTTCAGTCACCTCCTGTGCATATGAAAGGTGGACGGTGAATAAGGAAGACTGAAGAAGAATTGAGGAGCTCTTATGGCACAGTGCCTAAGGCACTTGACTGCTAACCAGAAGGCTGGCGGTTCAAACCCACCAGCCACGCCTCGGAAGGAAGGTTGGGCAATCTACTTCCGTAGTGATACTGCCTCAGAAACTCAAGGAGGGGTTGCTATGCGTCGGGGCCGACTTAAAGAAGAATTGATGCCTCTGAATTATGGTGTTGGCAAAGAATATTGAGTATACCGTGGACTGCCAGAGAACAAACAAATCTGTCTTGGAAGAAGTGCAGCCAGAATGGTCCTTAGAAGCCAGGATGATGAGACTGCATGCCATGGACTTAGGCATGTTGTCAGGAGGGGCCAGTCCCTGCAGAAGGACATCAGGCTTGGCAAAGTGGAGGGTTGTTGTGGTTCCCTGGTGCCACTCTGACAGGAATATGCCACACATGGGATGGCCTTAACAAACAGGAGTTTATTCTCTCACAGTTTGGAGGCTTTAAGTCTGAGTTCAAAGTGCCAGGCTCTAAGGGCTGGGTGAAAGCCCCTCCACCTTGGGGTCCAGCTCTGCCTCCTGCTCCCGGCCCACTGGAGCTAGAGGCGTTTCGTCACTCAGACAGCTGCTGGCTGCTGAGGCTGACAAGCCCAAGGTTGACAAGTAAAAGGAACAGTTCTGATGTTACCAAACCACACAGCAGGCCATTAACTCAAGTTCGTTGTAAGTCACCAGGTCGGCAGAGCATGGCAGGCTGCTGAGCAACGACACGGCAACATGCAGGGTCCAAGCGTGCCACAGGCTAGAGACCATTCCCAAGGCTTCTCCTTAAATACAGGAAGCAGACCACATCCCAAAGGCAGCCACTCAGCTGCTTATGGTAGATCCTACCATGGAGTTGATTGCCAGTCTCATCATGGGGAATAACTACCACCAGCTGCCCAGTCACTCACCTAGCCCCAGCCGAGTGGACACACACACATAACCACCACAAGGGTCAATGGAGAAAAAGGAAGACCCCCAACCAGATGGACTGACACAGTGGCTGCAACAATGGGCTCACACACAGCAGCGAGGCTGGTGCGGGATCGGGCTGTTTCGTTGTGTTGTGCATGGGCCGCTGTGAGTCAGATCCGATTCGACGCCACATAACACCGTCGCACACTTTAGTGGACAAGATCTGCATCTTTCTTCCGTGACACATCTCCTCCACCTCCCACAGTTCTAGCTTAGAAGATTTTACCATGGTACAAACCCCTCCCCATTTATCTGATTGACAGCGAAACCACCGCTTTCAAGAGGCCACGGAGAGAACTGATGGCGTGTCCCTGGCTCCTCCTCAGGGCTCTCCTCCACCTGTAACCCCGCTCCCCTGGCAAAGGCACCTTCTTGGGGTGACGCCACCTCTTCGGGCTCCTCACGTCACCAGACTTCACAGGCCCTCCTTGTCTGATTTGCCAACAAGGGCTCTCTCGGATGCACTCTTCCCTCGCTCCTGGCTGACGACCTGTCAGGACACCCGAACCTTTCTGTTCCCAGCCCATGCCTGCATCCATAGCCACGCTCGATAGCTCATCAAAGTGGCTCCACCTCGGAAGTCAAACTCAAACGACTGTCTGACCAAATCCCTGACCCCCTCAGGTCCCAAACCCAGCGACTGTGCACAGCGGTGTTCACACTAGAAGCACCATCCACGGGGCTTCTTAAACGTAAACCCCACCCCGTAGCTCAGAGGTCTTACTTCATGGATCGCACAGCTTTCAGCTGGCTTCCTCATTTGTCTGGAGGAGCTCCAAGACCACAAATGGGTGCCTTTAACAAACAGGAGTTTATTCTACAGTTTTGGAGGCTAGAAGTCCGAGGGTTGAGTGCCAGGCTCTAGGGGCTGGGGGAAAGCCCCCCAACCCTGGGCTTCAGCTCTGCCTCTTGCTCCCGGCCCACTGGAACTGGAGGCTTTCTTCACTCGGGCAGCTGCTGGCTGCTGAGGCTGAGCACCCCAAAGCCAGCAAGTGACAAGGCACAGTCCCCATGTCACCAAACCACACGGCAGGTCACTGATTCGAGCCCATGAAGAGTCCCAAGATGGGCCGACAACATGGCAGAGGCTGCTAAATAATGACTTGACTACAAGCGGGGTCTAAGCGTGCCAAAAGGTGCAGGCTGTTCTCAAAGCTTCTCCTTATACACTGGGAGCAGACCACATCCCTAAGGCAGCTACTCAGCTGCTCACAGTAGATTCCGCCATGGAGTCGATGACCAGTCTCATCACAGGGAATCACTACATCCAGCGGCCCAGCCACCCAACCGGCCATGTTGACACACAACCTCAACTCCCCCAGGGCTCCCTTAAAAAGTTCTGTGACGGGGATCTCACTGAGGGGCATCCAGTAACGCGACAGGGACAGCATGCCTTTGCTTCAGGCTAAGATGGAGGAACCAAAAAACCAAACTCACAGCCGTGGAGTCGGACCTGACTCATAGCAACCCCTTCTTGAGTTTTCGAGGCATTATCACTACGGAAATAGACTGTCTAGCCCTCCTTCTAAGGAGTGGCTGGTGGGTTTGAACCGCCAGCTTTCTGGTTAGCAGTCAAATACTGTAGGGACTATGGTGGTTATGTTTGTGTGTCAACTTGGCTGGGCCTGATTGAGTGGCTGGGCAGCTGGTGGTAGTTATTCCCCATGATGAGGCTGGCAATCAACTCCACGGTGGGATCTACCACAAGCAGCTGAGTAGCTGCCTTTGAGTATGTGGTCTGCTTCCTGTATATAACTAGCAGCTTTGGGAATGGTCTCTAGCCTGTGGCACGCTTGGACCCTGCATGTAGCCCTGTCATTGTTCAGCAGCCTGCCATGTTCTGCCGACCTTGGGACTTACAGTGGACTTAAGTCAATGGCCTGCCGTGTGGTTTGGTAACATCAGGACTGTGCCTTTTTGCTTGTCAACCTTGGGCTTGTCAGCCTCAGCAGCCAGCAGCTGATTGAGTGAAGAGACGCCTCTAGCTCCAGTGGGCCGGGCGCAGGAGGCAGAGTTGGACCCCACGGTTGAGGGGCTTTCACCCAGCCCCTAGAGCTGGCACTCTGAACTTGGACTTAAAGCCTCCAAATTGTAAGAATAAACTCCTGTTGTTCAAGCACCCCATTTGTGGCATATTCCTGTCAGAGTGGCACCAGATAACCAAAACTGGCACTATGCCACCAGAGGATCCAAGTTTACCCTTAACTAAAATAACTAAGAAAAACCCAGAGAAAATACATGAAACCAGTTTTCCAGGCACTGTACATCAGCCAAGAAGGTACAGTGGCCCCAGGGGATGGGAAATGAGCAAGGTGAACCCTGAGATCAGCCCGAAGGAGTACCCAGAGTTTCCGGGCCACAGAGCAGAAGGGGGGATGGAGGTAGTCTCGTGTGTGGAAGGGAAGGGGCTGGGGGTCCAGAGAAAGCAAGGCGGCTGCTGTGATAGTTGGAGCTGTGGGCCAACTTGGCTGGACCACAATTCTGTGTGGTTTAAGCGATTGTGATGTGCTTATTCTCATGATGGGATCAGATGGATATGTTGTGAGCAGCCAATCCATTGAAAGGGAGTTTCCCTAGGGGTGTGGCCTGCTTCCGGTATATCTATGGACATCCTGGGAAAAGAGACACTCTTCTGTGGATCGGGATTCTGCTGTGCTGCCTACAACTGTCTGAGTGAACAATCCACCATTCGGCCTGGAGATCTTGGATTCGTCATTTGTTGGAGTCAACAGCCAGCGTACTGCCTGCCAGCCTTGAGCTCCTCAGCCCCTGCAGCTGCGTGAGTCAGGAAGAGCCTCCAGCTTGACATTTGATCCAAGAACTTTGGACTTGCCAGCTTCTATAAGTGAGTGTGCCATTTTCTCAAGATAAATTTCTCTTTCTCTAATAGCTTTACTGGTGGTGTTTCTCTGGAGAACCCAGTCTAACACAGCTGGCGTCTGCAAGTCCAGGAAGTGCTGGAGTAGAGGTCTGTGCGCAGAACTCCGCCGCAGAGGGCCGCCCAGGGCACGCCTGCCAGGAAGCATCTGAGGCTGGATGAAGAGCCACATCAAGGATGACAGGGCGTCTCGGTCCTCTGCTGGTGCTGTAACAGAAACACCACACGTGATGGCTTTACCAAGCACAGCGACTGTCTCGCGGTTGAGGAGGCCCAAAGTCTGAGTTTAGAGCACCAGTTCTAGGGGAGGCTCTCTGCTGGCTCTGGGGAAAGGGCCTTGTCTCCATTCAGCACCTGTGGGCCCAGCGTTCCGTGGAGATCAGCAAGTGTCTTGGCATCAATCCTCGTCTGGTCTGGGAGGTTCTCAGCACAGGGACCCTGGGTACAAAGGACACACTCTGCTCCCGCTCTTCCCTCTTGGTGGGACTGAGGCCCCCTTCTCTGCTCCCTTCTCTCTCCATTTGTCTCTTGTAAGATAAAGGGTCACACCCCAGAGACACGCCCCTTACACAGGATCAGAGATGTGACCCGATTAAGGGTGTTGTACGCCACCCACCGTAACCCCTTACAGCTGACTGTCTGATCACATCTCACACAGGTTGACGACATCACCTCACATGGGCCATGCCCCTGAGGACCACGGCCCAGTCACGCTGGCACAATTCAATCCTGGACCGAGGGGGAAATCCTGCGTGCTTACAGATCCACCAGGTACCATAAAGGAAAACCCCGAAATTCATGGGCCATCAAAGCCCAGGGACACAGTGTCAAAAAACTACGACTGGGTCAGAATTGGAGAAAAACTAGCCTTAAATTTAAAAAATCCAAAAGCATCAAACTGTTTTCAATTAACTTAGTGCTAAGAGGAAGCTCTTATCAGGTTAAAAAAAAAAATCTCTTCTCATTTTATTTCTGCTTCTCTGAACCCATGCCTGTCTGTCCCATAGGTGTTTATGAGGGGCCGCTCTCAAGAGAGGAGCTCTGGTAGCGCAGTGCCTAAGGCACTTGACTGCTAACCAGAAGGCTGGCAGTTCAAACCCACCAGCCACTCCTCAGAAGGGAGATGGGGCAAGCTACTTCCATAGTGATACCACCTCAGAAACCCAAGGAGGGGTTGCTATGAGTCAAGTCAAGTCAATGGCAGTGACTTTGGTTTGGGCTTTGCTTCCAGTGGG
>NW_006921971.1:1069197-1070028 GCF_000298275.1 Orycteropus afer afer | reverse complement strand
TGACAGCCTTGGAGACCCTGTGGTGCAGTTCCACTCTGTCCTCTAGGGCGCTGTGAGTCAGAATCCACTCCAGGCACTGGGTGTGGTTTGGCCTTTGCTTCTGTGAAGGTAGGAGCTCTGGTGGCGCAGTGCCTAAGGCACTTGACTGCTAACCAGAAGGCTGGCGGTTCAAATCCACCAGCCACTCCTCAGAAGGAAGGTTGGGCAATCTACTTCCAGAGAGATACTGCCTCGGAAACCCAAGGAGGGGTCGCTATGAGTCAGGTCCAACTCTATGGCAAATAACAAGACAACAACCCTAAAAAGTCACTCACTCACTCACCATCAGGGATCTATTGCCTTTATTCAAAGGGCAAAGGAAAGCCTAATGTTACTCTCCTTAGATTCTTCTTACCTCCTATTCTTGTCTAGAATGAAATTCCCCATATACACCTCTACTCACATATATGATCAGGGATTATCTTTACCAAATGAAGAAAATTTTTCTTAAAATTTAAATCAAGTAGCATTACCAACTCAGATTCTTGGATCTAATATCTTGGTTGGAACCAGAATGATTTTACATCAAAGATACTGGTGGTAACAGAAACTAGAAGATGCCTCTAAAAATGTTTTCAACAAATGTGAACATTCCTAAGTGTAGATAACTATTAGTAACTGGGCACCAGTGTAACTCATATTGAAGTTCAGCCTCACAGGATTTGTTACTACAATTTGTGCTTTCCCATGTCTCCTGTGAAGAGTTGATGCTTTTGAGTTGTGGTGCTGGTGGAGAATGCTGAAAGTACCATGGACTGCTAAAAGAACTAACAGATCTGTCCTGGAGGAAGT
>NW_006921971.1:1043180-1067622 GCF_000298275.1 Orycteropus afer afer | reverse complement strand
CCTTCCCTGTCCCACTCTGCACCTATGGCCTCATGGGGAGTTCCTTATGATCAGTTGACTGAGGAAGAGAAAACTTGTGCTTGGTTTACGGACGGTTCTGTGTGATATGCAGGCACCACTCGAAAGTGGACAGCAGCGGCACTGCAGCCCCTTTCTGGGACTTCCTTGGATGACACTGGTGAAGGGAAATGCTCCCAATGGGCATGACTCTGAGCTGTGCACCTGGTTGTTCATGTTGCTCTGAAGGAGATGGTCAGATGTAGGACTGCATACTGATTCACAGGCTGTGGTCAATGGTCTGGTTGGTCAGGAACTTGGAAGGAATATGACTGCAAAACTGGTGACAAAGAGGTGTGTGGATAGACCTGTCTGAATGGCCAAAGAATGATGATATTTGCGTCTCAAGTGAATGCTCACCAAAGGGTGACCTCGGCAGAGGAGGATTTAATGATCACACGGCTCGGATGATGAGTTTTGTAGAAACCAGTTAGGCTCTTTCCCCTATCACTCCTGTCCATTGCTCAATGGGCTCATGAATAAGTGGTCATGGTGGCATGGATGCTGGCTCAATAACACGGACTTCCAATTACCAAGGCTGACTTGGCTACAGCCACTGCTGAGTGCCCATTCTGCCAGCAGCAGAGACCAACTCAATATGGAACCATTCTTTGGGGTCAACAGCCAGCAATCTGGTGGCAGGGTGATTACATTGGACCACTTTGATCATGGAAAGGACAGCGTTTTGTAGTTATTGAAATAGATACTTATTCTGGATATGGATTCGCCTTCCCTGCACACAACGCTTCTGCCAAAACTACCATCCATGGACTAACAGAATGCTTAATCCACCATCATGGTATCCCACACAGCATTGCTTCAGATCAAGGGACTCACTTCACAGCAAACAAAGTGTGGCAATGGGCCTATGCTATGGAATTCACTGGTCTTACCAGGCTCCCCATTTTCTGAAGGAGCTGGCTTGATAGAACGATGGAATGGCCTACTGAAAACACAATTACAGTGCCAGCTAGGTGGCAATACCTTGAAGGTTTGGTGCAATGTTCTCCAGGAGGCTGTATATGTTCTAAACCAGTGTCCACTATATGGTTCTGTTTCTCAATAGCCAGGATTCATGGGTCCAGGAACCAAGGGGTGGAAACAGGAGTGGTACCACTCACTATTACCCCTACTGACCCACTCAAAAAAAATTTGCTTCCTGTCCCTGCTACCCTGTGCTCTGCAGGTCCGGAGACCTTAGTCCCAAAGGGAGAACCACTCCCATCTGGAGACACAGTACTGATTGCATTGACCTGGAAATTAAGAATGCCACCCAGCCATCTTGGCTTCCTTGTGTCTCTGGATCAACAGACAAAGAAGGGCATTACTATACTACCTGGTGTGATAGATCATGATTTCCAAGGGGGAACTGGATTGACATTACATAATGGAGGTAAAGCAGAGTATGTCTGGGATACAGGAGATTCTTTAGGACATCTCTTGGCACTACCATTGTGATGAAAATCAATGGAAAAGTATAGCAACCCATTTCTGATATGACTACTAATGACGCAGACCCTTCAGCAATGAAGGTTTGGGTCACCCCCCCAGGCAAAGACCATGACCAGCTGAGGTGCTTGCTGAGGGCAAGGGAAACATGGAGTGGGTGGTGGAAGAAGGTAGTTACGACTAGCTAGTTAGGACTCTGTGACTTAACTCTCTGAGAGTCAGGGCTTTGTGACCAGTTGTAGAGACAAAGACTGTAATTATTATGGGTATTTCTTCTTTGTTGTTTGTGTACTCTGTGTATGTGTATACATCTTTTTTACCTTCCTTCCCTTATTCCATTGTTGTTGTTGTTATGTTGTTATGTGCCGTCGAGTCAAACCCGACTCATAGCGACCCCTCCTTGGGTTTTCGAGGCAGTATCACTACGGAAGTAGGATTGCCCAACCTTCCTTCCGAGGTGTGGCTGGTGGGTTTGAACCGCCAGCCGTCTGGTTAGCAGGCAAGTGTCTTAGCCACTATGCTACCAGAGCTCCCTATTCCATTACTTATCATGAAATGTAAGATGTACACAGGGCTAGTCTGCAGTCACATCATATTAGGTGCAAGCACAGATTTCAACTCAGGGACTTTGTATGGGTTGAGAAGATGTGCACAGCTGTCAAGCTGACAAGAGGTGAACTGTGATGGTTACAGTTAAGTATCAACTCGGCTAGGTCATGACCCTCAGTGGTTGGGCTGCTGTTATGTAATCATCATGCTCCACTCTGTGATCTGCCATGAGCAGCCAATCAGTGGAAAGGGGAGTGTCCATGGGGGCATGGCCTGCATCCAATATATAAGCATGTTCTGTCAAGGCTTGTCCTCTCTCCATCCTGCACCTGACTTGTCACCGTCTGACCTATTCTTGAGACGTGAGCCAGCAGCCTGCCACCAGACCTGCAGATTTTGGGTTTGTGAGTTCCTGCAACCATGTGAGTAAGGAGATGCCTCCGGTCTGCCAACTGACCCACAGATTTGGGACGTGGCAGCCTCCAAAACCGTGTGAACCATTTCCTTGAAATAGATTCCTCTGTATCTTTACATAGATCCTTCAGCGGCTTTGTTTCTCTGGAGAACCCAGTCTAAGACTGAATTTCTTTATTCAGCCTATGCCCAAAGCATAGGGTGGAGGGAATTGGCCGTCCTGCCTTACCAGATTGCAGGACTGCTGTGAAGGTATTGTAATTACAACAGTGAATAAAGAAATGATTGACGGAAATGAATATAGACAGACCCACACACACACAGAAATCTGATACACAGAGAAAGCTGTGGATGACTCCAGAAAACAACTCAATAAACAGAGGGTGGATAACTGATTATCTATGACAGAAAAAAATCAGATTCTTGTATCTCATGTGCACATAAATGTACACACAAGTAGAAATAAATTCTCAATGAACTGAACACTTAAATATAAGAAGCAAAAGTCTACAGTCACCAGCATTGTACAACACAAAAAAATGAACGATGAATACACGTGGAAATGATCAATTTCATTCGAGTCCAGGAAAATGCAAATTAAGACTACAATGAGACACCATCACACAAACACACACTATAGTGGAGAAAAGAAATCCCTTAAAGTACCAAATGTTGTTGGGGACACTCTCAAGGGCCATCGTGCTGAGGAGTGTCATTATTTTGGAAAACAACTTGGGAGTATGTGCAAAGTTCAACACTAATAAAGCCTACGGGCTGAAAGTCCAAACCGATGTGTAAAATCTTGTGCACACGTATGTGTGCCAGGGACATATTCATGATCTTCACGGGCCTGCTCTTTGTATCAACAATTAAAGATCGAATGTCAGTGGACAGGAAGATGGACACATAAAATGTAACATACTCCCTGTGGAGTGCTGTACAGCAGTTTAATAAAGGATACATGCAAACCCAAGAACGAATTTTAAAGATAATGCAAGTTGAGTAAGACCTCATAGTAAGAGACCATAAACTTTAAAACAAGACACATGGAGGATGACAGAGAGCAGAGGATGAAGACAGAAGCGGTGGGGAGGGGCCAGGAGGGAAGACAGGCCGGCCCACTCTTGCATGAGCACTTGGTAACTTTCTAGGTCCTTAGGCAGGTGCTGAGTTTCTTGGTGCTATATTTTATTACTTTTCATGCCGGAGATGCTATATAATCTAATTTTTTATGTGTAGCAATTATTACATAATAGTTAACAACTTCTTTACAAGCACCTTATCTCATAGTGACTCAGTGGAACTGTGGGAAAAACTCATTTGCTTAAAGGCAGGGCAAAAAAACCTTCTCTGCAAAGCAGGGCCAAATACAAAATATCGTAGACCTGTGGGCACACGGTCTGTGTCCCTAGATCCCTGCGTGGCCACTGTCCTGGAGAGCAGCCCATGCAGCAAGGAAGGGACACGGCTGTGCCTCAGTCAAGTTTCCTTGACAAAACCAGGCAGCCAGCCGCATGTGGCCTGTGGCGCGTAGTTCACTGACCCTGGCGGAAGGTGACTTTCGTCTTCACTATCCGCCATTCCATTTCTAAAACTTGCACAAGGCAGGCCACTAACTGGAAGCTATTTATCAACTCAATTTTATTCCAATTTTAACAACTGGTACACTTTCCTTGGCTTTAGAGAACAAAATCCCACCGTCAAGTGGATTCTGACTCATTGTGTACCTAGAGGGCAGAGGACAGAGTGGAACTGGCCCACAGGGTTTCCTAGGCTGTCAATCTTTATGGGAGCTGACTGCCTCATTTTTCTCCTGCAGAGCAATTGGCGGTTTTGAACCACCAACCTTTTGGTTAGCAGCCAAATGTCACCAGAGCTCCTTGCCTTAGGAAAAGGCTCTAACAATTCAATGTGTTCCCAAAATACTAGCCCATGAATACACTTGGAGGCCTTGTAATTCAGAGACAGTTTTTATTCACAAAGTGCACTCTTTCCGTTAGTTTCAAAGAAAGTCCAATAAATTAGACATTGAGAAATGGTTAGAACAGAGCACAGCTGTGAAAACCAGGAGTGATGATTTCAAGCTGTGGGCAAGACAACAGCGTCACCAGGCCTTCACGTCCATCACTGCAGCTTCACTGCAGCTTACAGGTCTAGGGACACCCGTGTCCTGCCATGGTTGGAACGACGATGCCCATACGCTGTGGATTATAGGTCTAGGGACACCCCCGCCTCCTCCCATGGTGTGAACCACGATGCCCGTAGACTTATGAATACAATCCTTCCTTCTGAATAATTTGTGGACTTTCCACTGAATAAAACTGCAATGCCTGACTCCAAAAGTAAAAATGTATTTAGCCACCAAGACACTCAATTCACTTTCTATTTCAGTGTTTACAAAGTTCCAGACTTTTGGAAAAACCTACAGAAGTGGACCTGGTAAAATGATTTGTTCAGATACTTGATGGTTTGTTTCTGTCCAATCAAACCAGTAACAACCACTTGGAAGTTGCATATGATACCAATCAGAGCCCAACAATTCCCTAGACTCCTGATAAATCAGGACCCAGGGTCTTGAAAACCCACCTCGATTCCTCTGCTGTGAGACACCCTGTTCACTGAGGGAGGGAGGTTGCTGGGGGCCGTCAGACTCAGGGCCGCCCCCTGGCCACATGTCCCTGCAGTGACCGACTTCCCCAATGTGAGCCCAATTCCTTTAGCTTACACACTGAACCTTCTGACAGGAAAGAACCTAAAAAATAAACGCCACAATTAGTGTAAACGGGGAGCCGCTATCCGAAGCCGCTGCTTTCCAGCAGAAAGTAACCAAGGCCACTCAGCCGAGTGTACGACAGCCCCGAGGCCCTGTGCTTTCTCACAGACGGCAGGCACACACAGAGGTGGACGTGAGCTTTACTGAGGTTTATGGTACACGTGTCATCAGTGTTACTTTGATTGCAAAAATAGTCGAGCCACCTTCAGGGCAGGAAACTTACTGCGAGCAGAAGCGCACTAGCTAACGGCCGGGGCACGGATTCCCTGCCGCGGGCGGACCCCAGTCACCAAGGCGCGGGCACGGCCCCGGGCGCGGCTCCTCAGCGGGCTCCCCGGCTGCTTGGGCCCGACGGCCTGCGCCGTGAGGCCCCGGGAGCTGCCGCGGCGCCTCACTTCTCTCTATTCTCCGACCTCTTCTCCGGCTCCTTCTGCACCCCGGCCTCGGGCTGCTCCGGCGTCTGCGCCGTCGTGGTCGCGCCGGCGGCTCCTTCCGGGTTCTTGCCCTGTGAGCGATCGGGGATCTGATACTCCTCCAGGATGGTGTGGCCCGTCTGCTTCGCCGTCCGCTTCACCATCGCTTTGAGGCCGATGTTGTCAATGTTATAGGCGGTTAGGCCCACGTTCACGGCGGAGTCCACGGCGTCGTGCGTGGCGGCTCCCGCACTGTGGCCGTACCTTCAGAAGAGAGGGGAGAGAGGTCACCGGGATGATGACTATAAGTGCGGCTCTTTACCTGGAAATACGTAATCACGGGATTCCTGCAGGCAGCGCTGAGGCTCCCATTGGGTGCAATCCCGGAGCCACTGCACTGGGCTAAGCTTCCATCCTGCCCCCCTCAGCAGGAACAAGGTGGGACGGTCAGCTCTGGTGAGCTGAGATCAACACTGTATGACTGACGATAAAGGTTAACTGTCAACTACAACAAAGCTGTTAATCCCTCGTGACTTCATCCTTTCCTCCTGGAAACAAAAACCACTGCCGCGGAGTCCATTCTGACCCACAGTGCCCCTAGAGGACAGAGTGGAACTGCCCACAGGGTCTCCCAGGCTGTCAGTCTTCACAGAAGCAAAGCCCAAAACACACCCACTGCCGTGGAGTCCATTCTGACCCACAGCGCCCCTAGAGGACTGAGTGGAACTGCACCATAGGGTCTCCGAGGCTGTCAGTCTTCACAGAAGCAAAGCCCAAAACACACCCACTGCCGTGGAGTCCATTCTGACCCACAGCGCCCCTAGAGGACAGAGTGGAACTGCCCACAGGGTCTCCCAGGCTGTCGTCTTCATGGAAGCAAAGCCCAAACCACACCCACTGCCGTGGAGTCCATTCTGACTCACAGCGCCCCTAGAGGACAGAGTGGAACTGCCCCATGGGGTCTCCTAGGCTGGCACTCTTTACGGGAGCTGTCACAGCCTTCTCCAGTGGAGTGCCTGGTGGGTTTGAATCGCTGACTTTTCAGTTAGCAGCCAGGTCTAGGGCTCTCTATGTTGTCGTTGTGTGCCATCGAGTCGGCCCCGACTCATAGCGACCCCTCCTTGGGTTTCCGAGGCAGTATCACTACAGAAGTAGGATTGCCCAACCTTCCTTCCGAGGAGTGGCTGGTGGGTTTGAACCGTGAGCCATCTGGTTAGCAGGCAACTGTCTTAGCCACTATGCTACCAGAGCTCCCAGGGCTCTCTATAGGAGGTCTCATTAGAGAGTGCAGGGCACAGACTCCAGGGCCACCGTAGAGGGCCTCAGATTCCACCGAGCGTCCTCCTGAGGGAGGCTGGTCAGTCTCCTCAGGGGCCGAATCTGAACGTCTTTAGGCCAAGGCCCTCCCACGACTCCTCTCCTCCACACACAGGCCCTGCTGTGGCTCCCAGGCCAGCCAGCTCTCACCGGCCTCAAGATGCCCAGGCTGGCCGCACCGCCGCACGTGCTCGCCCCAGGCGTCCATGGGGCCAAGCTGTTACCTTCTCGTGCCCCCCCCCCACGGCCAGTCCTCCCCTCAACTGTCCCTTCTTCTGTGACACGGGTCACGGGTCGCCCTCTACACACTTGTTGGGTGCCATCAGGTCAAGACTCCCTCACAGTGACCCCAGGGCCGAGAACCACCCCACAGGGTTCTGTAACGTCCGTGGGAGCAGACAGCAGGCCTCTCTCCGATGGGGCCGCTGGCGGGTCAACAGCCGAGCGCTGACCCACGCTGCACTGGCAGCACTCCCTTCATTCCACGCCCACTGTGTGTGTGTCCCGAGTCCAGAATGCGTTCCCCCCTGCTGTTTGTCTAGGCTCTGGCCCGCGTCTGTCACCAGGTTAGAAGCCCATCCTAGAGGACCTCTCTCCTTTGCTCGTTGGTGGTGCACTGGGTCAGTGCTTGGCAATTCGAATCCCCAGCCCACTCGGCGGGTGGAAGATGAGGCCGTCTGCTTCTGTGAAGATTACAGCCTGGGGAACCCTGTGGGCTATTCCGTCCTGGCCCACTGGGCCACTGTGAGCTGGAATCAGCATGACAGTAAAGGTCTGTACCATGGGTGGGCGGTGCAGTGGTTAGGGCCTCAGCTGCTGACCAAAAGGCTGGAATCAGTTACAACAATTGGTTGTGTTTTTATACTTTTTGAAAGGTAATTTTAATTACAGCCTGTTAAGCTAGATTTTATATAATCAGTAACATCACTAACTGAAGAACAATTAAAAAAGAATGTGAACTATACTATAAATAAGTCTGTGGGATTCAGTCTCCTGGAGACATCTTGTCCCACGGGGGGCACCGAACCAGAGCCCAGGAACCCCGTGGGGCAGGTTGTACTCTATCATATGGGGCACTGAACCAGAGCCCAGGAACCCCTGTGGGGTAGAGTCACACGGGGTAATCGTATCAGAGCCTAGGAACCCCATGGGGTAGGCTGTGCTCTGTCACGCAGGGTTAAGGTGAGTCAGCGTCAACTACTCAGCAATGACCGCAACATGAGAAACTCTAGACATTGTTTCCCACTAAACTCACTGATTTTTTTTTTAACTTTCTATTGTGATCTGGGTGAAAAGCTGACAGAGCCAACCTGTAGTCCATTCAGCAGTTCAGGTTACTACCTGCAGTCCCCACAACGTAGCAGCTCTCCTTCCGCGGCCGCCCTGTGGCCATCCTTTGCCCTGTATCCTTCCTGCCCCTGCCGCGTGCCTCCCTCCCTGTGCGGGTGCCCCCTCACCTCCCGCGGCCTCCCCCCATCCCCATGCGGGTGCCGCCCCCCTCACCTCCTGCGGCCTCTCCCCCTCCCTGGGCAGGTACTCCCCTTCTCATCTCCAGGAGCTGGCTCTTCTAAGGAGTGCACCTCCCTGGTGTACGGGTTCAGCTCTTAGGCCGACTAGCTGGCTGAGAGTTAAGCCACAGGACTGAGCTCAATTCTGGCTGAAGGGAGCCTGTGGCCCGTGGGCTCGGGGCTTTCACCGGTCGCCGGCACACCTGCCGAACTAAGCCACAGGACTGAGCTCAATTCTAGGCCTGAAGGGTGCGTAGGGGGCCTGTCTTGGGGGTTTCCCCAGGCTTTAGCAACCAGCAGACTGTCTTTTTCACGTTTTTGACTTTTGTTCCCCATTTCTCTCCCACTCTGTCCAGGACTCCTGTTTTGATCCCTTTCCGTGTGGCTGGCAGCCACTGAACCTATTTGCACTAATGGTGAACGGTATTCATGACACTCAGTTAACACAAAGCCTAGTCACAGTTACTCTATCATTTTACCAAAAACATCGCTCTTCTTGTTTAAGAAAAAGGGTGAAAGAAAATGTTTCATCGGATGCTCAATAAACGAAAATAACCACAAGTTCTTTCCAGTGCTTGGATTATGGCACATGCTAGAGGAGAGGTGTGGGCCTTACTTGTGTCTGACCGTCTGCACCGTCTCCGCCGACACGTTGTTCACGATGCACTTGGCTGCACATTCCAGGCCCTGCCAGACGGTGGAGAACCCTGCAAAGCGACACACAGTAAGTCAAATGAGTGCCCGCACAAGGCGCTCCCCGTCTACTCTCGGGCCCCGTCTGTCACCTTGAACGCTGCTCGCTGCTACCACCAGGGCGCCGTCCAGCGGGGACTTCCCGTCTTTGTCTTTTTTAAGAGACTCGGGAACGAGTTTGCTTCCATGCTTCTTGACGTGTGGAGCGAGTTCTCTTCCAACGCAAGTCGCTACGGTGCAGACCCCGTCAACTAACAGAACCAGAAAAAACAGACCAGTTAGGGAAAAAATACCCTCTTCCCTCAATGTTACCAACCCCGTACAAAATCCTTACATGTGTGCCCAGGGGGCCGGCTGCACACGCATGTCTAGGGGGCCAAGTCACACATGTGGGCCTAGAAGGAGCATTGCACACGTGTCTAGGAGGCCAGGTCGCACATGTGTGTGGGGGCCCAGGACGCACATGTGTGTCTAGGGGTCTGGGTTGCATGTGTCTAGGGGGCTGGGTGACCAGCTCCTATGAAGCTCCTCCCACAGCTTTGCTGCAGAGCGGACAGCCCCTGCCCTGGCCACTGCACACACGCTGCAAGCCCAGTGTCAGGCCCCAGCGGGAGCGGGTGACTCTCTCACAGCACTGGTCAGTCCCACGGAAGCAGGAGCAGGCCTCAGGGCACAGACAGAAGATTCAGAAGAACGTGGAGGACCAAAGAAAGCCGAGCCAAGCCACGCCTGGGCCACCTCAGTGAACCCAGTGTCACCCCCACGGAGCTGCTGCAGACAGCGAAGGCAGGCTGAGCGTCAGAGGGCGGGTGGCGGCCACAGCCCGCAGGGAGTCACGCCCAGCCCTGCCTTCCCACACTCAACTCACACGCAGGGGGCCAGCTCCTTCAAAGGCGCCCCGGGCAGCAGGGGCCCAGCCGCTAAGCACGCAGCTGCTACCTGTGAGGTTAGTGGTTCAAGCCCCCCCAGCAGCTCTGTGGGAGAAGAACCTGGCGACTGGCTCCCTAACGATGACAACCAGGAAACGCGGAGGCCCACCCACTTCCTCAGGGGATCGGCGTGTGGAAATCACCCCCACAGTGCTCAACAACCGGAAGAACGCGCCACATGCTCCGAGGGGTGCTGCCAATGACGCGCCACACCCGCAGACGGGTTCAGGAACGGGAGGGCATTCTGGTGGCACTTTCCCAAGGTCCGGGTCCTGCTAATGACGCGCCACACCCCACAGACGGGTTCAGGAACGGGAGGGCGTTCCGGTGGCCCTTTTCCGAGGCCCAGGTCCTGCCAGTAACGTGCCACACCCGCAGACGGGTTCAGGAACGGGAGTGCGTTCCGGTGGCACTTTCCCAAGGTCCGGGTCCTGCTAATGACGCACCACACCCTGCAGACGGGTTCAGGAATGGGAGGGCGTTCCAGTGGCCCTTTTCCGAGGCCCAGGTCCTGCCAACACATCCCAATGGCCCTTCAGCCTGTGCCTCTCAACTCCCACGGCGACAGAGCCCGACCCAGGGCGTATAAACCAACGTTGCCGGTCAGCGTCCGGCGAGGTGCCTGGTGCCTGCAACCCTGCACCATGCACGAGCTCCACATGGTGGGGACGGGCACGCGGCTGCTCCATGGGCCCCAGTGGGAGAAGCGAGGCGAGGCTGCTAAGGGTTGTGGGCCATGCGAGCGAGCACTGAGATGAGCGGCGGGTCCCGAGCTCCCTCCTAAGTGAACGGGTTCACGTTACCCAGGAACTGACTGACTTTCGCCGCGCCTCCGGTCGCCTGCTTTGCTATGTGCAGCCCCTTGGTCACGGCGGGGCTGACCTCCACCGGCTTCTCTTCCGGCTGAATCCGCTCTCGCAGCTTGGACGCGCCCTTCTGGATGGCTTTGCCAGTAAATTCAGCTCCTTTGACTAAACCCCAACTCACCCAGGAAGCACCTTTGAAAGGAAAAGGCAAATCACACGAAATTAGAGCTGATGACCTTTGAACTCTTTAACAAATGACATCTAAGGGGGGGACACCCCAAAACAAGGAGAGTGACGTTCAGATCCCACACATGCTGCAGACTTTCAGGACAGCTCTGCCCCAGTGCTGTGAATGAACGACAGGCCTGTGTCAGCACAGATCACACGCTACTCCCCGGCAGAGGTCAGCGGCGCTCTGGGCCTGCGGGCACCTCCATCCCTCACTCCCCACAGGACTTACGTCAGGGCCTATTGGGTTTGGGTGGCATTTTAACAGTGTTTGGCTGCAGGTCCCAGGCTTTTTCTTTGCTTTTTTCTGATTTTGCCTTAGTCAGGCCCCACTTTCCCCCAGGAAACCCTGAGACAGGCAAAAAGGACAGTGGCAAACTGGAAACCAAGGGCCTAGCGTCTCAATGCCCGCCCACAGCTGCTGCTTCCTCAGGTTCCAGGCAGGCGGCGGGAAGGCCTGCTGCTCCATACCCCGCAAACCCAAAGCCCAGATCTCAGCACTGTCAGCTTGTACAGAAACCCAAATGAGAAAGGCACGTGAACGCTTGGCACTCATGACAGGACAGTATAATCAGAAAAGAGAAAGGTCTAGAAGGCTGAGCTGCTTCCCATGACGGTGGCTGCTTTCAGCCTGAGAGTAAGCAGAGGACACCAAGGGAAGCAGGATAGCATTAACCTCCCCGGGAAACGAAAAGGTTCTGAGACAATGGGACGTGGGAGCACAGCAGACAGGAGATGGGAGAGGTGACAAAAGACACAGGAAGTACCCACCCAAACCCTGTCAACCACTTGACTAGAAAAGAAATCGAGAAAGATGAGGCCATCTGCTTCTGTGAAGACTGACAGCCTTGGAGACCCTGTGGTGCAGTTCCACTCTGTCCTCTAGGGGCGCTGTGGGTCAGAATGGACTCCACGGCAGTGGGTGTGGTTTGGGCTTTGCTTCTGTGAAGATTGACAGCCTTGGAGACCCTGTGGGACAGTTCCACTCTGTCCTCTAGGGGCGCTGTCAGAATGGACTCCATTGCACCCATAACCACCTCTTCCAGCAGAGCAGCTATGTGGCGTCTGGGAAGTGAAGAGGCCAAAGACTTGGTGGTGGTATTTTCCAAAAGCAGGATTCCCCACTGCAGGCATTTCCTGGAATGGCTGT
Source organism: Orycteropus afer afer (assembly GCF_000298275.1). Classification (NCBI taxonomy): domain Eukaryota; kingdom Metazoa; phylum Chordata; class Mammalia; order Tubulidentata; family Orycteropodidae; genus Orycteropus; species Orycteropus afer. The sequence goes on along the minus strand of NW_006921971.1, from coordinate 1,055,336 downwards.
CAGCATCCTCCCCCCACTAACCGTGTGGTGGGTTTACGTCCAGCAGGCTCTCCTACCCTGGTGCCCTTCAGCATGGCTGTGCCCTCCTCCTCCCACTGACTGGGGGTCTGTGTCCTGCTGAATCCGGGCTGCTCTGTGACCTGCTTGTGACCAGCAGGCAGATGCTGGATGACTCCCAAAGCTCCATCAGAAAAGGTCCTGAGCCAGCTTCTGCCTGTTTGCTGAGCCGCCCACACTGCGGCTCACAGACGACCTGACGGCAGCCAAACTGTGACGAAGCCCAGCCCCACGGAGAGGCTATGTGTGGCACGCTCTGTTGGCAGGCCTGGGGGTTGAGCTGGCAGCTGCAGACATGTGCGGGAGGAACCTTCAGGGGACCCCAGCCCCCGCCGTGGAGCAAGTGGACCAGACACTGCACAGCTCCTGCCAAGGCTCCTTTCCGGGTACCTGACCCAGAACCCTGAACACAAGCATGGCTGCTGTGCCTGGGGTGGTAAACCTACCAGCAAGAGTACATATAACACGCTTATTACAGAATGCGCAGAAAGAAAAAACGGGGAAAATGGCCTGTCAATGTAGTTATCCACAGGTGTGTGGCTGACGGGCAAGTCTCCTGACTACGGACCTCCTAACAGCAACATCAACTGCCCAGATGCAAGTTCACGTTGAAGCAAAAGAAAATTAAAACAAGTCCATGAGAGCCAAAATGACCTGAAATATATCCCACCTGAACTTAGAGGCCATGTGAGGAACAGATTTGACAGAGAAGTCCAGAGGAGGTGTGGGATGACACGAGGAATAAAGAAAGCAAAAGGTCATTAAAAAGACAGGAAAAGAAGAAAAGATCAAAATGATGCCAGAGAGACTCAGAAATTTGATCATGAACAGAGGGGAGCTAAAGCAAATGGACGAAATGATGAAATAAAACAGCTGAACAGAAGACTTCAAAGGACAGCTTGAGAAGACAAAATAAGGTATTATAATGAATGTGCAGACCTGGAGTTAGAAAATAAAGAACAAACTCAGCATTCCTCAAGCAGAAAGAAATGAAGAAAAATTTTAAGCCTTGAGTTGCAATACTGAAAGGTTCTATGGACAAAATACTGAATGATGCAGGAAACATCAAAAGAAGATGGAAGCAATACACAGCTACTGTACCCAAAAGACCTGGTCGATGGCCATCCATCTCAGGAGGTGGCATAGGATCAAGAACCAAGGCACTGAAGGAAGAAGTCAAAGCTGCACTGAAGCAATCAGTGAAAAACAAGGCTCCTGGAGTTGACAGAACACTCACTGAGACGTTTCAACAAACAGGTGCTGTGCTGGAGGCACTGACTCGGTTATGCCAAGAGGTTTGGACACAGCAACCTGGGCAACTGACTAGAAGAGATCCACATCTGTACCCATTCTGAAGAAAGGTGATCCCACAGAATGTGGAAATGATCGAACAAAAGCATTAATATCACACACACGTCAAATTTTGCTGGAATAATTCAGAAACAGTTACAGCAGGGCATAGACAGGGAATTTGCAGAATTTCACACTGGATTCAGGAGAGGATGTGGAATGAGGGCTATCAGTGCTGATGCCAGCTGGACCTGGGCTGACAGCAGAGAATAGAAGAAAGCTGCCTACACCTGGGTCTTATCGACCATGCGAAGATATTTGACTGAGTGGATCATAACACATTATGGGTAACATTGGGAGGAATGAGAATTCTAGAACAGTTAATCGTGCTCATGAGGAACCTGTACATAGACCAGGAGGCTGTCGTTGGAACAGATCAAGGGGATACTGCCTGGTTTAAACTCAGGAAGGGAGTGCATCAGGGTTGCAGCCTTCCATCATACATATTCAGTCTGTGTGCTGAGCAAATAATCTGAGAAGCTGGACTATATGAAGAAGGGTGTGGCACCAGGTTTAGAGGAAGGTTTATTAACAACTGGCGATACGCAAATGACGCAGCCTTGCTTGCTGAAAGTGAAGAGGACTTGAAGCACTTACTGATGACGATCAAAGACTACGTCTGCAGTGTGGATTACACCTCAACATAAAGAACAAAAATCTCTGTAAGTGGACCAATAAGCAGCATCATGATAAAGGAGGACAAAAATGGAAGTTGTCAAGGATTTCATTTTATTTGGCTCCACAATCAATGCCAATGGAAGCCGCAGTCAGGAAGTCCGATGACATACTGCACCGGGCCAACCTCCTTCAAGGGCTGATTTTAACTCTCTCAACTGTTAAAGAGCAAAGATGTCACTCTGAAGACTAAGGTGCACCTCACCTCCCACACTGTCTTTTCAATCACCTCATACGCATGTGAAAAGCGGGGCAGTGAATCAGGAAGATGCAGAATAACCGATATATTTGACCGGTGGTGCTGGCCAAGAACACTGAAAATACGGACTGCCAAGAACACCGAAAATACGGACTGCCAAGAACACCGAGAATACGGACTGCCAAGAACACCGAGAATACGGACCTGCCAAGAACACCGAGAATACGGACCTGCCAAGAACACCGAGAATACGGACCTGCCAAGAACACCGAAAATATGGACTGCCGAGAACACCGAAAATACGGACTGCCGAGAACACTGAAAATACGGACCTGCCAAGAACACTGAAAATACGGACTGCTAGAAAATGAACCCATCATTCATCTGTCAGTTTGTCACACTGTGGTGGTTTGCATGTCACTGTGAGGCTACAGGCTGTGCCACCGGTATTTCAAATACCAGCAGGGTCACCCTTGGTGGACAGGTTGTAGCAGGGCTTCCAGACTAAGACAGACTTGGAAGAAGGAAGGGGCCATCCACTTCACAAAGAATTGGCCAGTGAAAACCTCATGAATAGCAGTGAAACACTGTCTATTACTGGAAAACTTTACGAATAGCCCTGGAACATGGTCTGATATAATGCCAGAAAATTAGCCCGTCAGGTCAGAAAGCGCTCAAAGTATGACTGAAGAGCAGCTTCCTCAGAACAGAGGTGACATTGATGACATGGATGGGGTGAAGCTTTCAGGACCCCGTTTGCTGATGGACGTGACTCAAGAGGAGAAGAAACAGCTGCAAACATCCATTAATAATCCGAACAGGGAATGTATGAAGTATGAATCAAGGAAAATTGGAAGTTGTTATAAATGAAAAGAGAACACGTAAAGACTGATATCCTAGGCATTAGTGGGCTGAAATGGAGTGTTTTGGGCCATTTCAAATCAGACGTTCATAAAATCTGCTATGCCGGGAATGACAGATTGAAGAGGAAGGCCGTGGCATTCATCATCACAAAGGATTTACCAAGATGTATCCTAAAGTAAAATGCTGTAGTGATACGATAATATCCATACACTTACAAGGAAGACTAGTTACTACTGCTAGTATTCAAATTCACGCACCAAACACCAAAGTCAAAGATGAGGAAATGGATAATTTCCTGCAGTCTGAAATCAACCAAACATTCAATCAGGACGTGTTATCACTGGTAATTGGAATGGAAAAGATGGAAACAAAGAAGAACAATGGTAGTTGGTAAATTTGGCCTTGGTGAAAGAAATAATGCCGGAGACCTCATGATAGAATTTTGCAAGACCAATGACTTATTCATAGCAAATACCTTTTTTCAACAATATAAATGGCGGCTATATACACGGACTTCACCAGATGGAGTACACAGGAATCAGATCAACAACATCTGTGGCAAGAAGAGAAGCTCAGAATCTTCAGCCAAAACCAGGCCAGGAGCTGACCATGGAAAGACCATCAACTGCTCATATGCAAGTTCAACTTGAAGTTGAGGACAATTAAAACAAGTCCATGAGAGCCAAAATATGACCTTGATTATATCCCTCCTGATTTTGTTGTTGTTATGTGTCGTCGAGTCAGCCCTGACTCATAGAGACCCCTCCTTGGGTTTCTGAGGCAGTATCACTACGGAAGTAGGACTGCGTGGCTGGTGGGTTTGAACTGCCAGCCTTCTGGTTAGCAGTCAAGTGCCTTAGCCACTATGCTACCAGAGCTCCCAACAACAACTCCTGATTTTAGAGACCATCTAAAGAACAGATTTGATGCATTGGACACCAGTGACTGAAAACCAGAGGAGTTGTGGGATGACATGAAGAACATCATCCATGAAGAAAGGAAAAGATCATTAAAAAGACAGGAAAGGAAGAAAGACCAAAAAGGATGTCAGAAGAGACTCTGAAACTTGTCCTTGAATGGAGAGTAGCTAAAGCAAATGGAAGAAATGACAAGATAAAAGAGCTGAACAGAAGATTTTAAAGCTGCTGAACGAGTGGACAAAGGCAATTATTATAATGAAGTGTGCAAAGACCTGGAGTTAGAAAACCAAAAGGGAAGAATATGCTTGGCATTTCTCACGCTGAAAGAACTGAAAAAAATTTCAGCCTTGAGTTGCAATACTGAAAGATTCTATGGGGAAAATATTGAATGATGCAGGAAACATCAAAAGAAGATGGAAGGAATACAGAGTCCCTGTACCAAAAAGAATTGGTTGACGTTCATTCATTTCAGAAGGCTGCGTATAATCAAGAACCAATGGTACTGAAGGAAGAAGTTGAAGCTACCCTGAAGGAATTGGTGAAGAACAAGGTTCCAGGTATTGAGGGAATATCCACTGAGCCGTTTCAACAAACGGATGCCGCACTGGAGGCACTCACTCGGCTATGCCAAGAGATTTGGAAGACAGCTAGCTACCTCGCCAACTGACTGGAAGTGATGCGTATTTCTACCCATTCCAATGAAAGGTGATCGAACAGAATGTGGAAATTATCAACAAGATCATTAATATCACATGCATATAAAATCATGCTGAAGAGAATTCAAAAATAGTCGCAGCAGTACATTAACAGGCAACTTCCAGAAATGCAAGCTGGAGTCAGAAGAGGACCTGGAACAAGAGATAGCATTTGATTGTGTAGATCATAACAAATTATGGATAACACTGAGAAGAACGGGAATTCCAGAACACTTAATTGTGCTCATGAGGAACTTGTACACAGACCAGGAGCCTGTCATTCAAACAGAACAAGGGGATACTGCATGGTTTAAAATCAGGAAGGGAATGTGTCAGGGTTGTATCCTTTCACCATACTCATTCAATCTGTATGCTGAGTGAATAATCCGTGAAGCTGGACTATATGAAGAAGAACGTGGCATCAGGATTGGAGGAAGACTCGTTAACAACCTGTGATACGCAGATGACACAACTTAGCTTGCAGAAAGTGAGGATGACTTGAAGCACTTACTGATGAAGATCAAAGACTACAGTCTGCAGTATGGATTACACCTCCACATAAGGAAAACAAAAATCCTCACAAGGGGATCAACAAGCAGTGTCACAATAAATGGAGAGAAGACTGAAGTTGTCAAAGGCTTCATATCACTTGGTTCCACAATGAAAACCAATGGAAGCAGCAGTCAAGACATCAGATGACATATTGCATCAGGCAAGTCTGCTGCAGAAGACCTCTTTCAAGTGAAGAAGAGCAAATATGTCTCTTTGAAGATTAAGGGGCACCTGACCCAAGCCACTGGAGCTCTGGTGGTGTAGGACCTAAGGCATCTGACTGCTAACCAGAAGGCTGGCAGTTCAAACCCACCAGCCACTCCTCGGAAGGAAGGTTGGGGAATCTACTTCTGTAGAGATAGTGCCTGGGAAACCCAAGGAGGGGTCGCTATGAGTTGGAGTCAACTCAACAGCAGTGTGTTTGGTCTGGTTAGTTAATCCAACCCATGGTATTTTCAATTGCCTCAAATGCATATGAGAACTGGACAATGAATAAGGAAGACTGAAGAAGAGTTGATGTTTTTGAGTTGTGGTATTGGCAAAGAACACCGAAAGTACCATATGCACTGTTGTTGAGTTGGATCCGACTCATAGCGACCCTTCCTTGGGTTTCCCTAGCAGTTATCACTACGACATAGATTGCCTAACCTTCCTTCTGAGGAATGGCTGATGGTTTGGACTACCAGCCTTCTGGTTAGCAGTCAAATGCCTTAGGCACTACGCCACCAGGTCTCCTCAAAAGTACCATGGACTGCCAAAAGAACTAACAAATCTGTCTGGAAGAAGTGCAGCCAGAATGCTCCTTTGGTCACGTTGTCAAGAGGATTCCCTGGAGAAGGATGTAATGCTTGTTACAGTGTGGGGGGGTCAACAAAAACGGAGAAGACGGATTGACACGGTGGCTGCAGTGATGGGCTCAGTCTAGCACGGATTGTGAGGCTGGCAAGGACCGGGCAGTGTTTCCTTCTGTTGTACACGGGGTTGCTATGAGTCGGAGCTAACTCGACGGCACCTACCAACAGCAGGAGAATGAACAAATCTGTCCTGGAGGAAGTACAGGCAGAATGCTCTGTAGAAGTGAGGACGGTGTTCACCTCGTGTGCTTTGGGAATGTTCTCACGAGGGACCAGGCCCTGGAGGTGGACACTGTTCCCGGTGAAGTAGACAGTAAGGGAAAAGGGGCAGGACCGTCCAATGAGACAGGACAGCTGAGCTGAAGGTCAAGGGGCTTTCACATAGTCCCTAGAGCCTGGCACTCTGACTTTGGACTTAGAGCCTCCAAACTGTAAAAGAATAAACTCCTGTTTGTTCAAGCATCCCATTTGTGGTATATTCTTATCAGAGTGGTACAAGGGAACCAGAACACGTTTCACCACCAATTCTCCCAAGAGTGAAACATGGAGTAACAGGCATTTACCTACATAACAATACGGGATATTCTAAGATCCTGTGGCTTCTATTTTTAAGTATTTCTAAACTGCTTACTTAGAATGAAAATAAAAACTATTATCTAAGTACTGCATTCTCTGCGAAAAAAGCGTGTGCTATATGGTTTTTGCCAATCGCAGATCCCCTCACACGTTATTTACGGGGATGTGTCACTTGTGACAAACACAGTGTACCCTGATGAAGGGCCCTTTACTGGGGTTCAAGAAAGTTACGAAGGTTTCACAACATGGGAAAAATGAACATTCACATGATACCTGACAGAATGTTCCGGCAGAAAGGTTTCATGTTGTAGGGCGAGTGACTGTTCCTGACAGGATGTTCCGGTAAAAAGGTTTCATGTTGTAGGGCGAGTGACTGTTCCTGACAGGATGTTCCGGTAAAAAGGTTTCATGTTTTAGGGTGAGTGACTGTTACTGACAGGATGTTCCGGTAAAAAGGTTTCATGATGTAGGGTGAGTGACTGTTCCTGACAGGATGTTCCGGTAGAAAGTTTTCATACTGTAGAGAGTGACTGTCCCTGACGGAATGTTTTGGTAGAAAGGTTTCATGCTGTAGGGAATGACTATCTCTGACAAAATGTTCTGGTAGAAAAGTTTCATACCATAGGGAGTGACTGTCCCTGACAAAATGTTCCGGTAGAAAATTTCATGTTGTAGGGAGTGACCATCCCTGACAGAGAAAGGTTTCATACCATAGGGAGTGACCGCCCGTGACGTACCTGACAGAATGTTCTGAGCCACCTTCTCACTCCACTCAGGGATCTCTTTTGCCTTTTCTTCTGAAACTGGCTCGTAGGGGACGATGTGACTCAGGTTAATCTCACCACTTGACACGTCTTTAACCTAAACAATAAAAATGTTTCAACATGTAAAAATAGTCAAGTACCGAAATGGGGAAGGGAACTGGAAGCCAAACAATACAAGAGACCAATGATGAAAATCTCTTGAGGTGACCTGGTACCTAGGGCCTGGCAGACTTCTAACGTGGAGCGCAGACCACAGCTGCTACGTGGCGGAAGGCTGTTCTGGTCGCACGTGAGCACCACGATCAAGTCAAGTAAGATTTAAACAGTAACATTCCTCCAGCGCAGCATTCATCACATCACATTTAGAACGACTAGACTCTGAACTCCTTCAGACGGTTATTGTCTCTGGATACTGTGTGCACCTGGCACTCAGGACAATGAAAGTGTATCTGGTAAATGGCCGACCTGGCAGGATGGGCAGAGCCAAGTCAATGCGTTTTGACAGAAATCAAGTAAAAGCCTCACTTGAAGCAAGAATGAACATGCAAACACTGAACACGCTGTATCTCGTTTAACACAGATACCCACACTTTTCTAGTTTCACAGCTGCTGGGAGCTGGGACCATCATTCAATCTCTGAGGGCCAATGCATGCTGTGATAGTTGGAGCTGTGTGTCAACTTGGCTGGACCATAATTTTGTGTGGTTTAAGCAACTGTGATGTGGGTTATTCCCATGATGAGATCGGATGTATGTTTTGAGCAGCCAATCCGTTGAAAGGGAGTTTCCCTAGGGGTGTGGTCTGCTTCCAGTTTATTTATTGACATCCTGGGAAAAAAAGACACTCTTCTGTGGATCAGGATTCTGTTGTGCTGCCTACAACTATCTGCGGGCAAACAATCCACCATTCGGCCTGGAGATCTTGGATTCGTCATTCGTTGGAGTCAACGGCCAGTACACTGCCTGCCAACCTTGAGCTCGTCAGCCCCTGCAGCTGCAAGAGTCGGGAAAAGCCTCCAGCTGGACGTTTGATCCAGGAACTTGGAACTTGCCAGCTTCTGTAAGTGTGTAAGCCAGTTCCCCAAGATAAATTTGTCTTTCTCTCTCTCTCTCTAAGCTTTACTGGTTTTTTTTCTCTAGAGAACGCAGCCTAACACACATCTTGAATTTAGGGGCAGGCTAAGCCAACCTTCTGCAGTACGCAGTTACACATGGGAGCCCTTTTATGCCTGTTGTATCTCCTTCCATGCCTTTTGAACTTGTTTTCTTGTGCACTGACTTTTTAAAGACAATCTTTGAAGGTAAAAGCTGTTTCTGGGATCATTTCAGACCTGCCACGCCCTCATCAAGCTGGTCTCAGATGTTCAACATAAAGCAGTGTGACACTCCGCAAGGCAGGAGAGGTTTTAGGCGGTATTTGTTGGGGACCAAGAAAAAGACCCCGAAAGAAAATGACTGCAAGGCACATGTTCTAATTACAGTGAAGAGATGCCACGGCCTCTCTTGTGACTGAGTGTTTGCTTTAAGAGATGGCAAGGTCTCCATCCCTGTTAAATACTTAATTGGCAAAACATCAAAGTATTAAAAGTAGATGTTATTCTCCATGTTTTTTATCTTATTGGGATGTTTCATACTTTGCATCACTGTGTCCTAGTAAACATTTATCGTTTTACACTCCTTATTCCTGAGGAGGCTTCTGTGATTGTTTTAATGACCACCTGTTGTCCTTGAGCACGTAGAGGAGTAAAACTTTAGCTCTGGAGAGAATAAGCTGATTGTATGACTTCCAAAACTAATGATGTAATCATGTACAAACATATAAATGAAGTAGAACAAAGGCATCAGGGGTCACTCTCGCAGAACATGCAGGGCGTCTACCTGGCCCCGTAACTTAATAAATAATAATAAAGAAAACCATTAATCCTTTCACGTCACTTCATTTCATGACCTGTGAGGCTCTGCCGGATGCAGCAGGTACTCACTAATTCCAAAGATAATTGCTTACCGTTAGGGATACAAGAAGGAGCCAGAGTCAACTGCTCAGAACTTGACTCCCACACCGTGTTGTTTCCTTCCTTCACATGTTTGCTTGTGTTACTACTTCTGTCCAGAATCAGCCAGCGTGCTCTTCATGTAGCTGACTCTTCTTCCTTCGAGACTCATCTCAGCCACAATGAACACTGGGGTCTCCTTCCTGCTTCCTGCACGCCCCACGCAGCCCTGTGAGCCTAGCCTACGGCTGCTATCCAGTGATCGCTCCAAGCAGAGGCTATCTCTTTGCCAACGTGTACTCCCCACGACAGTGTAATTTCCTTCAGATGAAACGTTTACACGCTTCCCTGTATACTCAGAACCTAAGACACAAACAAACCACTAAAAACACTTTTCAAACACCTAATCTCCATCCTATTGCCCTTCTGTGAGCAAAACAAGAAACTAAGTAAAAATGGCAGTATATAATACATGGATGAGAGAGGGCACACCTAGTTCCAAGCTCCTGCTGTGTTACAAGAAGGTGAAGAACACAAAACAGATAAAGAAAAAAGTTTACGTATCATTAATGCAAATACGATGATCTCTCAAATAGTTGGGGGAAAAAATACCCTCTTGCTCAGAGCACAGAACAGCTGCTGAATATCACAGCAGACTCTCGCGCTTCTTTCCAGTGGTCCCTGTGCCTGTGCAGGACGCTCAGGCATGAATGAAGTTGGTGACCGGCGCCATGAGAACACACCAACCCCCACCCCCCTGCTCCTCCACTTGCCTGCTTCCCACGCTTTCCTTTGTGACGTGCGTCCTTAGTGTCTGGGTCCGGTGGGGGACCCAGTGGTCTCCCACCTGTACCTGAGGCTTTCCCCGACTGCTCAGAGGGATGCCTCGTTCTTCCAGGGATCTGGAACTCATCTTCTCCCTCGGCCCTGATCCAGTTGGCCTAGGAAGTAAAGGAGTCCGCTTAGCTCAGAGCAGCAGAGTCGCAGATGATCATCTTCTAAGCAGTGGCCCACCACGCATGAGCCCGAAGATATACCGGTTCACACCACGCACCACGCCCTAAGAAACACCAATTCACACCAAACAGTGGGACCTAAGACACATCGGTTCGCACCACCCACCAGGGCCCAGGATACACCTATTCACAGCACATACCAGGCCGTAAGAAACACCAGTTCACACCACACACCAGGCCCTAAGACACCAGTCCTAAGACACAGTGGTTCACACCACGTACCAGGCCCTAAGACATACCGGTTCACACCACACAGTAGGCCCTAAGACACATCGGTTCACACCATCCACCAGGGCCCAGGATACACCTATTCACAGCACGTACCAGGCCCAAAGACACACCAGTTCATACCACACATCAGGCCCTAAGACACACTGGTTCACACCACGCACCAGGCCCTAAGACACACCGGTTCACACCACAGTGTAGGCCCTAAGACACATCAGTTCACACCACCCACCAGGGCCCAGGATACACCTATTCACAGCACGTACCAGGCCCTAAGACACACCAGTTCACACCACACACCAGGCCTTAAGACACACCGGTTCATACCACGTACCAGGCCCTAAGACACGCCAGTTCACACCATGCACCAGGCCCTAAGACACGCTGGTTCACACCATACACCAGGCTCTAAGACACACTGGTTCACACCATACACCAGGCCTAAGACACACTGGTTCACACCATACACCAGGCCCTAAGTCACACCTGTTCACACCACACACCAGGCCCTAAGTCACACCTGTTCACACCACACACCAGGCCCTAAGTCACACCAGTTCACACCATGCACCAGGCCCTAAGACACACCGATTCATACCATACACCAGGTCCTAAGTCACACCGGTTCACACCATGCACCAGGCCCTAAGACACACTGGTTCACACCATGCAGCAGGCCCTAAGACACACCGGTTCATACCATACATGAGGCCCCAAGAACACCCTGGGTTATGTACAAATTCTGTTTCTGTGTCTTTAAGAATTTGTATGACAGAACAGGTGCATATGTTTCTTATTTAGCCTCACTTCACTGCAAGAAAAGACTCGAAGCATTTTGATGATTTAAAAGCTGCACGTGCACAGGTGAAGGTGACCGTGATAGAGACTTTGTTCTGAGTGGGGCCGGTGCAGTGTTTCAAAGTGAGGGGAGAGCCACAGCTCACTGCAGAGCAGGGAGGACATGCTCCGAAGCAGGGGTCTGCAACCTGGACAGTCTGTCTAGTCCCTACAGCCTAACACTGAGATGACTCTCGGACCTTCACTTAGGTGGGGATCTGCTCCCATCAAAAGGATTTAAATGTGGGAATAGATTCACAGTGTAGTCTCCTTGCTGAAGGAACAGGAATCAGTCTGTCAACATGCAACTCAAAGGACTCTATGCTGCAAAACCCCTTCTGACTTCCTTCTTGCACGCTGATGGCACTGTGGTTAAACCATTGGACTGCTTACTAAAAGGGACAGTGGTTCAAACCCACCAGCTGCTCTCCAGGAGAAAGATGAGGCAGTCTGCTTCTGTGAAGACAGATAGCCTGGGAGACCCTGTGGTGCAGTTCCACTCTGTCCTCTAGGGGCGCTGTGGGTCAGAATGGACTCCACGGCAGTGGGTGTGGTTTGGGCTCTGCTTCTGTGAAGACT
>NW_006921971.1:1038474-1042915 GCF_000298275.1 Orycteropus afer afer | reverse complement strand
GAAGGCTGGTGGTTCAAACCCACCAGCCACTCCTCGGAAGGAAGGTTGGGCAATCCTACTTCCGTAGTGATACTGTCTTGGAAACCCAAGGAGGGATCGCTATGAGTCGGGGCTGACTCAACGGCAAACAACAACAACAATAGTATCACATTATACTGTGTTTATTGAACAGGATGTAAGGTGCTTGACAATAGGGGCTGCATGCATGTATGTGTATTTTTCATATCTTTGTACACATATTTAAGGTCTTTAAAATAAAAAAACATCACTGCTGTCGAGTCAATTGTGACTCATAGCAACCCCTCCTTGGGTTTCTGAGGCGGTATCTCTACTGAAGTAGATTGCCCAACCTTCCTTCCGAGGAGTGGGTGGTGGGTTTGAACGGCCACCCTTCTGGTTAGCAGTCAAGTGCCTTAGGCACTACGCCACCAGAGCTCCTGTTGCCATGCCAACTGTTTGTGTTCAACTGCTAACCTTCCTGGTGGCGTGGCTGAAGGCTGGCGATCTGCTTCTGTTAAGGTGACAGCCAAGAAAACTTCATGGAGCAATTCTCCTGTTGCACGGGGCCGAGTCGACACAACACAAACACCTCCTCCTCACTCAGCAGGCCGTTACCCAGCGTCTCACTTACCACCACAGTAAACTCTACTACCCCACTCTCTGTGCATCACCAACATTCGTCCGGCAGTAACGCGCGTCGAAGTGGGAGGTGCACTGGCTGCCGGGTGAGGCTGTACGTCACCCTGGCTGGGCTGATGCTCAGGCTTTGGCAGTTCTGTTGTCAGGCAGTCAGCCTCCACTGTCACGGAATGCCAATTTCTGTATAATGACCTGGTCTTTGAACTTAACTATGTTGCTAGGTGCGAAGGGGGTGTATGTGTGCGTCTATGTTACATTACAGTCTCCTGTTCTCATGTGCTGCCCACCCCACCATTTAATACAGTACTTGGCTGCCAATGGATCCTAAATATGTGTTGGTTGACGTCAAACTCACCCATCCAGCTCCAGACACTGTCAAAATTCATGATCAAATACGTTTGCCCTCTTGCCATACATTAGGATGGGCAAGAACACCTGGAGGAAGGGCGTCCATGAGACTCTCATTCAAGTCGGTAACAGCTGAGATGTGGACACAGAAGCAGGCTGTGAGGGGAGGACGCCCACAGATGACGTACGGTTAACCATGCTTCATTCTCCCAGCTGGCCTTCATGTACCGTGAGAACAGAAGGCGGGCTGCCTGCTGAGACGCCCAGCACCAGCCCGGTGCTACCTAAGGGCCTTCACTGTCACCATGGAGTGCCACGGGCCTGCTCTTCCCACCGAGCAGTAAGTGTGCCAATAGCAACAGCTGACGGTCACTGTGTCACCATGTGCCCTGACAGAAGTGTGTGACAAGTGTTACTTTTTGGAATCTGCATACATCCCAAGGAGACGGGTGTTACAGTACCCCCATTTTCTAATAAGGAAACCGAAGTAGAGGGCGTATCAGCCACCTGAGCCAGTGAAGCAGCCAGGAAGGAAGAGGGGGAGCCCACACCCGGCAATCTGACTCGAGCCCACAGGCGTAACCACCATCTGCAGCCAATTCCCAGCAAGCACTGGTGAGCAGCCCAGCACGCCGTGGACTCTTGTATCTCCTCCTCTGGTCATGTTACTCCTGTTACGAGTGCTTTAAGAGAAAGAGGACAGTTGATGAAGTCGATTCTTATCCTGCAAGTGATGTGTTACCTGGAGCCGAAGGTCAGACATCTGTCTTAACAGGTCCTCGAAGAGCTCTCTGTCATCTTCGGGTAACTCAGAGGACAGCACGACCCCCACAAAGCACCCCGACGCCTGCAGCATCGTGTCAGGAAACATGTAGGCGCCCACAGTACACTTCAGAACTGGAGAGCGGTCAGGAACCAGAGGGTACAGCCAGTCACAGACCTGAAGGCAACAGGAAAAGAAAAAACCCACAGGAACCATAAGTTTTAAAAGGACATCTTCCTTTGAACAGTGTCCCCCACTATGTCCCTCACACCCAGAGCAAGTCTCCAACTGTCATGAACAACTTTCCAGCGATCACCCTGCGGGTGTTACTAAGAACCGCAAGGAGACCAGCCAAGCAGATGGGTGCAGACCGCCCACTTGGACTGAGTGTCCTCGTGCCTTGGACTCTAGACACAGGTGCTGAAACGGTGACCCCTCCTCGATGCAACTGCTCCAGACACCAACACGTGCTGCATCCTCCTGCCTAGAACCTGACCCCTGGACGCGCATTCGGCCTTTACAGTAAGAGCGTATGGGGCCGTCACCTTCAGAATCCACCAGCAGCTCCACAGCCACCCCCTCACACCATGCGTCCTCAGCACGGGCTCTGCTCTCAGACCAACTGCTGCGACACGGGCTTGCTGGGACTATCAGAATTCGATGTTCAACTACCATCCCCGTCTCTCCAGATGTTTGGGGCAGCCCGCCTGGCCTCTGCCTGCCGTTGTCAGCGGCAGTCCCCTAGCTGCGACAACCAACATTTCCAGACATGGCCACATGCCCCCTGGGGACAAACACACCCTGTGCTACAGACGAGTGTTTCAGATATTGGACTGAGTCTAGCCAAGTCCAGCTCCTTGGCTGGACCTGACGACATTTGCGAGTCTCTCCAGTTACATGCCCACATGAATAACAGAGACCTATTTTGAAATTAAAATGATAGTGAACCCTCTAAAAGCTGGAACCTGTGGAAGGTGGAAACCTGTTAGAGAAGGAAAAGGCAAAGACTTCCCACTGACAGAGAGAGACTGAAGTCAGGGATTTCATTCCACTTGGATCCACAATGAACACGTAGGGCAGCAGCAGTCAAGAAACCAAACATTGCATTGCGCTGGGCAAATCTGCTGCAAAAAACCTCTTTTAAGTGTTAAAGAGTGACGATGTCAGTTTGGAGACTAAGGTGCCTCCGACCCAGGCCACGGTATTTTCAGTTGCCTTGTAAGCATGTGGAAGGTGGACAGTGAATAAGGGAGACCAAAGAGGAACTGACGCCTCTGAATTGTGGTGCTGGTGAAGGACTGAACATACCAGGGACAACCAAAGCCCACAGCAAGTCACACCCACTGCCATCGCGTCGATCTCCACTCGAGAGCAAACCGATGTGCCTTAGAGAAGTGCGTCCAGAATGCTTCTTAGGGGCAAGGAAGGCGAGGCTTCAGCTCACGTGATGGGGACGTGTTACCAGGAGGGAGACCAGTCGCTGGAGAGGACATCATGTTGGTAAAGTAGAGGGTCAGCGAGAAAGGGCAAGACCCTCAACGAGAGGGATGGCTGCGACAATGGGCTCAAACACAACAATCGCGAGGATGGTGCGGGACCGGGCAGTGTGTCATGCTGTGTACGCGGGGCTGCCGCCATTCAGAGCTCACTCGATGGTACCTGACAACAGACAGTGACAGGAAAGCGCTAGGAGCGCACGCTGCCCAGGGCCGAGACCTTGCGAGACCAGGAAGAATGAGACAACCCTCTGGAGTCCCAGCCCTGCCCAAGGTCACCGTGCCGGCCCCGCGGAGTCCCAGCCCTGCCCAAC
The DNA here is from genome assembly GCF_000298275.1 of Orycteropus afer afer. Lineage (NCBI taxonomy): Eukaryota > Metazoa > Chordata > Mammalia > Tubulidentata > Orycteropodidae > Orycteropus > Orycteropus afer. The sequence goes on along the minus strand of NW_006921971.1, from coordinate 1,039,355 downwards.
GTCACTGTGCCTGCCCCGGGGAGTCCCAGCCCTGCCCAACGTCCCCGTGCTGGCCCCGCGGAGTCCCAGCCCTGCCCATGTCACCGTGCCAGCTCCTTCTTCAGACAAGGAACCCCGCAAGGATGGAGCTCTGCACCCTCCACAATTGTGTCATCACAATTTAACACCAAAACCAGACTGCCTTCAAAAGGAAGAAGGCTGTCCAGCATCAACACGGACACTCGACTCTGGAATTCCACGTCAGGTGCGGTGAGAGCGACGGGAACCAGCAGCCCACGGCTGCCCGGCCTGCCCAGGTCTCCACAGCGCTCTGCCTCCGACAGGCGCAGCTGCTCGCTCCCAGTGGAGCACATGTGTGTTTCCTCACCATCCGGTTTGCACCCTATACAGGTGCCGGCCTCCGCAGGCTTTACCTTGTGACAAAGGGGCTGGAACGATCACCCACCCTCTGCCCCGTTACCCTGGACACACGGACACTGACAGACGTGACATACCCTACCCATACTTCCCCCTCCTCCCGAGCTTTCCTTCGGTGTACCTGAAGAAATCCAGGGGGCCGGTTGAGAACCGTATCCAGGGAGTTGTCCAGGAACCTCACAATCCGGAGGTAGCCCGGGTAGGAGGGCGCGCTGACCTCCCCCGCGGGGTTCACGAAGAAAATCTGCACTCCGTTGGGTATCAGGATCAACTCGTCGGCGTCCAGCCCCAGGCTCTCCAGGGGCGGCGGCTGGGCGTGGTTCCGGTGGAAGTTCTCCCCGACCGAGGAGTACTCCCCGGTGTCCGTGCCGTAGGACACGGTGTAGTGGCCCTCGGCGGCCTGCGGCGTGTAGGCGGGGGGCGCCTCTGCCGGCCGGCTCTGCGACGGGGAGGCCCCCGCGCTC
>NW_006921971.1:1033303-1038374 GCF_000298275.1 Orycteropus afer afer | reverse complement strand
GCTGGGGGGCGGCGCCGGAGGACCGAGGGGCCTGCCGCGTCTCCGAGGGCAGGTCCTTGGGGGGAAACTCGGGGTACAGCTTAGGCGCCTCCTGCAGAGCGCCCCGCAGAGGCGTGGCCAGCCCCCGCTGCAGGAGCTCCAGCCTCGTGCGGACGTTCTGCAGCGTCTCCCGCATCTTCTGCTGCATCTGCCGGGCCGCCTCCCACTCGGGCCCCACGTGCTCGGGCCCCGCCGCCGACAGGCCCAGGCCGCGCAGCAGGTGCCCCATGCCCTGCCGGTAGTAGCCCTTGGCTTCCTCCTTCTGCCCCAGCTCGTCCGCGTTTAGCCCCTTGTTGACAAAGACGAAGGCCTTCTGGTAGGAGTCCCTGATGGCCTGGACCTCCGCAGGCTCTCCCTCTGCCGGCCCTGGCTCCATTCCTGCAAAAACAGGAAAGGTTCGCGTCAGCGGCGCTGTTCGGCACTAGTTTCGGTCTCATGACCACGCCCTCCCACCCGGACCCGTTCCGGGAGGACAGGAACCTCGCCTGTCGCCGACCACCACGACTGGATTCCCCAGCCCCGAGGCTGCCGCGGAGAAACACCCACTCATCTGTTGAACGCACAACGCAGTGGGCCCAAGACCCGTTGCTGTTAAACCAGGATCCGAACCTGAAGAGAGGAGAGCACAACGCCGTGCCCACCTGTCTCGCTCTGGTTTCTTGTAAGTGATGGAACAGCCATGGTTTGCAATCGTAGCAGCTGTTACGGTTGGAACCAAAGACTCTCCCTAGAAAACTCATGATAATGTAAACCCAGATCACATCCAGTTAACTAACAATCAGGTTGAAACACACAGAGGACAGAGCAGAGGCAAAAACCAATCGGCCCCAGGCTCCCACGCGAGCTGACACCCACAGGCGGGGAGGCCTGCTCCCAGCCCAGAGCTCCAGTTTGAACTGCCAGCCTGTTGGCTAACAGCTGAGCACTTAACCACTGCGCCACTGGAGCTCCTTAGTCTATGTTAATAGAGGTCAAAACAGTGAGTGACACGTGGGGGCAGATGTGGGTGGGACAGGCGGGGGCTTGATGGGGGGTGGGGTGCTGTCTGTCTTGATCGGGGTGATGACTGGTGGATACAAGAGTCACTGAGCTGAGGGTTTATGACAAGTGTGTGACAGGCACCGTACTCTGTTCTCCTTAAGAAAACAGACGAATAAAGCCATCCCCAGGCTCAGAGCGAGGGCAGGTGGTCAGCTGCACTTGGCTGGTTGGTTTCAAGAGGACCAGCGCTGCACTGGGGTTCTGGGGCAAGTTTACACAGCAGTCAGTCCCCACACAGACCGCCCAGGGCCGCTGCCTGCCCTTTGCGCGTGTCAGCGTTCCCTTTCATGCCCTTCTGGGAGTTTTGCCTGCGGCACTGCCTGGCCCCTGGCTTCGGAGTAACCACCGGCCAGCGGCCCTCATCCAGATGGGGCTGTACAGGTGCACGGTGGTCACTGGTGATATTTACTGTGTGAGCGGATGTTATTTCACTAAAAGGTGACCTCAGGGGTTAGTTTTGGTTCAAGGATTACAGTGTCTCAGGGAGCCCTCCAGACTCAACCTGCCCTGTAAGTCTGGACTCTGAGAACTTGGGCTGTGTCCCCCGTGTCTCCCGTTCTTTCAGGGCTCATGTGGGGTGCTCCTGGTCAGGATGGTGGCTGGGGGCCTGGTACGTGCAGGCCGTTAACTTCAGGGACTAATTTCTTCTGAGGCTCTGGTTTCTTCCTTCCTCTTTTGCCCAGGACGAGAAGAGACTAATAGTTGCACCTTAGATGCCTCTCCCAAAGTTTGAAGACCACCAATCCTACTCACCAAACTAGGAGGAGAACGCCAACCCCATGGACTATGTTACACCAGTCGGCCGAGATGTCCTACAAGACTGTGGTCCCAAGGCCTGAAACCCAGAAACCCAACCCTGTGGGGTGTCTGGTTACATCTGTGTACTCACAGCTTCCGCTGTGTTCTGCTGCCAAAGGAGACAGGCGCTAACTCAGGACTGACCTGACAGCAGAAGCTGACCCTGTCGGTGGGACAATCAGAGAAGCAGGCACATTCGTGTCACGTCACGGGACCTCCAGGCGCAGGGATGCTGGGCTCAGGTGTCACGTCACGGAACCTCCAGGCTCAGGGACGCCGGGCTCGGGTGTCACGTCACAGAAGCCCCAGGCGCAGGGACGCTGGGCTCGGGCTTCCTGTGGAAAAAGCAGTGAAGATGGAGGGGAAGGAAGCAGGACTGGCTAGAAGCCGCTGGCAGGCCCCCGATCTCCCCCAAACCGAGCATGCAGGACACTGCTCCGCCAGCCCCAAGAGACGATGGGTGTTCTAACTCAGGGACATGCCTCTGGCCAGAGCTGAGGCACAAGTAAAGGGGCCACGTGAAAAATGGGTGAGAACCGCAGACTGAGCGTGGCTCGGCCCAGCACTCCTCCTGCTCGGCTCCTTGGGTTCTGGCAGCCAGAGCCTCTCCTGAGAAGAGGCAGGAAGTGGCTTCCCTGGGATCGGGTCACCAGCAAGATGAAAGGCGTGAAAGTTGTGAGCATCGGGCAGGCACCCCATGGGGAACCACACTCAACACATCCAGCCCCAGGAGCCTCCGGTCGGTCTCCTGGTGGCTCAGCTGTAGATGGAAGCCCACAGCCAGGGACATCAAGACACAAGAGGCAGACACAGCGCGTGACAGACAGGAAACAGGCGGAGCGATGCAGCACGGCGGAAATGGGCGTCACACAGAGAAAACTCACAGACAAACGCGACTGCTGTGTTTATCAACATGAAGAAAAGAAAATACTGGACCCATAAAATAGGAGGATGAAAAAACAAACAAAACCCGTTCAAAGAACAAAATGAATGTTTAGAGATTTAAAAATAAAATGGTTGGAATGAAAATACAGGGATCAGATGATAAAGTTATAAAATCATGGCACTGTCCAGAAAGTGGAACAAAAAGGTTGAAAGAAAGAAAAAATGAGCTCTGGTGGTGCAGTGGGGAAAGCATTTGGCTGTGACTAAATGATCTCTGGTTTGACCCCCCCAACTGCTAAGGGGAATAAAGATAAGGGTTGCTGTAAGTCTGAATTGACTCAATGACAGTGGGTTAGGTTTTTTTTTTTAGTCTAAATCAAACCAAACCCACTGCCATCCAGTTGATTCTGACCCACAGCGCCCCGAGAGGACAGAGTGGAACTGCCCACAGGGTCTCCAAGGCTGTCAATCTTCACAGAAGCAAAGCCCAAACCACACCCACTGCCATGGAGTTCATTTTGACCCACAGCGCCCCTAGAGGACAGAGTGGAACTGCCCCACAGGGTCTCCAAGGCTGTCAGTCTTCACAGAAGCCCAAACCACACCCACTGCCGTGGAGTCACTTCTGACCCACAGCGCCCCTAGAGGACAGAGTGGAACTGCCCCACAGGGTTTCTTTATAGAAGCAGCCTGCCTCCTCATTCTCCCACAGAGCAGGTGGTGGGTTAAAACCGCTGAACTTTTAGTTAGCAGCTGAGTGCTTTAACTGCAGCGCCACCAGAATAACTGAGAACCAATCCAGAAGGTCCAAGATCTGATTAACGAAACAGCCAGCAACCAAGACGAGAGAAAAGAAAAGGCATGGAAGGGCTGAAAACCTATGCAGGGAATTTCCCTGGACGTGAAGACATGAATTTCCAGGTTTAGAAAGACCAGTGCACACGATTACAAAAGATCCACCCCAAGGGCATGTCATAAAATCTCAGAACTCTAGGTTCAAAGAGACCATCTTAAAATGAGTCATACGAGTAACAGAGCGCGAGGGATTTCTTAAATGTAGCAGTTGTTGTTGTTGTTGGCCGTCAGTCAGCCCCGACTCATAGAGGCCCCTCCTTGGGTTTCCCAGGCGGTTTCACTACGGAAGTAGATTGCCCAACCTTCTTTCCGAGGAGTGGCTGGTGGGTTTGAACCGCCAACCTTCTGGTTAACAGTCAAGTGCCTTAGGCACTACGCTACCAGCAACAGTGAAAAGTCAGAAGAAAACGGTGCATTCAGTCAGAATCCTGAATGACAACCAGCAACAAACCATACCACCCCAGTTACCATCAGGGTCCGGAGGCGGGGTCCTGGCTCCCGTCTCATGAAAGGAATCCCAAGACTGATGAGAATGTTGTCCCAAGACAAGCCAGACTGGTGCACGAGAAGGGACCCCAGAAAAGGTTTCAAGAAACGAAACCAAGAGACTACGGACACACTTCTCAGCTTTGAGAAGAGATCTTCACAACTGTGGGAGGACTTGGGGTTTGCTTAAGGGACAGACATACAGAAAAGAGAGGGACAGAACCCAGGGCAATCGGTAACTCCAGGGCAAACGAGGGCTGCGCTGGCCAGCAACGTAGCCCCAGGTGCTGCGTGGCACAGCGGGCAGCCCCTCATTCACGGAGAACCACCGAAGAAGTAAACACGGACGGGGAGGGGCTGTGCGCGCGCAAGGTGTGTGCGGGAGCTACGGACGAAAGCCGAACCCTCAGTGCCCCATGGACAAAGCCAAGGGGCAACACCCAAACCCGGAAATGACGATGCAGCAATGTGAGGGTACCATCTGGACCCAGAGACACCTCAAGAACTGGCTGCAGGGATCGCTACAAGCTGCCTGGGGAGGAGCGGGGGGGCTGGGGAGCTGGGACCTGGGACTGTCACTGCCAGTCTTATCCAAACCAAAACCATCCCACTGCCACGGAGTCCATGCCGACTCATAGCAACCCTGCAGGGCAGAGCAAAGCTGCCCTGTCGAGTCTCCCAAGACCCTCACCTTGATGGAAGCCCACTGTCTCACCTTTGGCTGCTAACGAAAAGGTGGGCAGTTTAAACCCATCAATGGCTCTGTGGGAGAAAGATGAGGTACTGTGCTTCCGCGAAGACTGACAGCCTAGGAGACCCTGTGGTGCAGTTCCACGCTGTCCTCTAGGGGCGCTGTGGGTCAGAATGGGCTCCACGGCAGTGGGTGTGGTTTGGGCTTTGCTTCTGTGAAGACTGACAGCCTTGGAGACCCTGTGGGCAGTTCCACTCTGTCCTCTAGGGGCGCTGT
>NW_006921971.1:1031345-1033203 GCF_000298275.1 Orycteropus afer afer | reverse complement strand
GCACTGGGTGTGGTTTGGGCTTTGCTTCTGTGAAGACTGACAGCCTTGGAGACCCTGTGGGCAGTTCCACTCTGTCCTCTAGGGGCGCTGTGAGTTGGAACAGACTCCCGGGCAGTGGGTCTGGTTTATTCCATTTGGTCCTCGGAAGGAAGGTTGGACAATCTACTTCCGTAGTGATACGGCCTCAGAAACCCAAGGAGGGGTCACCATAGTTGCATCTGACTTGATGGCATTGAGTTTGGTTTTCGAGTTTTGAATTTAGGAAAGATTACATACAAACCCCCCACACAGCCCCCTCTGCTGTGCTCAAACCCAAGTCCCTCGTGAAAACAACAGTGTCCTCCCTGGAAGCCTGTCTTCTGCTGTTACCAGAATGCCATGCCTTCCTACAGACCCCAGCCCTCCTCTGAGAAACCATGGACAAGTGTCTGTCCTCCGCCTTCTGTCAGGTCCAAGGGGTCGGAGTTCAAGGCCACCACTGCGCCGTCTCAGTCTCAGCCACAGCCAAGGGGCAGAGGCTGCCGTGAGCCGGCCCAGGAGCCCGGCCCCATCGGGGAGGTCACGGAGCTGATGAGCCCGGGAACCAACCGCCTGCTACAGGACACCGCTGCCACCGTGTAGAGCACTGCACGCACAATGGATCTCTGCTGTGCCACTTAGTTTTTCAGTAATGTTTTGTCATGCTTTCACGACAGTCTGGGTTCCCTGTCAGCAGTCTCCACAAGCGGTTCAGTGACACCGGTCACTCCTCACGCTGTGAGCACCCTCCTCATTTCCGTTTGGCTGTCCTGCTGCTATTGGCCTGGCTCCCTGCTCCCTTCCATTCCCACCTTTGTTTGAAGTCACCGCTGACCGTCTGGTCACATGGAGGTGATTGTTTAACGGAGCACAGAACTCAAGGGTGTTCTCTGCTACTCCGACCCAGTGTGTTATGCACACGCTGCAGCATTGCATTGCAAGGGCAGTCCCTCCTTGAGACCACCCCCCAGGCCACCCTGGAGCTGGGAATGAGTTTCACAAAGTTTGCCGACTCCTGCCCTGGAGTCATACTGACACGAGTGGTCTGCCTCCAAACATGCCCTCTGAGCCAGCTTCCTGACCTCGCAGCAGCGGCCCTTTGGAGGAGGCTCTTTGTGGGGCTGTCCTGGTCATGAGGGGATGCTGGGCAGCACCCTGTCTATCCATTAGGGGTCAGCAGCACCTCTCCCCCTGACCCGTGACATCCAAAATGTCTCCGGGAAAAAAAACCCAAACCAAACCAAACCAGTTGCTGAGTCCAAGCGGACTCACATGCCATGAAAACCTTGGAGACATTGCCAAATATCCCCTGCAGGGCAGAATCACCGCGTGGAGAACCTCTGCTCTACACACCTGTGACCTGGGAATGTGTACCCTGGGGCAGACGAGGCCTTTTCAAGGGGACAAGTACCAACAACGTGTGTCATTTTAAGGAAGGGCCTTGTCCTTGGGTGCCGCTGAGTCGGTTCAACTCACAGCACCCCCACGTGATACAGCAGAACTGCCCAAAGGGTTTCCTAGGCCTCATGCTATGGAAGCAAAGCCCAAACCACACCCACTGCCGTGGAGTCCATTCTGACCCACAGCGCCCCTAGAGGACAGAGTGGAACTGCATGCACCACAGGGTCTCCAAGGCTGTCAGTCTTCACAGAAGCAAAGCCCAAACCACACCCACTGCCCTGGAGGGGATTCTGACCCACAGCGCCCCTAGAGGACAGAGTGGAACTGCCCCACAGGGTCTCCCAGGCTGTCAGTCTTCACAGAAGCAAAGCCCAAACCACACCCACTGCCGTGGAGTCCATTCTGACCCACAGCGCACCTAGAGGACAGAGTGGAACTG
>NW_006921971.1:1027701-1031245 GCF_000298275.1 Orycteropus afer afer | reverse complement strand
ACACCCACTGCCGTGGAGTCCATTCTGACCCACAGCGCCCCTAGAGGACAGAGTGGAACTGCACCACAGGGTCTCCCAGGCTGTCATCTTTACAGGAGCAGACTGCCTCATCTTTCTTCCTGCACAGTGCCTGGTGGGTTTGAACTAATGACCTTCCCAGCAGAAGCCGAGCGCTTAACCACTGTGCCATCAGGGGATCTGCTATGTTCTCAGCAGGCTCGGAGAATGTCTAGGGCATACAGAAGGATCGTGCTCTTTCTTAAAAATATCTATCTTATCTCTGGGTACAATAAGTACTTATCTTGATCTAGGAAGATAAAAATATGCAGTAAACATGTCCAGTCTCAAATCACATGGTTTCTTTCACATGCTTTAATTCTGAAAAGCTGGGAACAGAAAGTCTTTCAGATGCTCATCTGATACACCACTATAACAACATCTTATATCACAAAGTGAAATCCAGTTCTGGATTCCAATGGTACACGTAGTTATAATTTTTAAGATGGTATGAAATGTGTAAAACATGTCTCTTTCCAACATAACTATACGTAAGTGGGGGGGATTACATGTAATTAAAAAAAAAAAAAAAAACTCAGGAGTGAAGGTATCTCAAACAAATTTCTCTCAGGCATTTATTAACCTAGTCCAATCCTGTAAGCGATTAAAGTAGCAGAAACAGTAAGAGCTGTAAGGACCAGGCTCGCTGCCCACATCACGTATCCTTTAAGAACACAACACCGTCTCACTGGAGGCAGCAGCAGAAGTCGCCTGCCCCAGAGTGGGTCCCACTCCCAGCTACCAACTCCGGAGGACAGAGCGGAACTTCCACAGGGTCTCCGAGGCCGTCAATCTCAGCCCCCCCTTTCTCTTCAAATTGGGTTCAAACCGCCGACCTCTTGGTTAGCAGCCAAATGCACCCCCAGAGCACAATGCCTGCCAGGAGCCGGGGTTTCCAAATAGCTGTTATGAGATTCCCTCCACAGCACTGCAGACCATCTGCCCATCCCACCCATGCGTTGAACTACACACAATGAAGGAGCCCTGGTGGTGCTGTGGTTAAAGCGCTTTGTTGCTCCCCGAAAGGTTGGCTGTTCAAACCCACAGCTGCTCCGTGGAAGACAGATGTCAGCAGTCTGCTTCTGTAAAGATTACAGCCTTGGAAACCATACACCGTCCTACAGGGTTCAGCATCAGAACGCAGTCCACAGGGACAGGTTTGGTTTCATAGACTTCACGGTGCAAAACAGACCACAGGAAATGCAAACAAGGCCTCGGGCTTCAACCAGGTCACAGACACCCAGCAGACCCCTCTGCTATTGTTGTTGTTATTCTTATGTGTCATTGAGTTGTCCAACTCCTAGCGAACCCTCCTTGGCTCTCTGAAGCAGCATCACTATGGAAGTAGATTGCCCAACCTTCCTTTCAAGTGGCTGGTGGGTTTGAACCGCCAGCCTTCTGGTTAGCAGTCAGATGCCTTAGTCACTGCCTACCAGAGCTCCCCTTATAACAGGGACGTGCCTAGACCCCATTTTTTTTTTTTTTTTTTTTCCTTTCTAAACTCTCAAAAGAAAAGCTGTTTACTTTTTAATTAGTTGAGGCTCTTATTTCAGCGGCAACAGCAGGGGTGAAGTCGAGCTCATGAAATTACAATGAGTAAACCCGCGGCGCCTACAGAGACCCAGCGGCGGAGGTCACTACCAGCAGCGAACGCACAGGGAGCCGAGGCCGAGGAACGCAATAATGCCAACTCACCCGTCGCGCGTTCGGAGCGCCTTCCCCCGCGCGGCACTCCGCCGAGGCAGCCCGCAGCCGCCCCAGGCCTGAGCCACGCTAACACGCGTGTGAGGGCAAAAGGCTCGCTCCCCATCCTCCGTGTGGTGGCCCGGGGGTTGACCGTGTCGCCAAGAATGGCCGCAGACCGCAGACCTCAGACCAGGCTGTAAGCGCGGGGGCGGTGGCCAGGCGCTGCAAAGATCAAAGCTCGGGCCTCAGGGCAACGGGGTGGGTCGGGCAGCGAGGTCGGGCCCAAGGCCACCGCGCTCTGACGGCGACTGGGGAAAGGGGGCGCCAACGTCCATCCCACCAGAAAACACGGGACGGGCTCGAAAGTTCCAGAAACACGTGCAGAAGTTAACAAAGACCAACTTTGCAAACTGTCTCCTCTGCAAACTCCCCTCGTTAACTAAAGTATTCTCTCCCGACGTGGGTGAGGGCCCCTCCGCCTCCGCGCCCCTTCCCCGCCGCCCAGCCGCCCGCAGAGGGGCGAAGCCCTACCACCCAGCTCTCGCCCCACCTTTGCTCCCACACCTGGGCCGCTTCAGCAGCAGCTCTCCCCGCTCGGAGCGCCGCCCTGAGAGCTCCCAGCCCGGTCTCCGCAGCGTAGGGACCCGAACCTCACTCCGCCGGGCCACTCAGAGGCTCGCAGCGCCGCGCGCGCCCGCCCGCCGCGGGTTCACAAAGCATTCCGGGCGGCGCGCTCCGCAGCCACGTCACACGGCCGCGCCCGCCCCGCGGGTTCTCAAAGCATTCCCGGCGGCGCGCTCCAGCGGCAGGTCAAGCGGCCGCACCGGCGCCGGCCAATGGCGTCAGAACCCGGGCGCGCCGCCGCGGGTCCACGTTCCCGGGACGCCTCTTACGGCGCGCTTCTCACTGACTCGTAACCGCCCACCCTCTCTAGCTTCTGTCCACTCAGACCTCCTATTGGGGTTTGGGGGTGTTAGTCCACTTCGAGCCCCGACTTCCCGTAAAAGTTTCCGAGGGTGAAAAGGAACGCGGGCGGGAGGCCACAGGAGAACCACGTGAGTAAGGGGCTTACGGTCCAGTCCAACCGAAGTGTCCCGCGGCCAAGGCGCCCTCCCGCGCGCCTGCGCAGTGCCTTCCCACCGCAGAACCGAGGCGGCTGGAGGCCGGGGAAGAACTGGGCGGTGAAGGGCTGTAGCCACTAGAGGGAGCTCAGGTCACCGGCTACCCACCTTCCGTTCTCTGGGTTTGACTTGGGATAAATGTTTGCAAAGACAGTAAAGTTAGACGTTGCAGTAGGGTGTATCTGTGTGTGCTCGAGGTCTCTGTCAGTATCGTAAAACCTACCTGGCTTCTAAGAGTAAGTATGCAACTGTGCCAATACTTGTTAGGTTTATGGAGGGCTCAAAAGGGCAAAATCAAAGTGAGCATACTTTTCTGAAGTTGTTGGTTTGTTGTCCTTAGTGATACCACCTCCGAAACCCAAGGAGGGATGGCTGTGAGTTGGGATGGACTCCAGGGCAGTGAGTTTGGATTTGGTTTACACCTGCCTCAACTGGACATCTGACCCATGGACTTAGGACTTGCCAGCCTCACAACTGTGTGCACCATTTCTTCGAGATAAATTTCTGCACATACGTATGTATTCATAGGCTTCCCTAGTTTTGCTTCTGTAGAGCACACAGTCTAAGAGATGATGGAGCCTGGAGACGTTCCATGTGCACCAGAGAAGGATGTCTGTTTTGCTCTTGTGTGGAATGAATGCTTTGTAGATGTCTGTTACGCCAGTTGTTTTTTTTTTTTT
>NW_006921971.1:1003703-1005782 GCF_000298275.1 Orycteropus afer afer | reverse complement strand
TAATCTTCTGGATTTCTATCTGTAGATTTTGAATCATTTCTAATTTTTCATTTATTTTGTCATTTTGTTCTTGTATTTTCTTCCAAAATTCTTCTAGAGTTTTGTCTGTGTTTTCCTTGATCTGTCTCTCAATCCTTTGAGAATACCTAAATAGAATTCTTTTGAATTCCTTATGAGGGAGTTCCAATGCTGCCTTCCTCAGGGATGTGTTCTGGGTCTGTATCCTGCTCCTTTGTTTCTACCACTTCATCCTGCTTCTTTGTGTGGACTGTGATGGTGTGTTGTCTCCGAGACATTGTGACGTCATTGTATTTAGATCTCTGTTAACTTTTGTGAAGATCAGCCATGGGTGAGTCAGGCTCTTCTTGGTGGTTCTTTATCGTTGGCCTGTTGGTGGAGAGGGAAGTGGTGGCTCTCACTCAGTAAGTGAAGCTGCAGGGCTTATGGGTGTCATTGTGTCGTATGGGAACTGTTGCTGTCTCCCACTCAGTTAGACAAAAATGACAATTGAATAACCATCAGATAAGTAAAAGCAAATGGACAAAAATCACACTGGGTAATCACATAGGAACAGTAACCAAAAAAAGAAAAAAGAGAGGAAAAAAAAAAAAAACCACCACAATATCTGGGAAGAGGGCAATAAGAGAAAAAGGTAGAGAAGGGAAATAATGAAGAAAAAAATGGGAAAAAACACCAAAAGATAAACAAGGAACGGGGTTAACCACGAGAAAGAAAAAAAAATGCAACGAGGAACAGGGTGTGGTGGTTAAGTCTTTGTGTCAGCCTGGCTGGGCCTGGTGGAGTGGCTGGGCTGCTGGATGTAGTATTCCCCATGAGGAGACTGGCAGTCAGCTCCGTGGTGGAAGCTACCACAAGCAGCTGAGTAGCTGCCTTTGGGATGTGGTCTGCTTCCCGTATATAAGCAGGAGCTTTGGGAATGGTCTCTAGCCTATGGCACCCTTGGACCATACATGTAGCCGTGTTGTTGCTCAGCAGCCTGCCATGCTCTGCCGACCTTGGGACTTATAATTGACTTAAGTTAATGGCCTGCCATGTGGTTTGGTAACATCGGGACTGTGTCTTTTTACTTGTCAACCTTGGGGCTTCTCAGCCTCAGCAGCCAGCAGGTGTCTGAGTGAACAAATGCCTCTAGCTCCAGTGGGCCGGGAGCAGGAGGAAGAGCTGGACCCCAAGGTTGAGGGGCTTTCACCCAGCCCCTAGAGCCTGACACTTTGAACTTGGACTTAAAGCCTCCAAATCGTAAGAATAAACTCCTGTTTGTTAAAGCCATCCCATTTGTAGTGTATTCCTGTCAGAGCGGCACCAGGGAACCAGAACAAAGGCAAAGGGGAAAAAGCTGAAAACTAGAACCTGGGAGGGAAGAATAAAGAAGAATAATAAAAAGGACAAAAGTAATAATAGTATTAGTCATTTTAAAACAGACAAAAACAAACAAGAAAAGAAAAAGCAAAAAATTGGGACAGGGCACCCAGGCTCTGTCTGAGCACATAGACTGGGATGGAATTCCTGCCAGCCTAGAAGGTGGGTGGGAGTGACAGATGGCTGCACCTTCGTTCACCAAGAGGGTGTGAGATATAAGAATAACAAGGGGAATGTTGCACCTTTCCAGCCACCGGCGTCTGGAATGTTTTTTGGTTCCTGGCAAGTGGAGCCTGTTCTTAAGTCCCTGGAATCTGGGAGAATGCTGTTGCTTTAAATGTCGAAAATGGCCAAACTGCTTGTAAACATTCAAAATGGCTGCACCCTCCGGACAGGAAGTCCACAGCTCAGCCCGCCTTCCTCTTCCCTGCTTCCCCTTTTATTCACCAGCCACCAGAGCAGTCCTCTGTGTAGTCCCTGGCTTGCAGGGCTGATTTTTAGGTTAATTCTTAAGTCCTGTCACCATTGGGCAATATCCAGGCTGTCTGTGCCATCAGGATTGCTGCCAGACCGCAGCTCTGTATGTCTCCTTTTTTGGTGTTTTCACGCAAATTCTTCTGCTAGTTGGGGTTTAGTCCACTTCTATATCCTTCCCTTCAAGGCTCAGGGGTCCAGGATTATCTTCTGTGTCTGTGTTAA
>NW_006921971.1:999526-1003178 GCF_000298275.1 Orycteropus afer afer | reverse complement strand
GGGTTTGAACCACCAGCCTTCTGGTTAGCAGTCAAATGCCTTAGGCACTGCGCTACCAGAGCTCCAGCTTTTAAGATAAGAGGAGAAATGTGCACTTACATTTTCATTTGTAATTGTGTAATTACCCTTACCAGTCCTGGGGGGGGGGTTGTGAGTGTGGGGTTGTGGACTGAAATTCCTGTCTGGGGTCACTTTTTCTCAGCCTAGAGAACTTTCTTTAGTATTTCTTGCAAGGCAACAAATCATCTCAGTTTGTGTTTATCTGGGAATGTCTTTATTTTGCCTTCATATTTGGAAGATGCCCTTGCTGGATGAAGGGTTCCGGATGGATAGTGGTTTCTTTGAGCACTTTGGCCGGCTTACCATTGCTTCTGGCCTCCACTGTTGCTGCTGAGAGGTCACCTGTGGGTCTTTTGGGGGTTCCCTTATAGACAGTGAGTCATTTTTTCCTCTTGTCTATACCTTTCAGCATTTTTACTATGAAGTGTGTCTGCGTGGATCTCTGTACATTGGTTCTACTCGGAGTTAATTGCACCTCCTCAATGTGTAGACTAATGTTTTTTGATACACTTGGCAAGTTTTCCACCATTATTTAAGAATACATTATCTGCCCTTCTCTCTCTCCTCTCCTTCTGCTATCCCTGTTGTGGCCATGTGGCATGCTTAGTGCTGTCCCACATCTCTGAGACTTTTCCTGCACCCCATTTTCAATTTGTTTCAACTGGAAGAGGAAGGAGTGGGCCCTGGTTTAGATGCCATGGGCTGTCACTGTTTTTATCGAGTTTTAGTAGATTTTCTTGAATAACTGGTTTTTTCTTTTTCCTTTTGCTGTATGCCCTTAGGACGATTTCCAGAGACTTACCTTTATTATAACTAGTTTCTCTGCAGAGTGGGAAGTGGAATTCCTTACACTGTCCTGCTGTAAAGTGGAATCCTCAGTAAACTAGGTTTTAAATTCATTATTAAAAACACGCACAACAAATCTAAAATCATGTTACAAGTTTTCTGAGTTGTATCCTGTGTAAATTGAGTAAGAGGGTAATCCTGCAAACATTACAGTTATATTTTAAATGATCTTTTAAACACATGCTGTATGACGGAACTCAAAAGAAGGACATGCCCGGCCTCCGGAGAGGCTTCTGCCCAAGGTGCAGGCCGACTCCATGTCTGCTGTTTAGAGTCCTGCTGAGCAGACCTGCCAAAGTCAGCTGCCGGCTGCGTCAGGAAGCCTGTGGGCACCCCAGCCCCTTCCTCTGACAGCAGCTTCCCAGGAAGGGAAGTCTCTCTGGCCCCCACCCTAGAAATACCCACAGATTAACACGATTTTCATGGGCTCAGAGTTTACCATTGAGAAAACAATGCTTACAGGGTCTCAGAGTTGGCTAGTGTCTGTTACAGCTTGAGTTGGCGGACAGAACCTATCAGAACGCTTTCCTCCGTAAGTTCTGGACTTTCCACACTTCAACGTGAGAACTGCCTCTCGCTGGGGCACAACGGAGGACGCTCAGGAGCTCCTGCCCGAGCCGGAGCTCACGGTCCTTCCACACGACGCACTGCTTCAGGTTTCACAGAAACTCCCATCGCCCTTTGACAGTCGCTGGCTTGTCGGCACCAGCCCCTCATTCACACAAGCTTGACCAGTGCGGCCTTCCCCATACCCTGAAACTCTTCGGTGAGCAGCAAAGAGCGGGGTTTTTTTACCCCATTAATTTAATTTTTTTTAATTTATATTTTAAAATGTGGCTATCAGAAAATTTTGAATTCCATGTGTGGCTCATATTATATTTCTTTTTCTTTTTTGCCATCAAGTCAATTCTGACTCATAGTGACCATTTAGGACAGAGTAGAATTGCCTCATAGGGTTTCTTTCCTTTCTTTTTTTTTTTTTAAATTGTGATTTGGGTGAAAATTTAAAGAGCAAATTCACTTTCCATACAACAGCTCACATACACTTTGTCTCATGACATTGACCACAATTTCCTACAATGCAACAGCTCCCCTCCCACTTCCTCCCCATAGTTACCTCTTCCCTGTGTCCATCCCTCCATGCACTCCTGCCCCCTGAGCTGTCTTCCTGTGCATACACAGCCGTTCTTTCTCCCATGATTGATCTGTCCAAGGAGTGTGTCTACCTCAGGTACCTGTTCATCTCATATGCCTGTCTTTTGTTTGGCTGGAACCCACAGTGTGGGTTTAATTCCAGACCCGAAGGGCAGCTAGGGGCCATAGTCTCAGTAGTTCCACCAGGCTCTATCAGACCAGAAAACCTGGTCTCCTTTTTTTTTTGCAAATGATTTTGAGTTTTGTTCCACATTGTTCTCCCTTTCTATCCAGGATCTCCTACATAGATCCCCCTCTGAGTGGTTGACAGTGGTAGCCGGGCACCATCTAGTTCTTCTGGTCTCATAGTCATATAGGCTGCAGATCGCGTGGTATACCAGTCACTAGGACTAATTGTTTCCATGAATCTTTGGTTTTCTTCATTCTTCTTTGCTCTGGACGAGGAGAGACCCATCGCTGCATCTAGATGGCTGCTTGCAAGCTTTTAAGATCCCAGTCACTACTCAGCAAAGTAAGAGGTGGAACAAGGTTTTGTGTAGTATGTTATGCTAATTGAGCTTGAAGTGCCCTGTGACTATGGTCCCGAGCCCACAGGTTCAACTACTCAGTCCCTCTGGGTAGCTGGCTGTGGCCAAGAAGTGACTACAACCTTGTCCCTTGTCAGCTCTACTATACCCCTGGGAGTTCTTATAGAAAATATACATACACTTGTAGAACCATTGTCTGCCAACCCTATACATGGTCTTGGGTACACTCCCTGCTGCAGAGACATACCTAATAGTTTAGTCTGTGCAGCCATCTGTCCACCCATATACCCATGTTTGCCTTCACTGACAGTGCAGTACTGTATGTGCAAAAGGGTTCATCTTTGTTATCTGTTCCTCCCATGTACCTCTCTATGTCTTCTTCTCCCTCAGTGCCACCATGTTGATCACTCACATTTGGTACATTGCCCTTCTCTTCGCCCAAAACAATACTTATCTCTACCTATGTAACAGTGTTCCCTCCCCTCCCCTCCCACCCCTGGTAACCAACAAAGAAAATTTCCTTCCACATATAAACCGTTCCTTGACTTTTATAATAACAGACTGATACAATATTTGTCCTTCTGTGGATTGACTTATTTCACTCAGTGTAATGTCCTCCAAGTTCATCCATGTTATGTGGCGTTTTGCAGATTCTACATTATTCTTTAGGGTTGCATAGTATTCCATTATGTGTATGTACCACAGTTTGGTTATCCATTCCTCAGTTGATGGACACCTAGGTTGTTTCCAACTTTTTGCTTTTGTAAATAGTGCTGCAATGAACATGGGTGTGCATATGTCTGTTCTTGTCATGACTCTCATTTCTTTAGGATATACACCTAGTAATGGAATGGCTGGGTCAAATGGTATTTCTAATTCCAACTTTTGAAGGAATTGCCATACTGCTTTCCACAGTGGTTGTACCATTTTACACTCCTGCCAGCAGTGTATGAGAGTCCCAATCTCTCCACATCCTTGCCAGCATTTGTTATTTTCTGTCTTGTTGAACTTTGCTGTTAGTGCTGGGGCAAGATGGTATCTCATTGTTGTTTTGATTTGCATCT
>NW_006921971.1:993892-998222 GCF_000298275.1 Orycteropus afer afer | reverse complement strand
GGTATTGATTTCCTTATTTCTTTTTCAGCAATCTCTTTGCATGTAGAGAAATCCAACTTATTTTTGGATGTTGATCTTATATTCTGGGATGAGGCTTTAAAATACCGTATTGGTGATGAAAGGCATCCTAACTGGGAGCAGATCTGCTGTTCTCATGATGAAAATACACAAAAAAGCCTGTGGCCAACATTAGCAGATAAACGTTTGTGGATGTGGATACAGTTGTCCGTCTTTACTTGAACTGTTTAGGATGAATTTGGTGGCATATTCATATTTCAGATCATGTCATAAACTCTGTTAGTTTAGAAACAGTTCTCACTTTATGGAGCAGCTGGATTGATTCTCCACTTGGATCTTGACATAAGTGGTTTCCTCAGAAGAACTGTCTTGTGAGCCATCTAGTGGTCTTCCAACTTTAAATTTTTTGAGATAAAATTTTTTTTTTAAGTTATTTGAGATAAAACACCTTGGAATTGTCATATGATATTGTAATTGGGGAATTTATCCCAAAACAACACAGCCAGCTGTGAAACAGTAAGGCCGTCATCTCTCCCTGTCCTGGGAGATATATGTATGGATCTCCACCATGTAAACTGCTTATGAATTGCTTTGTAAATAGTGATCTTGATAATCCTGTTTTCACCATTTCACAGGCCGGGCAACCAGGAGGTCCTCACTCCATGAACAGTCAGGACATCTGTAGTCAGGGTCTGACTCGGGGCTTCTGATTTCCAGTCCAGCATTTACAGAGCTTGGAAGTCATCACTCCCCTCCTCGCATTGAGAAAGAAGCTGGGCAAACTGAACATCAGCAAGTCTTCTCAGCTCCACCTGAAAATGAGGTCCCCAGGCAAACGGGTGCCCTGAGACCTGGAGGCACAGCTGACCACAGGGCATCCCCCGAGCCGGGGTCACAGGAGCGCTGAGAGGGCGGGGGGCACTGCTGAAGACCGCGTGTGGACGAGCTGTGGAGAGAAGGCTTAGGAGGCCCAGCCTGGGGAGCTTCCTAAGTTCTCAGGGTGGAGGTCTGAGAAAACGCCTTTGTTCCAGCGAGCCGTAGGGAATACGCCCTGGTGGTTGTCTTCTCTTTAATACCAGCCAGCCTCAAGGAGAACCATTTCATCAGAGACTGACTGACACTGGTTTGTCAGAACCCAAATCCACTATTCTGACAGAAAGCCCAGCATCCCTGTGTCAGTAACTGACAGGTCCAGCAGGCAAGCAGTCAGTACTAACGTAAGTGAACGGAGCAGCATCGTGAAACACCTGCAGCTAGCGGTAATCCACAGAATACTTGGTCCATCCACAGCCGAACTCTTTGCCGTTGAAGTACATCCCTCTCAAGTTCACATGGAGTGCTCACCAAGACAGGCCATATTCTGAGCCATAAAATACACCTCGTTGTTGTTGTCGTGTGCCGTTGAGTCGGCCCTGACTCCTAGCGACCCCTCCTGGGGTTTCCGAGGCAGCATCACTGCGGAAGTAGATCACCCCACCTTCCTCAGCAAGTTTGAAAACTAGAAAGTGAGCCAAGTGTGCTCCCCAAGAACAACAGACTTAAATAACAGAAGAATAGCTGGAAAAAAATCTCAAAATATTTGGAGATTAAACAACGCCCTTCTAAATAACACATGGCTCAAAAAACAAATATCAAGAGAAAGTAAAAAATATTTTGAATTGGTGCTCGCTTTGGCAGCACATAGACTAAAACTGGAATGATACACAGAAGATAAGCCTGGCCCTGTGTGAGGAGGACACGCAAATTTGTGAAGCATTCCATACTTAAAAAAAAATAAATTTGAATTAAATGAAAATAAATTCTGTGGGATTCAGCAGCAGGTGTGCTTGGAGGAACATTTATAACATTTGAGGCACAAAGTACATAAGAGGAAAGAACTAAAATCAACAACCAAAGTTTCCAATTTAGGAGAGCAAACTAAATCCAAAAGAAGAAAGGAAATATTAAAAATTAGAGCAGCAATCAGTTAAATTAAAAACAGTATCAATAGAGAAAATCAACTAAAAACTGGTTCTTTGGGGAAAAAAAATCAATAGAGTTGATAAACCTCCAGCCAGACTCGCCAAGTACAACAGAGAGGAGGACAGATTACTAACATCAGATACGAGAGAAGAGCCATCCCTGCTGCACCCGTGAACAGTTAAAGGGTCGTAACGGAATATTGCACCACAAACTTGGTAACTTAGATGAAATGGACCAATTCCTTGAAATACATAATCAACGCAGCACAAAGAAAAATAGTGAATAATTCTGTATCTCTTAAACTTAATCAATGAACAATAACTTTCCAAAGTAGGAAGCATCAGACCCAGATGGTTTCACTGGTGGGTTCTACCAGACATTTCAGGAGGAGACGACACCAGCTCCCTATAAGCTCGTCCCGAAACCAGAATGGGAGATGCCTCCTGGCTCCTCCTGAGGTCAGCAGTACTCTCTTCCCCAAACCAGGTGAAGGCATTAAAAAAAAGGAAGACAGTATTTCTCATGAACATCGGTGCAGAAATCTTAGCGGGAAAGATATTAGCAAATTGCTGTCAACAATGTATAAAATAATTATAAACTGTGACAAAGTGGGATTTAGTCCAGGTATGCCAGGCAGGTTCCACATTCAGAAATGAACGTGATGTATCACATCCATAGACTAAAGAAAAAATGCGTCATAAAAATAGATGTAGGAAAAGCATTGGATAAATCCAACATCCATTCCTAATGGACATCTCCAAAACCCTGCAGCTAACATCATACTTAAAGGTGAGAGGCAAAATTTCCCTTTTAGGATAGGGAACAAGGAAAGAATGTTCCCTCTCGTCACTCTGTTCAACACCACACTGGAGGCCTAGCTAACACAGCGAGACAAGAAAACATAACAAAGGGCCTACAGACTGAGAAAGAATCAACAAAACTCTCTTTGTTCACAAAGATATGTTTTTCTATTTGAAAACCCAAAAGAATCAACAAAAAATCTCTTGTGAGAAGTGATTGTAGCCAAGTTGCAGGGTACAAGATTAATATACGAAAGTCAGTTGCTTTCCTGTATACCAGCAATGAACAATTGGAATCTGAAATAAAATAATAATAATAATAAAATAACCCCATTTTACATTAGCACACACACACCGCCCAAAAAAGAAAAATGAAATGAAGGAAAGGTAAAAATACTTAGGTACCTGGTGTAACCACTGAGACTATGGCCCCTGGCTGCCCTTCAGATCTGGAATTGAACCCACACCTGTGGTTTCCAGCCAAACAATGTACAGGCAAGTGAGTTAAACATTTACCTCAAGTAGACACATGCTCTGGAGAGAACAATCATGGGAGAAGGAAGGGCTGCTTATGCACAGGGAGACAGCTCAGGGGGCAGGAGAGTATGGAGGGATGGTCACTGGGAAGAGGTAACTATGGGGAGGAAGTGGGAGAGGAGCTGTTGCATTGTGGGAAACTGTGGTCAATGACATGAGACAAAGTATATGTGAACTGCTGTATGGAAAGTGCATTCGCTCTGTAAATCTTCACCCAAATCACAGTAAATGAAGTAAAATAAAATAAAATACTTAGGTATAATTCTTAAAAAAAAAAAAAAGGTGTTCAAGATCTATATGAGGAAAACTACAGAACTCTGATGGATGAAACTGAAGAAGTACTAACTAAATGGAGAGATGTTTTGTGAATCTCAAAATGGGATTCTAACGTTTAAATTGAAAGACAAAAGACTCAGTATATCAAATGTATTACTGACGAAGAAAAATGTCAGCAACTGACATTATCCAACATGAAGATTTACTTTAAAGCTATGGTCATTGAGACAATATGGCAGCGGCAGAGTAGACAACTAAATCCGTGGAACAGAATAGAACGACCAGAAATAAACCCACACAGATATAGTCAAGTGGTCTTTGCAGAGGAGCAGAGGCAATTCAGTGGAGAAAGGATTGTCTTTTCAACAAATGCTGCAGAAACAGCTCGACATCCCTGTGCACAAGAAACGTGAGTGAAAGCAGATCAGATGCCCATGGAAAATACAAAACTTTAAAGCTTCTAGAAGATTCTAGAAGAAAATCTCTGTGACCTTGTGTTTGGCAATGACTATTTTTTAAAAAACTTTTGTTTATTTATTTATTTATTATTTTGATTTGGGTGAAGATTTACAGAGCAAATTCACTTTCCATACAGCAGTTCACATATACTTTGTCGCATGTCATTGACCACAGTTTCCAACAATGCAACAGCTCCCCTCCCACTTCCTCCCCATAGTTACCTCTTCCCAGTGTCCATCCCTCCATACTCTCCTGCCCCCTGAGCTGTCTCCCTGTGC
>NW_006921971.1:987533-988582 GCF_000298275.1 Orycteropus afer afer | reverse complement strand
CCAATGCTGCTTCTTCCTCAGGGATGTATTCTGGGTCTGTATCCTGCTCCCTTGTTTCTACCACTTTATCCTGCTTCTTTGTGTGGGCTGTGGTGGTCTGTCGTTTCCAAGGCATCGTGGCATTGTTGTAGTTAGATCTCTGTTAACTGTTTATGAAGAGCAGCCAAGGGTGGTTCAGGCTCTTCTTGGTGGTTTTTTTATCGTTGGCTCATTGCTGGAGAAGGAGGAAGTGGCTCTTGCTCAGTAAGTGAAGTCGCAGGAGGTGTGGGTGTAGTTGTGTCTTATGAGGATTGTTGTTGTCTGCCACTCAGTTAGACACAAATTACAATTGAATAACCATCAAAAAACTAAAAGCCCATGGATGAAAAATACACGATGTAATCACACAGGAACAGTAACCGAAAAAAAGAAGAAAAAACAAGCAAACCTGCAATATCTGGGGATAGGGCACTAAGAAGGAAAAAAAAAAGTAGGGAAGGAGAATAATAATTGAAGAAGAAAGTAGGAAATATGCAAAAAGAAAAACAAGGAATGGGGTTAGCCCCGAGAAAAGAAAGGGGAAAAAGAAAAGAAAAAAAAAAACCTTTAAATTGGGGGGGTAGGCAGAATTTCAACCAGGCACAGGGAAAAGAAAAAATGCTGAAAACTAGGACCTGGTAGGGGAAGATTAAGAATAATAATAAAAAGGACAGAAAGTATTAATAATATTATTTGTTTTGAAACGGACGAATACAAGCAAACTAATCACCGGGAAAAAGAAAGCCAAAAAAGAAAAGAAAAATCGGTGGATGACTGAGTATGGCACCCAGGCTCCGTCTGAGCACACAGACTGTGATGGAGTTCCTGTGGTCCCAGAAGGTAGGTGGGAGTGGGGCTGGTCACACCTCTGTTCACCAAGCAGGTATAGGGTGTAGTAACAAGAAGAATGTCGTATCTTTTCAGTCTTGCAGGCCCCAAGTGTCCTTGGGGTTGCTGGAAAGCAGAACGTGTTCTTAAGCCCCAGAAATCTGCGAGAGCGCTATCTCTTTAAATATCCAAAATATTCAAGC
>NW_006921971.1:979373-987133 GCF_000298275.1 Orycteropus afer afer | reverse complement strand
CTTCTGTGTCTGTGTTAATTGGTTTCCCTTTTCTTTGTTGAAGAGGGTCTGTGCAATCCTTCTGCCTAGTCCGCCATCTTGCCGGAACTCTCCTAATGCTATTCGGCAATGACTCTTTAGGTACAACACCAAAAGTACGACCCATTAAAGAAAAAACTGTTAAATCAAACTTCCTTAATATAAATAAAAACTTCTCTGAGAAAGAGGGTGCTAAGAGGATGAGAAGACAAACCACACTGTGAGGAAATACTTGCAACACCCCTGTCTGATGAAGGATTTGTATTCAGAGTACACAAACAGCTCTTAAAAGTCAGCAATAAGATACCAGTTCAATTCAAAAGGGGGCAGAAGATACAGACAGACCCCTCACCAAAGAAGGTACACAGATGGCAGGTAAACATATGAAGAGATGCGTTCCGTCACATGTCATTGCGAACCCAAACCAGACTCATTGCCGTTGAGTTCCAACTCACAGCAGCCCTTTTTAGGAAAAGAGTAGAACTCGCCCATAGGGTTTCCAAGGCTGTCAATCTTTATGGAAAACAGGTTGACTCACCTTTCTCCCATGGAGCAGCTGGTGGGTTTGAGCTGCTGACCTTTTGGTTTCCTGTAACGTGGTGTAACCACTGTACTGTCAGAGCTCCTTCATATGTCATTCCAAAAACCAAACCAGACTCGCTGCCATCGAGTCATTGCAACCCCCACTGGGTTTCCAATGCTATAAATCTTTACAGAAGCAGACTGAGTCAACTTTCTTCCATGGAGTGGATGGTGGATTTGAACCACTGACCTTTTGGTTAGGATCCAAATGCCTTAACTACTTCACCATCAGAGTGCCCCCCACTGGGTTTCCAAGGCTGTAAACTCATAGAAACCCCCACTGGTTTTCCAAGGCTGTAAATCTTTATGGAAGCAGACTGAGTCATCTTTCTTCCAAGGAGTGGATGGTGGATTTGAACCCCTGACCTTTTGGTTAGGATCCAGATGCCTTACCTACTTCACTATCAGAGCTCCTTTCATATGTCATTGGGGAATTGCAAGGTAAAACAAGATACCACTACACCTATTGGAATTGCTAAAATCCAGAACACTGATGACACCGAAAGTTGAGGAGGGTGTGGAGCAGTGGGAACGCTGTTCACTGCTGGTGGGAATTCAGGTGGTACACTGCTTTGGAGGCAGCGGAGCAGTTTATATGAAGCTGAGCATAGTGTTCCTGGGCAGTCTAGCATTCCTCCGCCTGGGTGTCTATCCAAATGAGTTGAAAGTATGTCCACAGCCAAACCTGCACATGAAGGTTCATAGCAGCCTTGTTCATAACTGCCCCCGATTGGAAGCCATCAAGACATCCTTCAATTGGTGGATGGATAAATAGGTGGTGGTACAGCCACACAGTGGAATGTTAATCAGCAGGAACAAGAACTACCTATATGAATGGACATGGAAAACTTTTTTTTTTTTATGATTTGGGTGAAAGTTTACAGAGCAAATTCACTTTCCACACAGCAGCTCACATACACTTTGTCTCATGACATTGACTACAGTTTACCACAATGCAACAGCTCCCCTCCTACTCCCCTGATAGTTACCTCTTCCCTGTGGCCATCCCTCCATGCACTCCTACCCCCTGAGCTGTCTCCCTGTGCATAAGCAGCCCTTCTTTCACCCATGATCGATGTCTCCAAGGAGTGTATCTACCTCAGGTAAATGTTCAACTCATATGCCTGTCTTCTGTTTGGCTGGAAACCACAGGAGGGATGAATAGGTGGAGCATACGGCATCTCTAGGGCAGTGAAACGACTGTGTAATAATGGCCATCGAGTTAATCTGACTCGATCCGTCGAGTGACCCTCCTTGGGTTTCTGAGGTGGTATCACTACAGAAGTAGATTGCCCAACCTTCCTTCTGAGGAGTGACATGGGTTTGAACTGCCAGCCTTCCGGTTAGCAGTCACATGCCTTCAGCACTACGTTACTGCAAGGTTAGTGGATTTATTTTCTGACATAGGTTTCTTGGAGCGAGCTTAGTAAGCTCTGTATTGTTCTTCCTAAGGGCTGCTGTGTAAGCATTGTTCTAAGATCATGTTGACAAACATTTACTGACATTTCTTTACAAACCATATTCTTGTCCCCTCTGTTGTTGAGGGTGGTTGAAGCTTCATAAGAAGTCACAGCCCTAAATCACAAACTTGGTTCTGAGGGAGGCAGAAAGGAGGCCATGGGACATGGTTAATTCAACTATGGTGCTTTGATTCAGACCTGAGACAGGCATCTTTGATCATGCCAAGCACCTCAGTTCTGGAGTGTCCTCACAGCCGTGACTGATGGACTGACCTCTTGGGTACAGGGCTTACAGTCTGTTTTCTAATATGGTCTCTTAATGTTTGTAAATGGCGCTCTGGTAGCGTAGTGCCTAAAGCACTTGACTGCTGACCAGAAGGCTGGCGGTTTAAACCCACCAGCCACTCCTCAGAAGGAAGATGGGAAAATCTACTTCTGTAGTAATACTGCCTCAGAAACCCAAGGAGGGGTCACTATGAGTCGGGTCTGACTCGACAGCCCATAACAACAACAACGTTTGTAAACATGTTAAAGACTTTTTTTTCTGGAACAATCCCTGAATTGTCATCACAGCCATCTTTGTTGTTGTAGCCTGCTGAGAAGATGGTTTCTTCCCTCTACCTAGTTTAAACTGTGCCATTTCCCAACCCCCTCTGCAAGCGTGTCTGAAAAATAATGCCCAGGAGCTACATCTGTTAAAGTTGATGATAAGCAGAAGAGAAGTAGACTCAGTGGAATTCTTTGTTGGTTTGTTTGTTTAGTGGAGTCCGGCCTGGGCAGCAGCCTGTCTCATACCAAACATCTAGCTTTTGGGGTCTTTCTCACAACTGATAAATTAAGGGCTCTGTACATTGTGTGCTACAGCTGCTTCATGTAAGGGGGACTGTATAGTGTCTGCCGTTCTGTGAGGGACCCGCGTCACCAGCATCATGTTTCTGGGTTCATCTGTGTTCTTGCATGCATCAGAACACCATTTCTCTTCACGGCTGAGGGTCTTCCGTTGTGTGGAGGTATCACGTTCTGTGTATACATTGGTTTGTTGATAAAACATTCGTGATCCATTCACAACCTGTTTCCACCTTTGGGCTTTTGTGACTAGTGTTACAGTGAAGATTGGTGCACACGGTAGTAGTGGTAGTGGTAGTCTTAAAACGTCTCCACACTCTCTCTGGTGTTCTTCCCATAGAAAGGTAGACTGACTCTCCTCTTTTAGGATGGACCAGCCTACATCACTCAGTGTTTCTTGGTTGTTTGTTTTTAATGCTCATTGATTTTTTTTAAAAAAAGTATTTTGTTGTTGTTTCTGTGTGTGCAGTGCAATTGCTTTAGACGCTTCTGAGTTGCTGTTGTCACTTTGATACCATATAGATAGTTCTTAGAAAAGACAGACATTTTTCACTAGTTAAGCTAAAGTACCGTTTGGTTTTAAGAAGACTTCAGGGGATATTTTTGATTTAAGTTTTAAAGATTATCTCAGGGAAATAGTTTTATGCATTAGTCTGCCGCTTGGTTCTAGAAAGTCTGGAGTCCATGGGAAATTTTAATTCTGTTCTTCATTTCCCCCCTTTTGATCAAGGTTCTCTATGGAATCTTTGATTATGATGGTCAGTAATGGTAGCCAGGAGCCAATGTTCACTGCAGCATTAGTCACAGAAGCCAAAAGGTGGATACAACCTAAATGCCCATCAACAGATGATGGATAAAGAAAGTGTGGTCCATGCAGACAATGGATGGCTATTCAGCAGTCTTGATACATGCTACATTATGGGTGGAGGTTGAAGACACTATGGTGAGTGAAATAAACTGATCACTGAAGGACAGATATTGTATGATCTCTGTTCCATAAAAAGATAAGAATAGGCAGATGTACAGAAACCAAAGTTTATTAGTGGTTACTGGAGTGGGAGGGAGGGTGAAAACAGGGTTCAGGTTTATGGAAAATTTGGGCTGGTTAGGGGGAGAGCTGACAGCTGATTTTTGTAATGGCTGTCGGTTAATTGTACACCCGTAAATGGTTGACTTGGTGAAAGTTGTATGATAGATCAATGACTGAAAACACAAGGGTAGCTGCTGAGGCTGTATACAACCAGATACCTCATGGCATCTGGTTTCTTGGTTTGGAGGTTTAGGGTCATGGTTTCATGGGACATCCCAGTTAATTGGCCTAATAATGTAATTTTTGCTTCTCCTCTGTCTCCTAGTTTGTTGTAGTGTCTGGGGTCTTCAAAGCTTGCAAACGACCATCCCAGGCACAAGTGGTCTCTGTTCCCCTGCAGCAACAGAGGAAGGATAGTCAGGAACAGGAGGAAATGGAACGCGTGGCTAATTGCCCCCACGAACAACTGCCCCGTCTGCCATGAGACCAGGGAACTGGATGGTGTTTGTTTTTTGTGAAACTGTGCAATAAAGCAATTCAATTTCAACCGTTCCTCCATGTCCATCCAGTTGAGTGACACGTTACATTCTTCACCTCATGCTGCGTTTCCCCATACCCTTTTCCAGATTATTGTTACTTGAAAGATCATCGTCATGGTTCTGGTTCCCTGGTGCCACTCTGACAGGAATATACCACAGACGGGACCCTTGAACAAACAGGAGTTCATTCTCTAACAGTTCAGAGGCTTTAAGTCCAATCAAAGTGCCAGGCTCTAGGGGCTGGATGAAAGCCCTCAACCTTGGGCTTCAGCTCTGCCTCCTGCTCCCGGCCCACTGAAGCTAGAGGCTTCTCTTCACTCAGACAGCTGCTGGTTGCTGAGGCTGACAAGCCCAAGGCTGACAAGTGAAAAGGCACAGTCCCGATGTTACCAGACCAAATGGCAGGTCACTAATTCAAATCCACTGAAAGTCCCAAGGTTGGCAGAACATGGCAGGCTGCTGAGCAACTCGGCTACATGCAGGGTTCAAGTGTGCCACAAGCTAGAGGCCACTCCCCAAGGCTTCTCCTTATATATGGGAAGCAGACCACATCCCTATGGCAGCTACTCAGCTGCTCCCAGTAGATTCCACCATGGAGTTGATTAGCAGGCTCATTAGAGGGAATACTACATCCAGCTGCCCAGCCGCTCAGCCAGGCCCAGCCATGTTGACACACAAACTGGACTACCACAGTCATCAACATAAACTCGCTGTCCCCTAAGCTACTCACTGTCCTCTAAGCTTCTTGTCTAACTTTTTCATTGATTGTGATTGTCAGCTTGATCCCATATAAATAAGTCTGTAAAAGCTCACAATACTCAAACACTCTTTGCTAATTAAGCTGAACTATTGAACTACGGTATTGGAGAAGAATATTGAATTCACCATGGACTGTCAAAAGAACAAACAGATCTGTCTTGGACGTACACCCAGAAGGCACCCTAGAAGCAAAAATGGTGAGTCTTAGTTTCACATACTTTGGGCATGTCATCAGGACGGACTGTGTTATCAGGAGAAGGTCACTGTGTTTATACAGCAGAGGGTCAGCAGAAAAGAGGAAGACCCTCAATAGGATGGATGGACACAGGGACTGCAGCGATGGGCTCAAACACAGCAGCAGCTGTGAGGACGGCACGGGCCTGGCAGGGTTCCATTCTCTTGTGCACGGGGTTGCTACGAGCCGGAACTGACTCAGTGGCACCTAACAACAACAGTGTTGTTTGTTGTAAAGATACCTTCAGGGGACAGTTTCAGTTCAAGGTTTAAATATTTCCTCAACGCGATTTTTCTGGGCATCCTCCAGCTTCAGTGGCGCCACAAGTTTTGGATTCTGTGATAATTTGAAATTTTTTTCTACATTTACCTCCTTTTGATCAGGATTCTTCTATAAAATCTTTGATGAAGACATTCAGTAGTGGTAGTAGGGCACCATCCATTTCCCCTGCTTTTATGGCTAAGGAGGCAGTTGCTCTTGGAGACCATTAGCCACACACCCCCACTCCTCCACCCGTTCCTGACGCCCTTTCTGCCGCTGATGCAGCTCCATAAGTGGCTCTATTGTTTTGTTTTTTTACTTTTATTGTGGGGAAAACATACACTACAAGACATTCACCAACATAACACCTTCCACATTTACAGCTCAGGGACACCAATGACATTTTCCATGTTGTGTCACCATTATTGCTGTCCTTTTCCAAAATATCCCACCACCATTAGCATAAAATCAATGCCCCGCAAGCGAAAGCTTCCCCTTTCCCCCTCCCCCTCCCCCTCGTAACCACTAAGAATCTTTTATATATATATTCCCCACCCCCAACCTATCTAGGAATGGCCCCATCCTCATCTCTGGTAACCGACAAAGAAGAAGTTACCTTCCACGTATATGTATAATAAACCATTCCTTGACCTTTTACAATAGTGGACTTATACATTATTTCTCCTTATGTGATTGACTTATTTCACTCAGCATAATGTCCTCCAAGTTCATCCATGTTATGCAGTATTTTGCAGATTCTACATT
The DNA here is from genome assembly GCF_000298275.1 of Orycteropus afer afer. Lineage (NCBI taxonomy): Eukaryota > Metazoa > Chordata > Mammalia > Tubulidentata > Orycteropodidae > Orycteropus > Orycteropus afer. The sequence goes on along the minus strand of NW_006921971.1, from coordinate 980,638 downwards.
ATTCTTTGGGGAGCTATGGTGGTGTATTGCCTAAGGCATTAGACTGCTGACCAGAAGGCTGGCGGTTCAAACCCACCAGCCACTCCTCAGAAGAAAGATTGGGCAGTTTACTTCCATAGAGATAACACCTCAGAAACTCAAGGAGGGGTCACTGTATTCCATCTTGTGTGTGTACCACAGTTCGTTTATCCATTCCGCCATTGGTGAACACTTAGTTGTTTCCATCTCTTTCCTATTGGGTATAGTGCTGCGATGAACGTGGGTGTGTATATATCTATTTGTGTCCTGCCTCTCCGTTCTTCAGGATATGTACCTAGTAACGAGATTGCTGGATCAGATAGTATTTCTATTTCCAACTTTTTAAGGAATTGTCATACCAACTTCCACAGTGGTTTTATCATTTTATAGTCCCACCAGCAGCGTATGAGAGTCCCACTCTCTCCTCGTCCTTGCCGGCATTTGTTATTTTCTGTCTTGCTGAACTTTGGTATTAATGTTAGGGTGAGATGGTATCTCATGGTTGTTTTGATTTGCATCTCTTTAATGGCTAAGGAGCTCCGGTAGCATAGTGCCTAAGGCATTTGACTGCTAACCAGAAGGCTGGCGGTTCAAATCCACCAGTCACTCCTTGGAAGGAAGATGGGGCAATCTACTTCCATAGAGATACTGCCTTGGAAACCCAAAGAGGGGTCACTATGAGGCAGGTCCGACTCCATGGCACACAACAACAACATCAACAATGGCTAATGATTGTGACCATTTCTTCATGGGTTTGTTGGCTGCCTGAATATCTTCTTTGGTGAAGTGTCTGTTCATGTCTTCTGCCCATTTTTAAATTGGATTTTTGTCTTTTTAATGTTGAGGTGTTGGAGTTTTCTTATATTTTAGAGATAAGTCCCTTATCCAATACGTCATTGCTGAATATTTTTTCCCAATCTGTAGGTTCTCCTTTTGTTCTTTTGGAGAAGTCTTTTGATGCACGTAAGAATTTAATTTTCAGAAGGTCCTAATCATCTAGCGTATCTTCTGCTGTTTGTACATCTTGGTTTATGCTTGATAGTCTGCTTATGCCATCAGTTAGGGCCCCTGAAACTTGCCCTTGAACAGAGAGTAGCTAAAGCAGATGGGAGAAATGACAAGATAAAAGAACTGAAGAGAAGATTTCAAAGAAAGAAATTGAGAAGACAAAGTCAATTACTATAATGAAATGTGCAAAGACCTGGAGTTAGAAAACCAAAAGGGAAGAACACACTCAGCATTTCTCA
>NW_006921971.1:966530-978218 GCF_000298275.1 Orycteropus afer afer | reverse complement strand
AGAGACTGTTAGGAGAGAGACTGTGGGCTGGGAAAGAGACTGAGCATTTTTCCTGAACTTGAATTGTAGCCTGGTGCTTCCCTAATAAACCCCATGATCTGTGAGTTGTGTGTGGCCACTGCAGCGAATTATCAGACCCAGGAGAGAGGTGGTGGGTGCTTTGGGAGGAACAGTTGGTGAAAGGGCTGGAGGGAGGCAGCATGGCTGGCCTCACAGGGGTAGGCCTTGGGCTGCTGATGGTGACTCTGTCCTCCTCTTGTAGGTTTTGAGGAGGTCAGGAGATGCAGCCTCCCTGCGCTTTTAGCAATAAGTATGGTGAAAGGATCCAAGCCTGACACACTCCCTTCCTCATTTTAAACCATGCAGTTTCACCTTGTACTGTTTGAACAACAGCCTCCTGGTCTATTCACAGGTTTTTCATGAGGACAGTTAAGTGTTCTGGAATTCCCATTCTTCTCAATGTCATCCATAATTTATTATGATCCACACAATCGAATGCTTTTGCATACTCAGTAAAACACAAGTAAATATCTTTCTGGTATTCTTTACTTTCAGCCAAGATCCATCTGATATCAGCAATGATATCCCTTGTTCCATGTCCTCTTCTGAATCCAGCTTGCATTTCTGGCAGTTTTCTGTCAATATACTGCTGCAACTGTTTTTGAATTTTTTTTCAGTAAGATTTTACTTGTGTGTGGTATTAATGATATTGTTCGATAATTTCCACATTCTGTGGGATCACCTTTCTTTGGAGTGGGTACAAATATGGATCTCTTCCAGTCAGTTGGCCAGGTAGCTGTCTTCCAAATCTCTTGGCATTAACAAGTGAGTGCCTCCAGTGCGTGATCTGTTTGTTGAAACATCTCAGTGGGTATTCTGTCAATTCCTGGAGCTTTGTTTTTCTCCAGTTCCTCCAGTGCAGCTGCGACTGCTTCCTTTAATACCATCAGTTCTTGATCATACGCCACCTCCTGAAATGGATGGACATCGACCAGTTCTTTTTGGTACAGTGACTCTGTGTATTCTTCTCATTTCCATCTTCTTTTGATGTTTCCTGGATCATTTAATATATTGCCCATCGAATCTTTCAATATTGCAACTCAAGCCTTAAAGTTTTTCTTCAGTTCTTTCAGCTTGAGAAATGCCAAGCATGTTATTCCCTTTTGGTTTTCTAAGTCCAGGTCTAACTTCATTATAATAATTGGCTTTGTCTTCTCGAGCTGCTCTTTGAAATCTCTTGTTCAGCTCTTTTATCTTGTAATTTCTTTCATTTGCTTTAGCTACTTTCCATTCATGGGCAAGTTTCAGAGTTTCTTCTGACATCCATTTTGGTCTTTTCTTTCTTGTATTTTTAATGACCTTCTGCTTTCTTCATGGATGATGTTCTTGATGTCATCCTGCAATTCCTCTGGTTTTTGGTCACTGGTGTAAATGCATCAAATCTCTTCTTTAGACAGTCTCTAAATTTAGAAGGGATATATTCAAGCTCACATTTTGGCTCTCCTGGACTTGTTTTTATTGTCTTCAGCTTCAACTTGAACTTCCATATGAGCAGTTGATGGTCTGTTCCACAATCGGCTCCTGTGTTTGTTTTGGCTGAAGATATTGAGCTTCTCCATCGCCTCTTGCCACAGTTAATCTGATTCCTGTGTATTCCATCTGGTGAAGTCCTCGTGTATAGCTGCTGTTTTGTTGTTGAAAAAGGTATTTGCAATGAATAAGCCGTCAGGCCTGCAGAATTCTACCATGCGATCTCTAGTGTTATTTCTTTTACCAACTACTGGTGATTCTTCTTTGTTTCCAACTTTTGCATCCCAGTCACCAGTGATAATGAACATATCTTGATTGCATGTTTGGTCAATTTCAGACTGCAGAAGCTGGTAAAAATCTTCACCTTCCTCATTTTTGGCTTTGGTGGTTGGTGTGTAAATTTGAATGATAGTAGTATTAACTAGTCTTCCTTGTAGGCATATTGATATTATCATGTCACTGACAGCATTGTATTTCAGGACAGATCTTGAAACATTGTTTGTGACAGGGAATGCCATGCCATTCCTCTTCAATTTGTCATTCCTGGCACAGTAGATCATATGGTTTTCTGATTCAAAATGGCCAAAACTGGTCATTTCAGCTCACTGATGCCTAGGATATCAGTCTTTATGCGTTTCATTTATTTTTGACAACTTCCAATTTTCCCAAATTCATACTCTGTACATTCCATGTTCTGATTTATTAATGGATGTTTGCAGCTGTTTCTTCTCATTTTGAGTTGTGCCACATCAGCAAATGGAGGTCCTGAGAGCTCCACTCCGTCCACATCATTAAGGTCAGCTCTACTCTGAGGAGGCAGTTCTTTGCACAGTTGTGTCTTGAGCACTGTCCGATCTGAGGGGCTCATCATCCGACGCTGTATGGAACAGTGTTACAGGAGTGTTCGTAACGTTTTCCAGTGATGTATCAGACAGTGTTTCTCTGCTGTTTATAAGGTTTGCACTGGCCAGTTCTTTGAGAAGTGGACGGCCCTTTCCTTCTTTGAGTCTGTCTCAGTCTAGAAGCTCACTCTGCCATGAGTGGCCCTGCTGGTGTTTGAAACACCGGTGGAACAGCCTCCAGCCTCGCAGCAACATGTGAGCCACCACAACAAAAACCTGACAGACGAGTTCGTGTCCCTTAGCTGTTCTGAGCCCCGCCAGCTCACTTCCTGGCCTCCCTTCGCTGTCCCAAGCCCCCCACTGGCTCGCTTCCCAGTCTCTCTTGACAGAGAGCTCAATGGTAGGCTCTTGGTCCTCCTTCAGCCCGTTAAGCAGCATTGACAATGGCACGACCAGCTGGGCTCAGTGGACACTGGCAGCTGGTGCTCCAGGGCTGCCCGTCCCCCACTCTGTAGCAGTTGCTGCGCGGCCCCCCGCTCAGTAGCGGTGTCCTGCTGTGGGCCTGCTCTGCCCCGTCCCAGTAGCGGTTGTTCCGCTGTGACTCGCAGGTTCTCCATGGCTGATTTTCAAACACAGATTGGCAAGCCTTTCTACCTGGTCTGAGTCTGGACCTCCACTGAAACCTTCCCACCATGAGTGACTCTGTAGCATTTGAAATACCAGTTGCATAGCTCCCAGCGGCACAACAACACGCAAGCCACCACAGGAGGACAGACTGACAGAGAGATCCTGCACAGTGTGTGTGCTTGGTAAAGGGTTTGAAGGGGTAAACGCATGGATATGCATCATAGGAAGTCAAATGGAAGACAGGTTCCATTTGAGAGTGGCAATATTTATGTATTTTCTTTCAGAAATCTTTGTTCCTCAGTCTGCATTCTCACCTCAGGGTCTCTGCCTCTCCTGTGGCCAGCTGCCCATGGCCTTTGTCCCTTGACTGATGTATATCTCATCAGAGATACCTCCCCAGGCCACTTTCCACAGGTATCTACTCCACCTCCTGCGTTCTGTCTTCTTACCCGGCTTCGCATGTTCTTCATGGCACTTGTCACTGCCCCCCTCATATCATGTTCTTAGTTCTCTGTTTGTTACCCTATTTCCTTCTGTGGAAAGAAAGGCCTTGAGGGCAAGAGCTTGGCCTCCTTACTTTGACCATGCTGTCCTAGTTCCTGTGACAGTGCCTGGCATGAAGGAGCAGCCCAAGAAATGATTACTGAGTGAACGCACAGATGTCTGAGAGGAGAGGGTCATTTTCAATTGATGAGAAGGCCTGGCTTCAAAAATCACATGCTATAAAATTTAAGTCCAGCCAACCAGCCAGCCAACCAACCAGCTGACCAGCCAACTGACCAACCAGCCAGCCAACCAATCGACCAACCAACCAGCTAACCAACCAAACTGACCACCCAACTGACCAACCAACCACCCAGCCAACCAACCAACCACCCAGCCAGCCAACCAACTGACCAACCAACCAGCCAACCAGCTGACTAACCAACTGATCAGCCAACCAACCAACAAGCCAACCAACCAGCCAACCAATCAACCAACTGACCAGCCAATCAACCAACCAACCAACCAGCCAGCCAACCAACCGACCAACCAACCAGCCCACTAACGAACTGATCAGCCGACTAACGAACTGTTCAGCCAACCAACCAACCAACCAACTGCTCAACCAGCCAACCAGCTGACTAACCAGCTGATCAGCCAACTAACCAGACAAGCAAGCAACCAACTGACCACCCAACTGGCCAACCAACCAGCCAACCAACCAACTGACCAGCCAACCGACCAACCAACTGACCAACCAACTAGCCAACCAACTGACCAACCAACCAGCCAGCCAACCAACCGATCAACCAGCCAACCGACCAACCAGCCAACCAACCAACCAGCTGACTGACCAACTGATAAGCCAACCAACCAACCGACAAGCCAACGAACCAATCAGCCAACCAACCAACCAACCAGCCAGCTAACCAACTGATCAGCCAACCAACCAGCCAGCCAACCAACCAACCAACTGACCAACCAACCAACCAGCCAGCTGACCAACCAACCAGCCAGCCAACCGACCAACCAGCCGACCAGCCAATGAATGAACCAATCAGCCAACCAGCCGACCAACCAACCAACCAGACAACCGACAAGCCAACTGACCGGACAACCGACCAACCAACTGATCAACCAACCAGCTGACCAACCAACTAACCGACCAAGCAGCCAGCCAACCAGCCACAAAAGCTTTCCCACGAAGGTGTTCTGAGCCCCGTAGGATTGGGCTGCAGGTAGCACAGAGCCAGAGTGGACGGCTGCTGGGAGGCCAGGGCAGGGAGGGGGTGGGGCACTGACAGGAGGGGCCTCAGGACACAGGCCCCAGAGCCTTCTGGGTGCTGGCCCGACCTGCTGGGAGGCCAGGGCAGGGAGGGGAGACGGAGGCACTGACAGGAGGGGTCTCAGGACACAGGCCCCAGAGCCTCCTGGGTGCTGGACCGACCGCTCCATGACGCCCCGGAACGTCCGTGGCTAATGGGGGACGGAGGTGGCTCAGTGCTGGCATGCTGCCTTCCTGTGGGAGACCTGGCTTGACGCCGGCCGCCACTCACCTGTCAAGGCAGGTCTGCACAGTGCTGGGATGCTGAACAGGTTTCCTTAGAGCTTCCAGAGTAAAGCAGGAGCAGCTAGAGATGCGGCAGCCTCCTTCTGAAAACTGGCCGGTGAGAACCCTGTGGACCACAGTGGGCCACTGCAGCCCATCATGCGGAAGGGGCCGGGCTGGGCAGGTTCTGTTCCACTGGGTGTGTGGGGCCGGGGTGGGGCCGGGCAGGGTCCCCTTCCACTGGGTGTGTGGGAGCGGGGCGGGGCCGGGCAAGGTTCCCTTCTGTTGTGTGTGTGTGTGTGTGGATGGGGCAGGGCCAGGCAGTGTGCCTTTCTTTTGCCCTTGGGTCACCAAGAGTCAGGGGCCGATTGGACAGCTGCTGACGGCAGTGACAGTTTCAGCCAGAGAGACTTTGAGTCCAGACTTGAGGCCTTGTTCTTGGGAACTGCTCAGCCAGGGCAGCGGGGCAGCGGTCTGCAGAGGAGGCGACCTGGGGTCACTCTGTGGAGGAGTGCCTTTGGGCTGGAGCCCTGCGTGTGGCCACGCCCACCGTTGTCCCCCATGCTGTGCGCTGGGAGCGGATCTGCCCGAGGGCTCAGTGGGGTGCTGGGTGAGAGCACTAACCAAAACCAAACAACTCCTTGCAGTTGAGTCCAGTCTGACTCACAGCGACCCGCACCAGGTTTCCGAGGCTGTAATCTCTGTGGAGGTCCATGGCCCGGTCTTCCTGCCACGCGGCACCTGGTGGGTTTGAACCGCCGGCCTTCTGGTTAGCAGTCAGACGCCTTGTGCACTGCTCCACCAGAGCTCCGTTGTGAGAGCAATGCCCCCTTCAAATCTGCAGGTTAACGTCGCTGCTGTTGCCAGGTGCCGTGCGGTCAGCTCGGACACAGCAGCCCACGTGCAGCAGAACGGAACCCTGCCCGCTCCTGACCGCCTCGCCCTCGTGGCCCTCCTTGGACTCGTCGTTGCAGCCGCTGGCAGTCCATCTCGTTGAGGACCCTTCCCTTTTCCACTGACCCTCTGCCAAGCAGGATGTCCTCCTCCCCCAGAACCGGCCCCTCCTGACAGCATGACCAAAGCAGGAGGACGAGGCCGCCCCAGCGGTGCCTCCAAGAGCTCAGCAGGGAACTGAACAGTCGGGAGGCTGGACTCACAGTCATGAGCAAAGGAGGGATTAGGTTGTAAATTCTCTGAGAACAGGAACCGTGTCTTCTTGTTCCCTGTAAGATTTCCTGCGCCGACGCTAATGCCTGGCCCGCAGTGGGTGACCCGTAAACGCTTGCTGAAGAACATGCTGGATGAATCCAAAAGCAGACAGTGTAGCTGTACCCCTGGAGGAGGCTCCGCATCCTAGGGTGACCCACCCAGAACCACAGCGGTGCCCGCTGCACAGCCACCCGGCGGCTCCGTGGGAGGAGACCTGCTGACCTGCTCCTGGAAAGATTGCAGCCCAGAGCACCCCGAGGGGCGTCTGCTCTGTCCCGGGGGGTCGCCGTGAGTCCGAGTCCACTCACCAGCGGCCAACGAGAAGATGGCGGGACAGGAAAAACACGGTACAGCTGCTGAGGAGCTGGTGTGACTGTTCCACAAAGAGTCAGACAGAACTGCCAGTGCAAATCCCAGACCCAAAGCCCACACCCCACACCCACTGCCATGGCGCCAATTCCGACCCACAGCGCCCCTAGAGGACTGAGTGGAACTGCCCACAGGGTCTCCAAGGCTGTCAATCTTCACAGAAGCAAAGCCCAAACCACACCCACTGCCGTGGAGTCCATTCTGAGTCACAGCGCCCCTAGAGGACAGAGTGGAACTGCCCCACAGGGTCTCCTAGGCAAACCCATCAGCCACTCCTCGGAAGGAAGGTTGGAAAATCTACTCCCGTGGAGATACCGCCTTGGAAACCCAAGGAGGGGTCGCTATGAGTCGGGTCCAACTCCACGGCAGTGAGTTTGTTTTTGGTTTTGGAAACTTTATGGAAGCCAACTGCATTGGCTTTCTCCTGGGCAGCAGGTGATGGGTTCAAACGGCTGATCTTTTGGTTAGTAGCTGAGCACTTAACCACCGTGCCACCATGGCACCTTAAGAAGCAGCAGTTCCACTCCTAACGGAATTGAAAGCAGAGAATGGAGTAGATAACACGTAGCCCAGCGTTGACTGCAGTGCTCACCGGGGGGTGGGTGAATGGGTCAAAAAGACGTGCCCCATCCACACAGTGGAATACCCAAAAACAAACCCCCTGCCTGAAATGCAGTGTGGAAGCTGATCCCGGGAGGCACCCTTGGGGAGCCTGGCGGCAGGTCAGTAATTTACACACGGGCTGACACACACACACACACACACACGCGGCTGCTGCTGTTGAGCTGACGGCGCTGAGCCCACGGCCGACCACAGACCAGTCCCTGGGGAGGGAGTGCGGACCCGATCCCCTCGCTGGGAGGCCACGCCCAGCCCCCACCTCCGGCTCCAGCTCCCACCTCCTCTCTCTGGGCATTCAGCTCTCCTGGGGCATTTCCCCACCTGCTGCTCTAGTCTTTGTTGAAGTCGGTAGAGACTTTAGTCGGGATTCCAGGAGTTTCCATACCGGGCATTCCTCTTGGCTTACCAACACAACACATCCCTGCTTTTTCTGAATTTCTTGTACAGGAATCAAGGGCCGGCTTCCTATAAAACCAGGACAGCTTACGCAGGGTTCAGCATCTGCTGCTGGGGTCAGGTACTCACTGGGAGTTCAGAGTAAGCCAGCAGGAACAAAGAGCTTATCTGTCATGGCCATCTCCCCAGATCGCGCTCACGTCATTCCTTCCTTTCCAGATCCTGCTGATCAAACGCGCATTCCTTCCTCGCCCTTAGAACTTGTGTTCATTCTGCCAGCAGCCGAGCTCCTGATTCTTCCCCGAAGGGTTAGCCCAGCGCCGAGCTGTGAGACCAGCCCCTCTCGCCAGCTTCCTCTCCCCACCCTCTGTCCCTGGTTCTAGCAGCACCCTGGCGGCTTCAGTAAAGGCCTGGAACTCGCTCTTGGCGAGTTCTCTCGGACCTGAAAGCCAGAACGAGTCATGATTCCAGCGTGTGTCTTCTGTCCTCTCGTTTAAGCATCACCGTCGTGTAAAGCTTTCTCCTGTAACTCATCTGAAAACCTCACTGTCTCAGCTATGAGCTTGCTGCTGTTCCCCGCACAGCTCCAGGGCCTTGGAATCACAGTGTGTTATACTTGCTTTCTCAAGTGAATCAGAGCCGTCGGAGAGGTGTTAGGTGCCACTGAGTCGGCTCTGACCCCCAGCGACCCCGTGCCCAGCAGCACGAAACGCTGCCCGGTCCTGGGCCAGCCCCATGATCCCTGCTGTCCCCGAGCCCATCGCTGCAGCCACTGGGTCAGTCCATCTTGTTGGGGGCCTTCCCCTTCTTTTCCGATGACCGCTTCCCTTACCAGGCCTGATGTCCGTCTCCAGAGCCTGGTCCCTCCTGACAACATGACGGAAGTACGTGGGACAGAGTCCCGCCATGTTTGCTTCCAAGGAGAAATCTGGCTGTCCTTCCTCCAAGATGGATTTGTTCGTTCTAGGGGTCCGCGGTACATTCAATGTCCTTCACCAACACCGCCGTCTACCGCAGACGTGCCTGGGCCCCAGCAGAGTCACGGGGCAGCCCGACGGCTGCGTGGGAAGCGTGTTTCTCCCGTTGTTCTGTCTGTGACGTTGTGGGTGTTCCCCTTCGAGGAGCAGCGTGTGTGCCTTGTCTGTCTGCTCCTGGCCTGCGCCAGCCGCGGCTCTGTGGCCGGAGGGCCTGCCCATTCCAGTGTGCACGTGGGGGGCTCACCTGGGCCCCTGGTCCTGAAAACAGCGGGTTGGAGGAATCCCCCAGTCCGTGTTCAGGAAAACGGCTTGCTGAAAAGAACCGCCTTCCCTCATCACAGATCATGGCTCCCCCATGTTCACCAGCGACGAGGCCACAGCACCCTCCAAAGCCCAGCCCTCGCCTCAAAGCCCAGCCCTCGCCTCATCGCCGCGTCACTGAACGGCTTGTCCGCACTGGTCCGTCAGAAACCAAGGGCTTGTTCCTCAGACTCCGGGGAAGCTTCTGTCCTGCCCTCGAGTCCTCGGCCTGAGCCAACACCCCCGTGATGTGTGCTTCTGGTGGGGTGATCCCGACCACACACAGGACACATGGCCCGTGTGACTGCGACACCAAAGCTGTGAACGCCCTAAACCAAGGCGTCCTCTGGGTTCCAGCCTCGGACAGGAGCTCCTTGTGGGTGGGGACCGCTCGTGAGTGCCGCGTCTGTGCCCAGCTCTGCCTGGTGCGTGAGGGAGGCCCCGAAATGCAAATGCCTGTGAAGTGACCGAGGGAGCGGTGGGCCCCAGCCCAGCTCGCGCGCATTCACCTGTTTTCATTGTGAGGCAGCTTTCAGTGACCGCGTCTTCACTGTTAGTCGCACAGGATCAAACACGCCTCTGCAGATTCAGGCCCCCGGGGCGTCCCAGGCTGCAACCTTCACAGGAACAAACCGCCAGGGCTTGGTCCCGCGAGCCCTGGGCAGGTGCACACTGTCGGCCCTTTCGTTAGTCAGGTGCCTGACCCCTGGGCCACCGGGGCACCTCATCTCACGAGCTTTGGTCCCGTTGCCAGGAAGGACCTGTCCCTGGAGAAGGACGTGATGTGCGGTGAAGCAGAGGGTAGCGAGAGGGAGACCCTCAGGGACATGGACTGACACCGTGGCCGCAACAGCGGCCTCACGCGGGGCAGTGTTTCGGCCTGTTTCCGTGGGGTGACTGTGAGTTGGAACTGGCTTGGTGGCACCCAACAACAACAGGCTCTTGTCTGCCTGTCACGAGCCACCTGAGTTTGCTCACCCCTCATGCCTTCAGCCATCGTCCCCGCTGTTAGGGGCTGGGACGTCATCCCTGCCCACCACCCCCACTTTAGGGGCTGGGACATCACTGCCCACCACCCAGCATCAGGGACTGGGATGTCACCACTGCGCACCACCTGCTGTTAGGGGCTGGGATGCCACCACTGCCCACCAGCCAGCGTCTGGCCCTCAGCTTCTCACATGACCTGCTCTGGAGCTAAGGGCAGCCCCGAGGATGACAGGCACGTCCACAGAGGGCAGAATGGGGCCCTGAGCGGCCATCTGTCCCGGGGGAAAGCTGGCTCTTCCATGGCTCGGTGTCCCTTCTGAACATCAACTTGATTTCGCACAAATTAAAGAAAACGGAAATGCTTAAGCGGGAGGTTAACTATTGGCTCCCGGGAGCAGATGCAATGGGGGTAGTGATGGCCCCTGATGTGCCAGGTAATTGCTGGTGGACGGGAGACAGCGGCCTTGAATTGTAATCGGGGACAGGAGGGGTCTGGTTTAATAGGTTTACAAAGCGCTGGGAAAGAGCTCAGCGGTCGTCCATCACATAGGAAATGAACCGAGTGTCCAAACTAGCTGAGCGCTGAGAGTCAGGGAAGGAAGTATTTCTAAGTGAAAAAACTGTTGTATTTGGTATGTCAGTTATGCCAAGTGTTTTAGACACTCCAGTGTCGTTTTAAATGAAAGGTTCTGTCCCCTTCTGGAGACAATTCATCTCCAAATAAGTTGTTCTCGCGAGCAGCCGTGGAGGCGACCCACACTCATGGTGATGGAGTGTGTGTAAAACGTGCAGAAATGTTAAGGCAACGTCACGTGCCCGTGACATAGCTGGGTGAACCAGGATTAATGGGACAGAGCCCTGTGGACTCCCTGCGCCTGTCTTCTTAGTTGCAAGGTCTCTGTTTGCCTGTCTTGGACTTCTTATGCACATTGTGCACACACACGCGTCATTGTTTGCTTTTGCACTGCAATCATGAAGTGCTGGAACATCACACTTAGTGAAGGGTATTTCAGTAAACTGGCCTGTTTACAAACCTCTGGGTTTGCCTGCCCACAGAGTGAGTATGTGTCAGTCGTAGCCAATGGGTCACTCCCTGATTCACACAACCTGTCCAAAGGGGTGAAAGGACATCATGTGAACTTCTAGGCGGTGCGACTATGAAATCACAAATGAAGTATCACTTTGCTGTTAACAAAGTGGATCGAGATGACAGTGCTGCTACATGTATGTAGCCTGGATTTCCACACGAGTGACACACGCGTGATGCAAACTGCAAACCCTTGCACGTTGTGTGCACGTCATGTGCATGCGAGGTTATTTATGCAGGTGTGTTGTATGTGCCAATATGGTATTAAGACTGGATTAAGGAGCCCTGGTAAGGAGCTCTGGGGTGTAGTGCCCAAGGCACCTTACCAGAAGGCTGGCGGTTCAAACCCACCAGAGACTCCACAGAAGGAAGATGGGGCAATCTCCTTCCATAGAGATTGACTGCCTTGGAAACCCAACGGGCGTCATTATGAAGCAACCCAATGACAGTGGGTTTGCCTTTTTGGTTTAAGGAGCCCTTGTTGGTGCAATGGTCAGGAGCTGGGCTGCTAACTGAAAGGTTGGTGGTTCGAAGCCACTAGGCAGCACTCTGAGAGAAAGACCTGGGCACCTGCTCCTAATTAACTGTTACTATTGGAGCTCTGGTAGCTTACTGCCTTAAGGCACTTGACTGCTCACCAGAAGGCTGGCGGTTCAAACCCACCAGCCACTCCTCGGAAGGAAGGTTGGGCAATCTACTTCCGTAGTGATA
>NW_006921971.1:965644-966170 GCF_000298275.1 Orycteropus afer afer | reverse complement strand
CTTCCGTAGTGATACTGCCTCGGAAACCCAAGGAAGGGTGGCTATGAGTCGGGTTTGACTCGAGGGCACATAACAAGAATAACCAGCTGATGCTGTTATATTTAAAACAAACCCAACCCCCCGCCCATTGCCATAGAGTAGATCCAAGTCAGAGAGAGGCTGTAGGCAGAGCCGACCTGACCCACAGGCTTTCCGGGATTGTAGTGTCTGCGGAGAACTGCCCCAGCCTCTGTCCCTGAGCAGCTGGTGTGCTCTAATCAAGTTGGGTATTACTTTCCGCGACCTGCCAGCCACCACCTCACCTCCACCAGGCTCCAGGGGCCCCTTCCCCCTGCCCATCCACCACCCCTTCCTCCCTGGTGGTCAGGGTCCTCTGGGCCCAGGGACTGTGCCCCCTGGTGGCCGCCGCCAGAGTCCCCTCAACGTCCCCGGCCCCCTCGCCGCCCCCGTGTTCCTTCCTCTTCCTGGGCGGCTCCCTCGGCGCCCCCGCGCGGGCAGCCCTCTCCGGGCCTCGGGCGCGACGTGC
>NW_006921971.1:961537-965193 GCF_000298275.1 Orycteropus afer afer | reverse complement strand
GGCCGCGCCGGGCGGCTGGGGAGCGAACCAGCGCCGAGCCGGGCGGGCCCGCGGACTCCCAGCGGGTTGGGGGCGGGCCTCTGGGTGTGGGCGGGGCCTCAGCAGCAGCCTGCGCCCCACTCTGCTTTGTGAGGTGTCCTGCTTTGGGGGCGGGGGAGCTGAGCTTCTGAGCAGGGGCCGACTGGGCGTGTAGGCTGGTGACCCCATAGGACAGAGCGGAGCCTACCCACCCGCTTCCAAGGCTGTCGTCTTTACGATCACCAGGCCTTTCTCCCGCAGAGCCGCTGTGGGGTTCTGACTGGACCTTTTGTTAGCAGCCGAGCGCTTGACCACTGCCCCACCAGGGCTCCTTATTGTGTGTTTACAGCCCCCAGTCACTTGGAGCCTGGCTTCCCGGCTTTCCGTCCAATCTTCCGCCACAGAATTGCTCTCAGCTTTTGGTGAAAGCAGCTGTGACCCCTTTCCGCCCTGATGCCGCTCCTGCGACCCTCCAGGGCGCAGGAGACCTGCAAACAAGGTGTTCTAGGCCTGGGGCGTTGACTGCTAACCAGAAAGTGGGCGGTTCGAATCCACCAGCGGCTGCGTGGAAGGAAAACAGGACAGGCCACTTCCGTAAAGGTTTAGCGCCCAGGAAACGCAGCGGGGTCGCCAGGACAGGCCTCGGGCGCGGAGCCGACTGCCGCTCAGGACCTGAGGAGCCGCGGCCGGAGCTGCCCGGGGGCCTGGCGGCGCGGGGCTCAGCTCACCGGTCGCCCCTTCCTCCTTCCCGGTCGCAGCAGCCTGCGGAGACCCGGCCATGCGGCGCAGCGGCTCCCGGAGCGCAGTCCTGGCCCCGGCCTCGGGGGCTCACGACGCCTGCCAGCTGATGCGAGCCCCGCTGGGCCCGGACCCCGCGCCCAGGACCGTGCTGGGGGTGCTCACGTACAACGGGCAGTTCCGCAGGGCCTGCGGCCAGGTAGGCAGCGCGGAGACCCCGGCTGGCCTGGGGAGGGCGCCCGGGCGACTTCCGGGCCCCGCTGCGCGCTCGCCACGTTACGCAGCGCGCCTGGCTGCCGGGGACTGGGATCCGGACTAGACCGGAACTCAGTGGGAGCCCGGGGCGGAGGCCCTCAGCAGGGACGGTGGGTACCTTTCGCTCGTGTCCCAGAAACGGTTTGCCCGGTGCACACCGGCCAGCAGACCAACCCCTGAAAAGCCTATTACGCTAAAAATTCGAGGTCATGCAGTGGTTCGGAAGGGAGCTCTGGTGGCATCGTGCCTAAGGCACTTGACTGCTAACCAGAAGGCTGGCTGTTCAAACCCACCAGCCACTCCTCAGAAGGAAGGTTGGGAGATCTACTTCCGTAGTGATACCGCCTCAGAAACCCAAGGAGGGGTCGCTATGCGTCAGGTCCCACTCGATGGCACATAACAACAACAACATGGGTTTGGAAGACCAAACGGGTGCTGTTTTGCAACGCGCGCCTCAACATGACGACTGCAGCATGTTTACGTTCAAGGTATGTTAGTATCCGGAAAGGTGTCCATGTTTTTTGTGCGTGGAAAGGTACACTGTATCCCGGGACCGACGCAGGCAGGGGACTGTGGACACGAACCACTGCGACGCTGGTTCATGCTCGAGTTAAAGACAGGGTTGGGAACGGATCGCTGTCTGACCCTGGACTGCCCGGACGCGTTCATTTGCTTAGGGTCGAGGCTACGAAGAGGAGCCCCGGTGGTACGATGGCTAAAAGCTCAGCTGCTAACCAGAGGGTCAGCGGTTCAGACCCACCCAGTGGCCCTGTGGTTGAAAGACCCCGCGATCTGCTTTCATAAAGATTATATCGGGGATACCCCCCCCCCCGCAGGGCGGTTCTGCCGAGTCACGCGGCGGCACCGCGAATCAGGATCACAATCTGAAAAGAGCCGCGAATGCCCCTAGTGGCTGTTGGGCGCCTTTGAGTGGATTCTGAGTCATGACGACCCATGTGACAGTAGGATTGCCCCATAGCTTTCCTAAACTGGAATCTTCACGGGAGCCTTTCTCTGGAGACGTTTGAACAGCCGACCCGGGGAGCAGCTGGGCGGTGGGACCGCCAGCCTTGGGACGGCAGCCCTGCTGTTGAACCTGGCCCCTGGGGCTCCTCCAGGTCTGACTGGGGCTTAGGTTGGTGTAGGCAGGGCTTGAGCAGTCTCAGGTAGCTGTGTCATGCTGGTTGGAAAAGTGTCGGAGTCAGGATGGAGCTAGGCTCGGATGCCTCACGTTACAGGGTGCCCCAGGAGCTGGCATCTGCGTGGCCCTGGGCCCGTGGAGATGGGCTGTGAACACTCTGCAGGTCAGAGGTACGTCCCTTAACAGATGAAGACAGACATGAACATGCAGAAATGGGGCTGGGATCTTTGGGAAGTGAGCTTGACACAGGCAAAGGTTGCTGGGTAAACCCCTTCACCAGGATGCCTGAAGCCAGCGAGGCGCATCTTTGAAGTGCAAAGTAGTCCATGGAGGAGGACAGCCAAGGGCCTTTCCTGTTTATTTTCTGCTGTTAGTGTGGGGTCAGCCTGGCTCGTACTGGCCTCAGGTATAATGAGAATGGAGCTCTGGTAGCATAGTGGCTAAGACACTTGCCTGCTAACCAGACGGCTGGTGGTTCAAACCCACCAGCCACTCCTTGGAAGGAAGGTTGGGCAATCCTGCTTCCGTAGTGATACCTCCTCGGAAACCCAAGGAGGGGTCGCTGTGAGTCGGGGCCGACTCGACGACACATAACAACAACAACAACAACACCCCATCATGAAGTCGGGGGGCTTAACGCCCCATCATGAAGTCTGGGGCCTATATCTACTTCATTAAGTCGGGGGCCTACACCCTGTAGTGAAGTTGGGGGGTGTACCCCACTTCAGGATGGCTGTTGCTGTGGGTAAGCCCATTTTGTCTACTGTGTCAGTCCCATCTTATGGGTGAGTGAACCTGTGAGGTTCCGGAAAGGGCCCAGCTGAGTCCTTACGCTGGAGGCCCTGTCCCAAGCTGTCTCCTGCCTGTTGAAGGCACCTGCTCCGTGGTGGTGTCTGGTCGGGAGTGGGCAGGGGCTGGAGCGGTAACCAGGGTGATCCATCAGTTGACGCGCAGTATTGACTTCCTTCAGCTGGAAGCCTGAGACCTGCTCCTGGGAACTGGTGGCGGCGATGTCGTGGTCACTGTCTCTTTTGCCACATGGCCCTGGCCTCTCAGCTGTGCCTGTTCCCCACAGCTTGGTAGCCATGTGTCTCACAACTTCTTGGTTTTCTTCACAGTATATTTATGCTGTTGTTGAATGTACCCAGCAGAGCACACACCAACTCAACAGCCTTACATGGTCAAGACAGTGGCATAGATACCAGCTTTCAAGTTGTGCCGTCCCCACGCCCCCGTTCACATAAACTCACTGCCCCCCAAGGTCCTATCTAATCCGTCAAGTTTCTAGTGACACTTTGATCCCATATCCAAACCAAACCCACTGCCGTTGAGCCAATTCCGACCCACAGCGCCCCTAGAGGACAGAGTGGAACTGCCCACAGGGTCTCCAAGGCTGTCAGTCTTACGGGAGCAAAGCCCAAACCACACCCACTGCGTGGAGTCCATTCTGACCCACAGCGCCCCTAGAGGACAGAGTGGAACTGCCCCACAGGGTCTCCAAGGC
>NW_006921971.1:953265-960914 GCF_000298275.1 Orycteropus afer afer | reverse complement strand
CCACAGGCTCTCCAAGGCTGTCAGTCTTCACAGAAGCAAAGCCCAAACCACACCCACTGCCTGGAGTCCATTCTGACCCACAGCGCCCCTAGAGGACAGAGTGGAACTGCCCACAGTGTCTCCAAGGCTGTCAGTCTTACAAAAGCAAAGCCCAAACCACACCCACTGCCGTTGAGCCAATTCCGACCCACAGCGCCCCTAGAGGACAGAGTGGAACTGCCCACAGGGTCTCCAAGGCTGTCAATCTTCACAGAAGCAAAGCCCAAAGCACACCCACTGCCGTGGAGTCCATTCTGACCCACAGCGCCCCTAGAGGACAGAGTGGAACTGCCCACAGGGTTTCCTAGGCTGTAACCTTCACCGTGGAGCTCTGGTGGTATAGTGCCTAAGGCATCTAATTGCTAACCAGAAGGCTGGCAGTTCAAACCCACCAGCCATTCCATGGAAAGAAGAGTGGGCTGTCTGCTTCCATAAAGATTTACTGCCTGGGAACCCAACAGGGGTCACTATGAGTCAGAAGTGACTCGTTGGCAGCGAGTTTGGGTGTTTTCTGTTTGGAATGTTTATGGAGCAGATCTCCAGGTCTCTCCCCTGCAGAGCCTCTGGGTGGGTCAGTGGTCTTATTAATTGTTATTGTTTCTCCACCTCTAAAAGCTAGCCTGCCCCAGGGCTTAGTCTTTGGTCTTCTGAATTTTAATTTACTCTTCAGTGTTCTTGGCAAGGCTTCTGGCGTTAAATGCCATCTCTTGAAGTGACATGACAATTAAAACAAGTCCACGAGAGCCAAAATATGATCTACACTATATCCCTCCAGAATTTAGAGACCATCTAAAGAATAGATTTGATGCATTGAACACCAGTGACCAGAAACCAAATGAATTGTGGGATGACATCAAGAACGTCATTCATGAAGAAAGCAAGAGGTCACTAAAAACACAACAAAAAAGTATCCAGCTTGCACCTCCGGAAGTTCTCTGTCAATACGCTGCTGCAACCATTTTTGAATTATCTTCAGTAAGATCTTACTTGGGTGCGATATTAATGATATTGTTCGATAATTTCCGCATTCTGTGGGATCACCTTTCTCTGGAATGGATACAAATATGGATCTCTTCTGCTATTCTGTTTCTCTGCTATTCATAAGGTTTTCTCTGGCCAATTCTTTTGAGAAGTGGATAGCCTCCTCCTCCTTCCTCATCTGTCTCAGTCTGCAAGCCAGGCTGATACCTGTGCACCCCACTGGATTTGAAACACCAGTGGCACAGCCTTAAGACTCACAGCAACACGTCACCACAGTAGGAAAAACCAACAGACGAGTTTGTCTCCCTTAGCGGTTGGAAACGCCTCCAACCACCCTTACCTGGATCCCTGTGGGTAACTCCTCGATCTGTTCCGGTCCCCTTTGCCTTTTCTGTCCTCTCCCTGATTCCCGCCTCACTGCCTGTTCTCAGGTCCCTGGAATCTGAATGAGAATGCTGTCACTTTACAAGGCTGCTGCTTGTAAACATGCAAAATGGCTGTGCTCTCGGTCACTTTAAATATCCAAAATGGCTGCTGCTTGTAAACATTCAAAATGGCTGCCACGTGTAAACAATCAAAGTGGCTACGTCCTCCAGACAGCAGAAAGTCCACAGCTCAGGTTGTCTCCCTCCTTGCTGTTTCCCTTCCTAGTCATAGGCCACCAGAGCAGTTGTCCCTGTAGCCCTTGGTGACCAGGACTGATTTTTAGGTCAATTCTCAGGTCCCAACACCACTTGGAAATACTCAGGCTGTTGGTCTCGTCAGAGTAGCTGACAGTCCACAGCTCTGACCATCTCTGTACTCACTGTTGACTCTTTTACTCACAGTGAGCCTCTTCTCACCTGCCTTGGTCATGTTGTCAGAGGGGACGATTCCGTGGAGAAGGATGTCATGCTTGGTAAGGTGGAGTGTCGACGAAAGAGGGGAAGGCCTTCGATTAGATGAATTGACATGGTGGCTGCGAAGATGGGCTCAAGTATAGCAGGGATCGTGGAGCTGGCGCGGGACTGGGTGGTGTTTCGTTCTGTGTGCATGGGGTTGCTGTGAGTCTGAGGTGACTCGACAGCACCTAACAACTCCAACAGCTTGGAGTGGGAGCGGCAGTGTTGGCTGAGTGGTAGAATTCTCACCTTCCATGCCCGAAACCGGGGTTCCATTCCCAGCCAGGGCCCATCGTGCGAAGCCGCCACCTGTCTGTGCATGGAGGCCTGCGTGTCACTGGGATGCTGGGACTAACAGACCAGGGCAGTGTGGGAATGGAGGCTTGGATCAACTTCCACAGAAGACCCTCTGCAGGCCCTGTGGGTCGCGACGGTGCCGCCGTGGGGGTGGGGGTTGCTGGTTCAGGCAGCGCTTCTGGCGCAGTCACCAAGAATGACAGCATCCGTCGACGAGGCCCGAGGCTTCCTCTCCGCCGTGTCCCAGACTCACCTGCCCAGTGGGCTCCTCACCATCTCCGCTCGGTTCCTCAACCTTGTGCAAACCACCGTCCCTTTCTGTCCCCTGGCCTGCCCTTCGCAGAGGCTCCCTCAGAAAGTGGGATATTCAGCCGTCCTGCGATTCAACCCCAAACCCCGTCACCCCTGACCCCCTCATCCTCCCCGCCGTCACCGACCTCCGAGATGACTGCTGCTGTCAGCAGTCCGTTCCTTACCTTCCTTGTTACCACTCTGGTCCAGACCTGGGCTGCTGACCTGGGGCTGTAAGGTCCAGGGTCTCTCTCCTTCCTCCCCCTGGCTCTGGGCACCGCACCGCGAGGGCGGGCCTTCCACGCACAGGCCGCCAGCGCTCAGGGCCAGGCCCACTGGCTGCCCGGCTCTGAAAGACCACCATCCCCGATGCCCCACGGTCCTCCCGCTTCCTCTCCTTTTGTTTTTTAGCTTTTCACTGAGACTTAGGTGGAAGTTTACAGAGCACACGGGTTTCTGTGCAGCAATTCATGTGCATTTTGTTTTCTGACATTGATTGCAACCCGCACCATGTAACAGCTCTCCTCACACTTCCTCCCTGTGGTCATCATCCTCCTTCCCTGGCCCTTCCTGCCTTGCAGGTTTTCTCCTTTGCGCGGACGCTGCTCTTCTCATCTCCCTGGGCTGACTGTTGTAAGGAGTGCTATCTCCCTCACGTCACTGTTCACCTCACAGGCCTGTCTGTCGTTTGGCTGACAGGTGACCCCAGGGCTGAGTTCGGTTCAAGGCCTGAAGGCTGACTGAGGGCCAGGCTCGGGCGTTCCAACAGTCCCTATCAGACCAGTGAGCCTGGTCTTTTTTATTATTTTGAGTTTTGTTCCCCATTTGTTGCCCACTCCACCCGGACCTCTTACTGTGATCCCTGTCAGCGGTCGGCAGTGGTAGCCGGGCACCATCTAGTCCTTCTGGTCTCAGGGGCATGGGAGCTGGGGCTCACGTGGTCCACGGCCCCTGCAAAGTGTCTTTGCTTTTCTTCGCTCTTCTTGGCCCGGACGGAGAGAGACTGATCATTGCATGTTACATGTTACATGCTCCCCACTTTGATGCCACGGTCTCTGCTCACCATGAGGTGGGCTGTCCCCTCTGCCCCTTTCTACCCCTGCTCCTTGCACATGGCTCTCTGGCCGTGAGAACCTGGCACAGTCCAGTGGGAGGGTCTTTGCCTCGGTGATTCCCGCTGCCCCGTGGGCCCCACCCCGCCCTCGTGCTTGCGCCCCCTGCTCACTCCCTTCCTTCGAACCGTCGCCCAGACCTCTCCCTGAAGCGGGCGTTCCCTTCCCGGCTTTTCTCTTGTGGAGAGCACGTCTCACTGGTGATGCAGGATGTCTTGGGTGTCTCTTCTGCAGCTGAAATGCTGATTGCCTGAGTGGAGCTGTTCTGGAAGGTTCTGCTCCCTGAATTTAGCAGGGCAGCATCTGGTGCACAGTAGGTATTGCAGAGACATTTATGTCATGGCTGCATGTGCCAACCCACGACGTTTATCGATGCACCAGGCCCACGTGCGTGCACCCAGGGGCCAGACCTACACGCATGTACCTGAGGACCAGACCAACACCAGGGACCAGACCCAAGTGTGTGTAGCCAGGGACCAGACCCATATGTCTGCACCAGGGACCAGACCCTCGCACGTGCACCTTCGCACCAAAAGCCAAACTTGTTTGTTATTGGCATCCTGGTTAGCTGTTGATAGTAACTTGCTGATTATTGGTGCCCTGGTTAGCTGTTGATAGTAACCTGGTGGTTATTAGAGCTCTGGTTAGCTGTTTATAGTAACCTGGTAGTCATTGGCATCTTGGTCAGCTGTTTACAGTAACTCATGGTTTATGAGCTCTGAGATTTTTCTCCAGTTCCACCATGAAGACTTGGCTTTCTTTCCGGACGTGAGCTACAGAAGTTCTTGTGTGGACACACGCTGACTCTGAAGTGCAGTTGGTTTTGTGCTGTGAGTCTGTGTCTGGCTCCTGGTGATGCATGTCACAGAGCAGAGCCCCCCACAGGGTCGTCGAGGCTGTCATGTTTATGGGAGGGGATCATCAGGGCTTTGACCTGTGGACCCGCTGTGTAGGTTTGAACTGCCGACCTTCCGGTCAGCAGCCGAGCACGTCACCAGTGCCCCACCAGGACCCCTCAGAGGCAGTGTAGATACCAGAGTTGGTGTCCACCTCAGCCTCCCAGCCCACGGTGCGACTCACAGGCCCCTCGTCTCTGAGTGTCACCTAACAAACCCCCCCCATTCCAGGGGGTCCCAGCCGACAGGTGCTTCTCGGGACCGGAAAATGCCCTCCCTGCGGCTGGGAAGAAGGCATTGGCTGACTGCACGCTCCACATGCCGCCCAAGCAGGGCTTCGACATCTACATGGACGAGCCCGGCCCAGCGGACGGGGACAGCTGCCCGGGACCCGAGCCGCTGGTGGAGATGGCCTTCGAGGAGGTGTACGAGGTGGACACGAGTGCACACAAGTCGGACCTGCACTTCCTGCTGGATTTTAGCACAGGTAATCCTCAGCCAGGGCCCACGGACCGGCCGGCGCCCTGCGTGGGGGCAGCGGGTGGTGGCCCGTGAGCAGCCACCCGTGGAGGGCAGTGTCTGGGACGCGGTTGGTTGGGTCGCTTTGTGGGTTTTTTCAATCGTGACGCATGTAGGGCGGCAGCTTGCCCCCTCGCTGTGTCTTCACGACGGTTCAGGGGAAGCCTGCAGAGCACGTCAGCTTTCCATTTCAGTCTCTGTGTGGTCTGATGTGCACACGTGAGCGGCAGCCTCTCAGACGCCCCCTGGCCGTGTTGACCCCGCGGTCTCCCCGGCCCTCAGACGCCCCCTGGCCGTGTTGACCCCGCAGTCTCCCTGACCCTCAGACACCCCCTGGCTGTGTTGACCCCGCAGTCTCCCTGACCCTCAGACGCCCCCTGGCCGTGTTGACCCCGCAGTTTCCCTGACCCTTCGATGACCCCTGGCCGTGTTGACCCCACAGTCTCCCTGACCCTCAGACGCCCCCTGGCCGTGTTGACCCCGCAGTCTCCCTGACCCTTCGGTGCCCCTGGCCGTGTTGACCCCGCAGTCTTCCTGACCCTCCCGTGACCCCTGGCCGTGTTGACCCCGCAGTCTCCCCGACCCTTCAGTGACCCCTGGCCGTGTTGACCCCGCAGTCTCCCCGACCCTCAGACGCCCCCTGGCCGTGTTGACCCCGCAGTCTCCCCGACCCTCAGACGCCCCCTGGCCGTGTTGACCCCGCAGTCTCCCTGACCCTCAGACGCCCCCTGGCCGTGTTGACCCCGCAGTCTCCCCGATGCTGGTGGATGCCTCGCTCTACTCCCAGGCCGCAGATGCCTCCAGCCTGGGCTCAGACGTGCTGGACGTGACGGAGTACGCCGAGGAGATCCACCGGTACCTCCGGGAGGCGGAGGTGAGCGCCCGGCTCCCGCCCCATCCAGCTCCTGGCACGGAGCGCTGTCGTGGGGGTTCGCGGCAGCTCCGGGTCACCGGCTGGGTCTCGGCTCTGGCCCATCGGGCACCCCGGCACAGACCACTGTCATGGGAACCGTCGAGGCGGCTTGTGGCAGCCCTGGGTCACAGGCTAGAACTGCCCGCAGGGTGTCCTTGGCCACCCTCTTTATGGGAGCGGACCACCAGGTCTTCCTCCTGCAGAGCCACTGGGGGGCTCCCACCACTGGCCTGTCGCCAGCAGCCAAGCCCCTAAGTGTGTCACCTAGCAGGACTCCAGGAGCTCACGGCCGTGACCTCTGGTGGGCGGCTTTCTCACGACGTAGTCGCCGAAGGATGAAAACCGGTGCTTGTGGAGCTGTGGGGCCTGTGCTTGGCCGCGTCTGCGTGGCCCTGAGGCTGCATGCGTTGAGCATTCGGCTTAGGAATGACTCACGCTGCTGTTGCCCATCCTCATTTGTTACCTGATTGTGTTGTTGTTGGCAGTTGCCTGGAGTCTGCCCTGACCAGGTGACCCCGTGTGTAACAGCAGACCACCACCTGGTCCATGCCACCCCTGCGAGCGGTTGTGGATTTCACTGTAATCACCTGTAGGGTGTTCACTGGGAGCCCTGGTGGTGTGGTGTCTGTTATCTGTAGGGTGTTCACTGGGAGCCCTGGTGGTGTGGTACCTGTTATCATCTGGAAGGTTTTCAGTGGGAGCCCTGGTGGTGTGGTACCTGTTATCATCTGTAGGGTGTTCAGTGGGAGCCCTGGTGGTGTGGTGCCTGTTACCATCTGTAGGGTTTTCAGCAGGAGCCTTGGTGGTGTGGTGCCTGTTACCATCTTAGGGTGTTCAGTGGCTGATTTTCGGAGGCACGTGCCAGGCCTTCTTTCCTCATCTGTCTCAGTCTGGAAGCTCAGTCTGGAACCTGTTGAGTGTCACAGTGACACACGGGCCTCCCCAGACAGACAATGGTGTCTGCATGTGCTGTGTTCCAGCCGGGAATCAAACCGGTGTCTCCCTCACGGAACCCCAGCGCCTGCCTCCTAATTGTGTCCCCGGATCGGAACGTCAGGGCTTTCATCCTTGTCTTGATCAAGACGTCCGTGGGTCGTCAGCCCACGAGATTGTGGAGGGAGCAGCTGTCCTTGGACGTGCTTTGTGAAGGCAGCGGTGTGAGCACAGCTCTCCCTGTAGGTCAGACACAGGCCCAAAGCCCACTACATGAGGAAGCAGCCGGATATCACGGAGCGCATGCGTGCCATCCTGGTGGACTGGCTGGTGGAGGTCGGGGAGGAGTACAAGCTGCGAGCGGAGACGCTGTACCTGGCCGTCAACTTCCTGGACCGCTTCCTGTCCTGCATGTCGGTCCTGAGGGGAAAGCTGCAGCTGGTGGGCACGGCCGCCATCCTCCTGGCCGCGTAAGTGGCACGTTGGCTGAGGTGCACCCGCAGCCGCTCTGGTGCCAGATGACAGGCCCGTCACCCTCGCGTGGGGAAATGCTGTGCTTGGTCACAAAAGGGCACTCAGGTGTCCTCTGCTGAACGACGGTGGTCACCTTCTCAGGTTCAGGGAGACGGGAGCCCGGCCACGTACTCCTCCAGGGGATGGTCACCTTCTCGGGGTTCAGGGAGACACGAGCCCGGCCACACCATCCTCCAGGGGACAGTCACCTTCTCGGGGTTCAGGGAGACACGAGCTCGGCCACACCATCCTCCAGGGGACAGTCACCTTCTCG
>NW_006921971.1:948616-953165 GCF_000298275.1 Orycteropus afer afer | reverse complement strand
CGGCCACACCATCCTCCAGGGGACAGTCACCTTCTCGGGGTTCAGGGAGACACGAGCTCGGCCACACCCTCCTCCTCCAGGGGACAGTCACCTTCTCGGGGTTCAGGGAGATACGAGCCCAGCCACACCCTCCTCCTCCAGGGGACAGTCACCTTCTCAGGTTCAGGGAGACACGAGCCCGGCCACACCCTCCTCCTCCAGGGGACAGTCACCTTCTCGGGGTTCAGGGAGGTACGAGCCCAGCCACACCCTCCTCCTCCAGGGGACAGTCACCTTCTTGGGGTTCAGGGAGACACGAGCCCGGCCACACCCTCCTCCTCCAGGGGAGGGACGGTCACCTTCTCAGGTTCAGGGAGACACAAGCTTGGTCACACGCTCCTCCCCCAGATGTCTGCCATCTGGCAGCAGGTTCTGTGCTGTGGACTTGGGGCTCCGTTTAACCCTTTCCTAGCACGCCCTCCTGGCTGCGCTCCTTCCGTGCGGGTGACTGCGGCCCCGTGCCTGACACACCTCGCTTTACTGCCCCTTGCAGACGCCGCGTGTCTTACACGTCAAGGCTTTTGACAACCGTGCACTAAGCGAGTCTGTTGGTGCCCTTTTTTCAACAGCGCGTGCTCACCGTGTCTCTCTGTCATGTTTTGGTCGTTCTCACAGCATTTCGGACTTTTCCATCACGCTGCTGCACATTCCCCAGAGAACCGTACAGTGTACACATAACTTTCACAGGCATGGGGAGGCCAGCAAACATGGTGGCCTGCTTCCTTGCAACCCTGGCTTTGTCACGGGCGTCTGGAACCCACCCGCGGTGTTCCGGGCCGGCCTGGGGTTTCCTCTCTGCTCAGTGGGCCTCACGCGCTCTGGTTTCTGTGCCTGACGCGTTGGCCAGGTCTCTGCAAGGGAGTGGAAACAGGCGGAGAGGGGGAGCCTGGGGTGGGGATGGTGTCTTTCTCTCAGACACACAGCTTCACTGACCGCTCAGCGGAGGAGGGGGAACGTGAACTTAGAGCCTATATCCTTGGGGACCTTTTCTGTCGCTGGGTTCATGACAGCGTTCTTTGCACCAGACGCTCCGAGTCGTGTGGGATCACGGGGTTCCACCTGCACTCTCTGCCGTTCTGACGGTTGCCCACGTGGGGCAGGTGCACCGGGCACCCTCCTGAAGCTGTCTGTCTTCGCAGGAAGTACGAGGAGATCTACCCGCCCGAGGTGGACGAGTTCGTCTACATCACGGACGACACGTACACCAAGCGGCAGCTCTTGCGTATGGAGCACCTACTCCTGAAGGTGCTGGCCTTCGACCTGACGGTGCCCACCACCCACCAGTTCCTGCTGCAGTACCTGCAGAGGCAGGGCGTGTGCGTCCGCACCGAGAGCCTGGCCAAGGTACGCAGGCTCGTTCCTGGCGCCAGGGCCGCGCGGGGGGGCCAGCCGACGGCGCCCGCGCTGCGCTTCCTCCCTCTGCACGCCCCTGGGTGGGACCCAGAGAAACTCCCCAGCCCGGGGGCAGAGCTGGTGCCGAGACACGTGGCCGGATCCCGCCGGCCCGCCCAGTCTGCAGTCACCCTAGCAGAGATGCTGGGCCCAGACGCGGCCCTTCTTGCGTTCAGACCACGCACCAGCAATACCGCTTAGGCCCACGGCATAGCAGGAAAATTAACGTGCTCTAATGCGAGTCGAATCTCGGCCTGCGGAGCCCTGGTGGTGCAGAGGTGAAGCACTCGGCTGCTAACGTGAAGGCTGGCGGTTTGAACCCACCCGCTGCTCTGGTGATCTGCTCCCATGAATGTTGTGAACGTCCCCGAGTCAGTTGTGGCACGTGGTGACCCGTGCACACGGTTGTGGCGCGTGCTGACCCGTGTACGGCAGAATGAAACCCTGCCCGTTCCTGCACCATCCTCCCAGGCGTATCCCGGAGTCTGAGCCCAGTGTTGCAGCCACCATGTCACTCCATCTCATGGGGGATCCTCCTCTTTTTGGCTGACACCCCACTTTACCAAGACATGATGTCCTTCTCCAGGGACTGGTCCCTCCTGACAGTATGCCCAAAGTATGTGGGATGAAGCGTCATTACCCTTACTTCTAAGGAGCATTCGGGCTGCATTTTTTCCACGATAGATGCGTCCATTCTATCAGTCCATGGTATTTTCAGTATTCTTTACCAACACCACAGTTGAAAGGCATCAACTCTTTTTTTTTTTTTTAAATAGTTTTCTCTCTGGTGGCATAGTCCCTAAGGTACTTGACTGCTAACCAGAAGGCTGGAGGTTCAAACCCACCAGCCACTCCTCGGAAGGAAGGTTGGGCAATCTACTTCCGTAGTGATACTGCCTCGGAAACCCAAGGAAAGGTCGCTATGAGTCAGATCTGACTCAATGGCAGTGGGTATAGTTGTCTCTCTCTCTCTCTCTCTCTCTTTTTTTAATTGTGATTTGGGTGAAAATTTACAGAGCAAATTCACTTTCTGTACAGCAGTTCACGTGTCTCATGATATTGACCACAATTTCCCACAATGTAACATTCCCCCTCCCACTTCCTCCCCATAGTCACCTCTTCCCAGTGTCCATCCCTCCATGCACTCCTGCCCCCTGAGCTGTTTCCCTGGGCACACACAGCCCTTCTTTCTCCCAGGATTGATCTCTCCAAGGAGTCTATCTACCTCAGGTAAATATTCAAGTCCTATGAAAAGGCATCAGCTTCTCTTCAGTCTTCCTTATTCACTGTCCAGCTTTCACACGCAGATGAGATCATTGAAAATACCGTGGCTTGGGTGTGGTGCACCTTAGTTCTCAAAATGACATCTTTGCTTCTTAACACTTTAACAAGGTCCTTTGTAGCACATTTACCTAGTGCAGTATGTCACTTCATATCTTGACTGCTGCTTCCATGGGCATTGATTTTTCATCCAAGTGAAATGAAGTCCCTGACAGCTTCAATCTTATCTCCATTTATTATGATGTTGCTTTTTGGCCCATAAATATCATGGCCTAGGAAACCCTCTGGGGCGGGTCTTCTCTGTCACGTGGGGTCACTAGGAGTCAGAATGAGTTTGAGACTCCCAGCAACAACATCACCCCACCGTGTTAGCTCTCGAAGCATCGTTGGGAGTTAGATCTTGTTCAGTGCACTCAGGGACTTGTTTGGCCAACGTAGTCTCCAACCACTGTGATCTGGGATATCTGGTGCTTACATGCTCTGCAGAAAAAGCCGTAAGGTTTTCTATCTCAGTTCACCAGTAGACGTCTCCTACTCCGGTGTGTTCCCACTGGTACCTTCCCAGCCCCTGGACTCCATGCATTTGCTTGACACACTCATGGCTGAAGGCTGTGTCCCCGTGCCAGGGCGCAGAGCCATACTGCTTCTGTTCCCGGCATAACCCTGCAGCAGAGCTGAACTGAGGGACGCAGTCGTCCACGACTTGACTGCAGCAGACCGTTGGTTCCGGTCGCAGCCAGCCGTGACGGTCAGCTGCCCCCTTGTCCGAGTTGCCGGGCACTGCTGGGCCAGAAATGCCACAGCAGGTGGCTTTCACACACAGCTCTTCTGCCGCAGTTCAGGAGGCTGGACGTGTGACTCTGGGGTGCCGGCTCCAGGGGTACGCGCACTCTCTGCCACCTCTGGGGAAGGTCCTTGTCCATTCTCAGCTTGGGTGTCCCTGTTCCTGGTGGCCTTCAGGTAGTGTGGCTTCTACTTGGCCCCATCTCATTACTGGTCACTCAATCTGCTTTTTGAAACTCAAAAGAGATTGATTTTACACACACCCGGCACCATCCCGCCTCATTGCACAGCACAGAACAGCTAGTTCCACATGGGATTTGAAGCACAGGTGTAGGGCTTGGAACACGTTTCCAGGGTCCCATTTCAGCCCCTGACACCTGGGCTGGGCACAGTTCCGCCCTGACACGCGTGGGGTTGCCGTGGGTCACCATCCACTTCCCCTCCACTTTGCCGATCTTCATGAAGATGTCCGTCCGGAGACACTGCTTACTCAGAGACAGGACACAACTAACTCCCTTGACGTTGGCAGTTTCCCCGTCACCTGAGTCACTGCTAACCCCAGGGACGTCTCCTCTCTTGCGCTTAGTACGTGGCGGAGCTGAGCCTCCTTGAAGCGGACCCATTCCTGAAATACCTCCCATCGCTGATCGCCGCCGCAGCCTACTGCCTCGCCAACTACACCATCAACAGGAGCTTCTGGGTAAGGCTCTAGGTTTTTCTTTCTGGGTGAAATTTGAGGCCTGTCTCATGTTTATTCGGGAAATCTTAAGCTCAAGAGAGGTTCATCTCCTACGAGACCGAGTTGGTGTGATTAGGAGCTGGTTGTCTTGGCAGGAGGCGTTCTGGACGCACAGTGCTTAAAGCACACGGCTGCTAACCAAAAGGTTGAAGGTTTGAACCCAATGCTGTGGAAGGAAGATGAAGCAGTCTGCTTTTGTAAAGATCACAGCCTTGGAGACCCTGTGGGGCAGTTCCACTCTGTCCTCTAGGGGCGCTGTGGGTCAGAATGGACTCCATTGCAGTGGGTGTGGTTTGGGCTTTGCTTCTGTGAAGA
>NW_006921971.1:947739-948351 GCF_000298275.1 Orycteropus afer afer | reverse complement strand
GCAGTTCCACTCTGTCCTCTAGGGGCGCTGTGGGTTGGAATTGACTTGTTGGCAGTGGTCTTGGTTTGGTTTTTGTGTCTTAGCAGCAGACGGTGGTATGCAACTGAGACTCGGGTCAGCCTACAGGTCTCTGAGTCAGTTGCTTACTCTGCAGGTGTCAGGATTTCAGGGAGTCAAGGAGACGGGGTCAGGGAGGCCTGGGCCCATCAGTCTGTGGTCACTCAGGGATGGACCATCATAGCAAAGTCATTGAGTCATTGACCACTTGGAGCAAAAGTTACTGCTTTTCTCTTTCTGGTGTGAAAATAAAGGCCTGGTCCACCTGAGACCAGAGGAACTAGATGGTGCCCAACTACCTTCACCTCCTGTTCTCATCAGAGCCACGATAGATGGACCCTGATAAAATGGGAGAAAATTGTGGAACACAACCTCAATTTACCGGGAAAAAAAAAAAAAAAAACCAGACCTACCAGACTAGTTAGGAGCTCTGGTGGCGCAGTGCCTAAGGCACTTGACTGCTAACCAGAAGGCTGGTGGTTCAAACCCAGCAGCCACTCCTTGGAAGGAAGGTTGGGCAATCTACTTCCATAGAGATACTGCCTCGGAAACCCA
>NW_006921971.1:940292-947639 GCF_000298275.1 Orycteropus afer afer | reverse complement strand
TATAATTACTTGACTGCTAACCAGAAGGCTGGTGGTTCAAATCCACCAGCCACTCCTTGGAAGGAAGGTTGGGCAATCAACTTCCATAGTAATAGTGCCTAAGGCACTTGACAGCTAACCAGAAGGCTGGTGGTTCAAACCCAGCAGCCACTCCTTGGAAGGAAGGTTGGGCAATCTACTTCCATAGAGATACTGCCTCGGAAACCCAAGGAGGGTTTCTATGAGTGGGTCTGACTCGACGGCACATAACATCAACAACAACAGCTGGACTGGTTGAGACTAGAGGACTCCCTCAGACACGGGACCTGACACCCTCTTCAAACCTTGAACCAAAACTAACCCCTGAAGTTGCTCTGTAGCTGAATACCAGATTGGCTTGAAAACTGAGGAACATCACCCGTGAGTACTGGGCTCCTTTAAGAAATCATCTCTAGGACTTTAGGACAAAGAGTTTAGAACAAAGGGGAGAATGGAGGGGCAGGGAATCTGGTTGAGTGGAAACAAACCCCCAGAAGGGAGAGAAGGAGAAAGTTCGCCCGTCGTGAAGAACGTGACCGGCGTCCTTGAGCGTTGTGTGGAAACTCTTGAAGGAGAACCCCACCTGCTGGGTAAACCTTCACAGGAAACACAGTAAAGTCAATGAACAGCAGAACCAGCCTGGTCCAGCTGGGTGGCCAGAAGCCATCCATGCCCCTCCAGAGGACGTGGCTGTCAGCGTGAGAAGACGGCCGGGTGGGAAGGAGCGCTCCGACGTCTGGTTCTGAGGGAGGTGAGGTGCCTCATGTGTTGTGGAGTGTTCCTAATCTCACATGTTCCTAATCCCACATACTCAGACCCAGGTGCTGCGTTTGATTGAGCCCCTCTCTGTGACACGGGATGGCCGGGCAGATAGAGGCTGTGTAAGACACGTGCCATCCCTCATGGGACTGGACTCCCACACGCGCGCACACCGGCCACGCCCAGGGCTCGGCGCTCGTCCACTGTTGGTTTCCCAGAATCTGAGATGGGTGGTGTGGTGGTTATGTTGTGTGTCAGCTTGGCTGGGCCTGGCTGAGTGGCTGGGCAGCTGGTGGTAGTTATTCCCCAGGATGAGACTGGCAGTCAACTCCATGGTGGGATCTACCACAAGCAGCTGAGTAGCTGCCTTTGGGATGATGTGGTCTGCTTCCTGTATATAAGGAGAAGCCTTGGGAATGGTCTCTAGCCTATGGCACACTTGGACCCTGCATGTAGCCATGTCATTCTGCTGACCTTGGGACTTAAGTGGACTTGAATGAATGGCCTGCCGCGTGGTTTGGTAACATCGGGACTGTGCCTTTTGACTTGTCAACCTTGGGGCTTGTCAGCCTCAGCAGCCAGCAGCCGTCTGAGTGAAGAAACGCCTCTAGCTCCAGTGGGCCGGGGGCAGGAGACAGAGCTGGACCCCAAGGTTCACCCAGCTCCTAGAGCCTGGCAGTTTGAACTGGGACTTAAAGCCTCCAAATTGTAAGAATAAACTCCTGTTTGTTAAGGCCATCCCATTTGTGGTATGTTCCTGTCAGAGGGGCACTAGGGACCCAGAACGGGTGGCCGCTGTTTGCTTGGTTTCCGGGCCGTGGGTGCTTTCCGAGTGGCTCCTCCCTCCTTTCACGGTGTGTCTTTGGGTGCCCAGTACCTATCACCTCACGCAGAGCATTTTTCCTCCTCTTGTCTTGATCAGCCGGAAGCCCTGGCTGCGTTCACAGGCTACTCGCTGAGTGAGATCGGGCCCTGCCTGAGCGAGCTGCACAGAGCCTGCCTGGACATGCCCCGCCGCCCTCAGCAAGCGATCAGGGAGAAGTACAAGGCTTCCAAGTGAGTGCCAGCCTCCTCGCTCACCAATCAGGGCGGGAGCGGGTGATGGCGAAGCAGGATCCGAACCACAGACGTTGTCACCTGTGCCAGGCTGGAGTCAGAAAGTTAGACCAAAGGCCCTCCTCCTCGAGGGTCGATTCCGACTCACAGTGCCCCACACAACACAGCACAGTAGAGCTGCCCCAGAGAGACTCCAAGGCTGTCACCTTTATGGAAGCAGAAGCCTCACCTTCTTCCACAGAGTGGGTGGTGGGTTCAAACCTCTGACCTTTGGGTTTGCAGCTGAGTGCTTTAACCCCGGCGCCAGCAGAGCTCCTGGAAGTTACACCTGAAGTCAAGAAAATCAATGTGGAGAGGCCTAGGTTTAGCATCTGGCGGCTTGTAGTGCTTGTAGGCAAGGAGCCTTGGTGGCCAATGGTTAAGTGCTCATCTGCAAACCCAAAGGGCAGTGATTCAGACCCACCCGGAGGCTCTGGGGAAAAGCTCTGGTGATCTGCTTCCATAAGGAGAGCTGTCAAGGCCAAGGGTGGGAGTCCAGCAAACAGCTGTACTGCCATGGGGTCGCCAGGGGTCAGAACTGACGGCACTAAGGAACAGGTATCATGGAAGTACAGATATCAAAGAAAATGACCCAGGATGCCTGGCACTCTAGGAAAATGGGATTTAATACTAAAGGGTTCCACATGGCAAAGGGTTAAGTACTCAGACGGTCAGCAGTTGGAACCCACCAGCCACTCCATGGGAGAAACACCTGGCAGTCAGCTCCTGGAAAAATGACAGCCTTGGAGACCCTGTGGGGCAGTTCCACTCTGTCCTCTAGGGGCGCTGTGGGTCAGAATGGACTCCAGGGCAGTGGGTGTGGTTTGGGCTTTGCTTCTGTGAAGACTGACAGCCTTGGAGACCCTGTGGGCGGTTCCACTCTGTCCTCTAGTGGCGCTGTGGGTCTGAACTGACTGGGCACGCCCAGTAACAATGGCAGCTGTGCTTGGGGCCGGGTCCCACTGCTGGACGGGCTCTTGTGGCCTAGGTGAGGTTTTGCAGCCTGCAGGCCTTGGCTGCTGCACCTCTCTGTTCCCGTTGCAGGTACATGCAGGCGTCTCTCCTGGAGCCTCCTGCGGTCCTGCCCCTTCAGTGACCGCGCCCCTGGAGCCCTGGGGCGCTCAGCCACCACACCGTCAGGACTGGCCGTCCCGCCATAGATACTGCAGGGGGTGTCAGCAAGGGTTGCTGTGCTGTGGACGACAGAGATTTTAAATGTAAATTTATTTAAGGCTTCTTAGATCGGTTAGTTTGTAAAATAGTGTGATGTTTTAGCAATAATAAACATGTGATTTCCGACCGTGTGTTAAGCGTGTTTGCCGCATGGCGGCACTTCCCGGGATGGCAGTTGAGAGCATCTGCGATGTCGCGTGCACGCCAGGCGTTCTCGTGGTTGGTTGTACAGGTCCAGCATCCCCCTGGGGTGGTGTGTGCTGGGGGGTCACGGGTTTCCACGTTTCATCACCAGGTGCCCTGAGACTTTGTCCTCACTGTGTCTTTACTGTCCACGCCCCAAAACAAACCAGCGGCCGTCCCGTCACTTCCAACTCACGGACCCCTCCCGAGGGTTGGAGGAGACGGGCCCTGTGGGGTTCTCAGTGGCCGTCCGGTCGATTCCAGGTCCTGGCGCCTCCGTGTGGGTGGGAGGAGGACGGGGCTCCCCAGGCCCCCCACCTCCTGGGTTCTCGGGGTGACTTCTCAGTAGATAACCAGGCCTTCCTTCCAAGGTGCCTGGGGTGGACTCGGACACCAGGAGAGAAACACCGGAAATTAGAGTGACAGGTGCGTTTATTGTGGGCGGGTGTGATGGGAACTGGGCAGCGGCCCTGCAGGTATCGGAAAGGGCTCGAGGCGGGGACAGTGAAGGCAGGTCCCGTAGGCGTCGGGGCCATGTCCTGAGGGATGTTGTAGTTCTGCAAAGGTGCCCAAAGCCTAAGGCCAGCTGCTCTCAGCTAAACTGCCGGTGGGGCCATCGTTAGATCCGACGGCAACATTAGGAAAACAGTTCCTCGAAGGCTGAAGGTCCGAAGGACAGCCGGTTGTGCCCAGGCGGGGTGGGTCACCCTACCTCCCTGGAGCCAGGCGTCTGCATCCCAGGAGCATTAAACTGTTGGTCAGTTGCACGATTCACAAAGCAGACTCGGGGTCCCTCTGCGTGGAGTTCTCTGCTCTCATGTCACAGATGTCGGCAACTTGTCACATCCTGGCCCAACTTACTGCTTGGAGTGTTTCTGTTAAGAAATGGGCACCTAGTGTTTGGAAAGGTTGGCAGTTCAAACCCAGCCAGCCGCTCAGCAGAAAGAGGCCTGCCAATCCGCCCCCGTGAAGATGACAGCCCAGGGACCTTTGGGCAGCTCCTTGCTGTCGCGTCAGGTCACGGTGACTCAGAACTGGCTCCGTGGGACCCAGCACCAACAACCACAACGCTGCTGCTGACGGCACGTGCGGGGGGTCCCCGGCGACATGTCTGTAAACGATGAACCACACATAGGAGAGTCCGGGCTTTTTTTTCCTTCTTTTTGTACATCTTATCGTTAGTTATAAGGAGCTTAGTGGCACAGCAGTTTAGCACTCAGCTGCTGACTGAGAGAAGGGTAAGTGGTTTGAACTCACCAACCGCTCCATGGGAGAAACGCACAGTCTGAAAGGAAGACTGCCATCAGAACGAACTTAAAAGGAGTTGTTACAACAGAACCCTGTCTTAGGGCAACCTGAACATGTTTAACTCCACGTGGCAGTGGATGGGTGTGCTGCCGGCACACCACCAAAGTGCCTGGTTTGGGCCGAGACCTTGATGGTAGAAGGGCTGTGTTTGAGCCTTTCAGACCTTAAAAATTTGAGGGATGTGTGTTGTGCATGTGTGTGCATGTGCATGCATACATTGTGTGTATGCCTGCATGTGAGTGTATGTATGCATGTGTGCACACACGTGTGTACATGCACACGTGTGTTCTTGTGCACGTGTTTGCATGTGTGCGTGTGAAGCTTCTCTGCTTCTCCACCTGTCTGCGCTGGCTGACCACCTCACCAGGAAATGTGTGTCTCTGTCCAGCCGTGTTGGAGAGACACCAGCCAGCTATGTAGATTGGTCTTGTCCTGCTAGAAAGGGGTAGTCAACAGACCATTACCTCATGATTAAAAGATTAGACTATAGCAAGAAAATAAAGAAACCATACCCACTGCCATGGAGTCCATTCTGACCCACAGCGCCCCTAGAGGACAGAGTGGAACTGCCCCACAGGGTCTCCAAGGCTGTCAGTCTTCACAGAAGCAAAGCCCAAACCACACCCACTGCCATGGAGTCCATTCTGACCCACAGCGCCCCTAGAGGACAGACTGGAACTGTCCACAGGGTCTCCCAGGCTGTCAATCTTCATGGAAGCAAAGCCCAAACACACCCACTGCTGTGGAGTCGATTCTGACCCACAGCGCCCCTAGAGGACAGAGTGGAACTGCCCACAGGGTTTCCCAGGCTGTCAATCTTTATGGGAGCAAAGCCCAAACCACACCCAGTTCTCTGGGTTTGGGGAAAGAGCCAACTCTGCCACTCTGCACCTTTTCTACCATTGGTGGCCTCTGGGTGGCAGTAGAGCTTTGAGAAAAGTGTAGGAAAGCCAGCATTTAATCTGTGGTGGTGGTTAGAGGCTTGGCTGCTAACCTAAAGATCAGTGGTTTGAACTCACCCAGTGGATCCAGGCAAAAAAGACCTGGGATGTGCTCCTATAAATTGCAGCCTAGACAGCCTGGGGCCGTCCTTCTCTGTGATGTAGGGTCACTATGAATCAGCGTCACCTTGATGGCAGGGGTTTTTCTAATACCTGTCAATAACTATAAGGAGCCCTCGTGGCGTAGTGCCTTAAGGCATTTGACTGCTAACCAAAGCGTTAGCGGTTCAAACCCACCCACCACTCTGCAGAAGGAAGACTGGGCAATCTACTTCCATAAAGATTTACTGCCACGGAAACCTAAAGGGGGTCACTGAGTTAGAATCGACTTAATAGCAATGAGGTTTTTTTTTTGTTGTTGTTGTTTAGTTTTTTTGTGTCAGTAACCATATATGACCTTGTTTGATGTTTATCTGACTGGAATCTAAAACTAACCATATGAAGAATTCTGAAGATCCAAATATTCTTCGGTAACAATTCACTACAGCACAGAGCCCGTGGCACAGTGTTTAAACACTTGCCTGCTCACCCAAAGGTCAGCAATTCAAACCCAGCAGCCACTCTGTAGGACAAAGGCCTGCTGGTCTCCTTCCACAGAGACGACAGCCGAGGAAAGCCGTGGGGTTCTACGCCGTCACAGACCACTACGAGTCAGGACCATCTCGATGCACCCCTCACAGCACCACCACCACAGCGAGCAAACTGAGGGGCCCTGTTGGGGTCACCTCTGCCGACAGCTGAGAAGCCCTCAGAGGTCCCCCCTTGTCCTCCCTCCCGAGGTCTCAGCGTCCCAGAGCTGAGCATCTGGGAGCCCTCCGTGTGCTCGGCCGCCCTCCACGTCCAGGCAGGATGTCCACCTCGGAAGGACCTACAGAAACTGCCGAGAGACCAAGCCCAGGACACTGAGCCCTGGAGCCCTGGACTGTGGCCAAGATGGGGCAGTGACAGCCCCTGACCCCCAGGAAGACCCAGGCTTGGGCCTCAGGAGGTCAGCGGACGGGCCGGCCTCAGATGGAACCCTCAGCAAACCTTCTCGAGCAACAGGAAGGTGGTGGTGTTTCCATAAGGAGCGTGAGAACCATGGGCGCCCTGCTGGTGCCGTGCTCAGGAGCTTGGCCACTAACAGAAGGATTCACAGTTCAAGGCCACCCATCAGCCCCTCAGGAGAAAGGCTTTGCCATCTGCTCCCATGAAGGTCACGGCCTAGGAAACCCTCTGGGGCAGTTCTTATCTGTCACATGGTGTCACCATGAGTTGTAGTCCACTTGATGGCAGCCATACGTTTAAAATCTATGTTCTTTTTAAAATTTGGGGGCTAGAATGATTAACCGTAAGGTTGGAGGTTGGGGTCCGCCCGGAGACACCTTGGAAGCGTGGCCTGGCCGTCTCCTTGTGAATAATCAGCCTTGAAGACTCGCTGGAGCTCAGCTCTGCCCTGGCACAGGGGCCATGTGTCGGGACCAGCTCCATGCCCCTGGCTGGGTTGCTATGTTACTGACGTTTCTCCAACCAGGCTGCTTTGTCCTTGGCTATGTAGATGCTGGACCACAGAGAAACCCTTAAGAAAGGTAACATTGAAGGATTGTAGGTAAGCCACCAGCAGGAGGTGTTGCGAAAGGCATTGCTTTTGCCGTGGTGGTGCAACAACTATGTGTTTGGCTGCTAACCGAAAGGTCAGTGGTTCAAACCCCCCAGCAGCTCCATGGAGTAAGACCTGGTGATCTGCTCCCATAAAGCATACAGCCCTGGAGACCCTGTGGTGCAGTTCCACTTTGTCCTCTAGGGGCGCTGTGGGTCAGAATGGACTCCA
>NW_006921971.1:929310-939927 GCF_000298275.1 Orycteropus afer afer | reverse complement strand
TCAGTGGCAGCATGGAGCCAGTCCCGAGACCCGCAGAGTAATCAACTGGTACCACGGCCCCTTGGCTAAGTCGAGTGATCATTTTCTCAGACACCTGAGGCTTCAGAAAATGTCTTGCTGTTAATGTTGACTCTGGTTGTCATTGGAATTGGCTGTCTGATTTAATAATGATGTTGTGACAGCATCAGCCGGGTCCCTGAGACAGCCTTGCTTAGGAAGCCAAGCTGGTGAGGGGCGCAGTTTTACATGCGCGGTGGTGGGCGGCCATTTCCTCCCTGGAGACTCAGCGTGTCCTTGCTCCCTCCTGGGCTCTGTCGCGTGGGCGACTTCGTCTTCTCACACACAGTGCTGCCTGACTTCTGGGGCTCCCTCAGCTGTGCTGGAAGGGGACCCTTCACGTCTGTGCCCCCAACGCCTCCTGGACGCATGGTGTCAGCTGCCATGGCAACGGCCCTCGTTAGTGCCGACGCCACGCCCAGAGGACCTAACGCTTCCGGTCTGTGCTGTCCCCCTGCCCGTGACTGGCGGTCGGCTGGTGGTGCGCCAGGACCGCGTGTTCTATGGGGTTCTCACTGACGGTTTTGGGGCGTAGTTTGCCAGGTCGTCCTAGTCCATCTTAAGCTCCATTGAAAGCTGGGCACCAGTCCCATGTTCTGACCACTTTTTTTCACATAAGCAGGTGGTGAAACAAAATGAGCAGAAGGAAATGATTTCCCAGTAAAATGGGAGGGTGGCTGAGCGCTGGAATGCACCGCCGGAAACGCTTCCAGCAGTGGACCTACGTGCACAGTGCGTGGGCCCGCACTGTTTTACTTAGTTTCATTATTTCCGCAAGTTGTATGTGTGGGTGTGTTATTGACTCAGGCGTGTTACTTGCAAAAAAAAATACAACGATGTTTACAGGATCAGATTACCAAGTTGTGCTCCTGTTAAGCTGCTGAGTAGGTTTGAACCATGAACCTTTTAGGTAGCAGAAGACTGCTTCCACAAACATACCAAAAACTAAACCAAACCCACTGCCATCAAGTTGATTCTGACTGACAGTGGTCCTCTGGGACAGAGTAGAACACCCCCACGGGGTTTCCAAGGCCATGAATCTTACAGGAATGGTGTGGCATTCGTCGTCACTAACGGTGTTTCAAGATCTGTCCTGAACTACAATGCTGTTAGTGATAGGTTAATATCCATATGCCTCCAAGGAAGACCAGTTAATACTATTGTTCAAATTTACACACCAACCACTAAAGCCAAAGATGAGAAAATTGAAGATTTTTACTAACTTCTGCAGTCTGAAATAGACCAAACATGCAATCAAGGTGTGTTGATTATTACTGGTGATTGGAATACAAAAGTTGGAAACAAAAATCACAGGTAGTTGGAAAATATGGCCTTGGTGACAGAATGACACCAGAGATTACATGATAGAATTTTTAAAGACCACTTATTCATTGCAAATGCTTTTTTCTAACAACATAAATGCTAGCTATACAGATAGACCTTGCCTGATGGAGTAATAGGAATCAGATTGACTGTATCTGTGGTAAGAGGCGATGGAGAAGCTCAGTGTCTTCAGCCAAAGCAAGGCCAGGAGCTGACTGTGGAACACCATCAACTGCTCATATGCAAGTTCAAGTGGAAGGTGAAGAAAATTGAAATAAGTCCCTGAGAGCCAAAATATTACCTTGATTACATCCTTCCTGAATTTAGTGACCATCTGAAGAATAGATTTGATGCATTGAACACCAGTGACCGAAAACCAGATGAGTTGTGGGATGACATCAAGAGCATCATCCATGAAGAAAGCAAAAGGTCATTGAAAAGACATGAAAGGAAGAAAAGACCATAATGGATGTCAGAAGAGACTCTGAAACCTGCTCTTGAATGGAGAGTAGCTAAAGGAAATGGAAGAAATGATGAAATGAAAGAGAAGCACAGAAGATTTCAGGGGGCAGGTCAAGAAGACAAAGTCAATTATAATTAAATATGCCTCGCGTGAGGCAGTGTT
Source organism: Orycteropus afer afer (assembly GCF_000298275.1). Lineage (NCBI taxonomy): Eukaryota > Metazoa > Chordata > Mammalia > Tubulidentata > Orycteropodidae > Orycteropus > Orycteropus afer. The sequence continues at coordinate 937,922 of NW_006921971.1, read as the reverse complement.
CTGCCCTGTTGTACACGGGGTCTCTTGACGGCGCCCAACAACAGCAGCAACAACAACTTTTTGCAGAAGCAGACTGCACATCGGTTCCTGCAGAGAGGCTGGTGGGTTCTAACCAGTGACTTTGGAGTTAGCAGCCTAGTGTCTTTGGAGGAGATCTTTGGCCCCAAGGACCCAGTGGGATGGACCTCATGCAGGTGTCATAAGACCAGTGAGGAGGCCTAGCCCTCCTTGGCATGTGTTCTGGTGAGCGCTGTTCTCGGGGTTGGCCCGTCCCTACCCAGTAGTGACCATCCAGCCTCCAGGCAGTTCCGTCACCAGCACTTCACAGATGAGGACACTGACGTCCAGAGGCGGGAGGGAGCATGCTCTGTCCTCGCTCACACCGGCTCTCCCCACGGATGTCCGTGGGTGCATGCTCTCCGTGTGCAGGCATGTGGGTGTCTCAGTTCTCCATCGCTGTGGTAACAGCCCACACGTGGGCGCTCTAACAGCCAGACATTCTCTCACCGTTGAGGAGGCGACAAGTTCGAACTTGGGGTCCTGGCACCCGCGGGGGCTCTCTCCCTGCCGTTCTGGAAGGAGCTCCTGGTTACTTTCAGCTTCTCTCCCTTGCTCTTTGGTGGTCCCCACGTGGCACCAATCTTTTGGGGTTTGGCTTACAACACACCCTACAGTGATTTGGAGTCATTATCAGAACTAAGAAAACCTTATTCCCAAATAGGATTACATCCACAACTAACAAAAACCCCAAACCAAACCCATTGAGGGCATAGGATTTACAACACACATTTTTTGGGGACACAGTTCAATCCATGAGGCTGACCAGGAAAGGTTATCAGTGACACTCAACAGTCCTGGTGGGCCATCAGCCCCCTCGCCAGGTACCTTCTCTTCCTTTGTTTTCTTTTTGCTGCTGTTAGTGGCTCCGGAAGGAGCTCTCGTGGTGCAATAGTTACGTGCTGCCCAAAAGGTTGGTGATTTGAATCCAACCAGTGGCTCCGTGGGGAGCTCTGGTGGCATAGTGCCTAAGGCACTTGACTGCTAACCAGAAGGCTGGAGGTTCAAACCCACCAGCCACTCCTCGGAAGGAAGGTTGGGCAATCTACTTCCGTAGTGATACTGCCTCGGAAACCCAAGGAGGGGTCGCTAGGAGTCGGATCCAACTCCGTGGCAGTGAGTTTGGTTTTTGGTTTGCTGGAGAACTAACAAATCTGCCCTGGAGGAAGTGCATCTGGAATGCTCCTTGGAAGCGAGAATGGCCAGACTTCGTCTCACCTACTTTGATCACGTTGTCAGAAGGGACCATTCCCTGGAGAAGGATGTCGTGCTTGGTAAAGTGGAGGGTCAGAGAAAAAGGGGAAGGCCCCTCAGTGAGATGGATTGACAACAGTGGCTGCAACTATGGGCTCAAACAGCAAGGATTGTGAGGCTGGCATGGGACTGGGCAGTGTTTCGTTCTGTTGTACGTGGGGTCGCTATGAGTTGGAGCCGACTCGACAGCACCTAACAACAACGTGTTCATCGCAGCATTATTCACAGTAACAAAAAGATGGAAACAACCTAAATGCCCATCAACACATGAGTGGATAACCAAACTAGGGTCCCTACACACGGCAGAGCGCTACCCAAGGTGGAGACTGAGGATGAATCTGTGAAACGTCTCCTAACGTAGATGAACCGAGGGCACATTATGCCGAGTGAAACTAGGCCATCACAGAAGGACAAACAGTGCATGAGACCACTGTGGTAAAAATCAAGAGAGGGGTTCCACAAAGAAGCAGATGTTCTTTGATGATCCCCCAGGGGTGGGATTAGAAGGGAGGGTAAGCCACTACCTAGAGGGGAGACAAGTACAAAGAAAAAAGGGAAAACAACACTCGCCCTGGGACACCTGGACAGGCGTTCATCTGTGTGTCACCGAGAACGTTTCAGGTCCGTAAGGCAGTGCATTTATCACAGTTTGGAAGACACTAAATAAGTCGAATCAAAGCACTAGCTTGTGGTGGTTGATCTCATGTGGCGACTTGGCTAGGTCCTGGTGCCCACTTGTGGGGTCACAGAGAGTGAGGGTGATGCTGTTAGTTGCCTGCCACGGGATCCTGACTCATGGCCACCCCACGTGTGTGGAGTAGAGTTTTCAAGACCTTTTGGAAGCAGGTGGCAGGCCTGTCTTCCCAGGCATCTGCGTGTGGGTTCCAGCCACCAGGCTTTTGGACAGCAGGCTGGGCTGAACCATTAGTGCCACCCGGGGATTTGGGGCTGCAGGGCTGTGACACGGAGGAACCTGATCTCACCCCGTGGCAGTCTGTATTTTCTTCCTGGTGGTGAACAGCAAACCCACTGAAGGAAGTGAGAGGTGTTTGTCCGTGTCCCGCCTGCTTGGGGTGGTCAAGTGTCTGCCTCTTGCAGGGACTGTCTAGCTCTCCAGGGTGGGGTGCTCGTGAGTCGGAGGGGGTTCCCAGGACAACCAGAAGAGCTGAGCAGGGAACTGGCTTCTCTCTGATGACAACTGCAGGATTTAGCGCGCAGTGGTGTTTCTGCATTCCAGCTGTTCGGCACCCTGGAAATGCGAATGCAGGGGCTTTGTGGAAGCAGCTGGCCCCTCCAGAGAGCAGCATCCCAGATGCCTTTGAGGCCCTGCCTGCCTCTTCCAGGCTGCGTGCAGACAGAGGCTTTCAGGCTGCACTCCCAGCCTGCAAATCGGTCTACTTCTAGCCAGGCTCAGCAGGCCGGAGTAGGGACGACCAGAGCCACCAGACCGTCTCAGCCGCAGGCGCAGGGACTGCTGGCCTCCCCGTGCAACGTGCTGAAGGGTGGCTCTCTTCTGGGAAAATGGTGTCTGGGCCTCGGCTGTCTGAGGCCAGCTGGTGGTTAGGTTCAGATGTTCTCTCTAATAACAGGATCCGAACGCCAAAGCTGTTCACTTGCAAATGCACTGCTTGGATTTTGCTGATGTCTCTTGACGCCCTGTGGAAGAATTGGCATCTTTGTGACCAAGGTCAGCAAAACTGTGCAATTAGTGTGGGTTTTGTGTACATACAGGATACGGGCAGGCTGGGTCAGGCATGGCCACTAACTAGCTCTGGGCCTTAGGTGGGCGCTGCCCATTGCTGTGAGTTAGTTCTGACTCCTAATGACCATGGGACAGAGGTCAACTGCCCTGTAAAGCTTGCAAGGCTGTCATTTTGATGGGAACAGATTGCCAGGTGTTTGTGCTGTGAAGCTGCTCGTGGGTTCAAACCCCTGACGTTTCAGTTGACCGTCGGGTGCTTTAGCCACTGCACCACCAGGCTTCTTCTGGGCAGGCACAGCCATCTCTGAGCCTTAGTTTTGCCACCTCATGTTTAGCTGTTTGGGCAAGATCACTGACAACCGCCCTCCCACTCTCATGAGTATTTGCTAGCACCGCTCCAAGGTGAGCTTCACTCTGCTCTGGTGTGAGGTGGAGACACAAGGGCGTGGGAGAGAAAGTGAAAACACCTGTGGTTTGCACGTTCACAGGAAGGCCGTGTGCTCTCTGAAGGTAACTTATCTGAGGTCAGCGTTGTAAGGGCTTCTGACGTAACAAGCATTTCCTTGTGGGTAGGGCATGAACAGCAACACAACTGGCCGAACCTCTCTGGCTGTAGACACGGCCTTGGACAGTGGCAAACCAAAAACAAGTTCCCTGTTGCCATGGACTCGATTTCAACACGCAGCAACCCCGTGTGAGAGAGTGGAATCACTGAGGGGTTCCCAAGGCTGTCATCTTTAAAGGAGCGGATCTCTGGGCTCGTTCCCCCATGGAGTGGGTGGTGGGTTTGAACTGCCAACCTTCTGGTTAACAGCAGAGAGCTTAACCATTGCACCACCAGGTGTGCCTGACCATGGTACAGGTGCATAGTTGCATCTTATCACCTAAAGCATCCTTCAGATTATTAACTCCAACCTTCTTGTGGGAGCTCTGGTGGTGTAGTGCCTAAGGCATTTGACTGCTAACCAGAAGGCTGGCGGTTCAAACCCACCAGCCCGTCCTTGGAAGGAAGGTTGGGCAATCTACTGCCATAGTGATAGCGCCTCAGAAATCCAAGGAGGGGTCGCTATGAGTCAAGTCAAGTCAATGGCAGACTTTGGTTTGGGCTTTGCTCCCATAAAGACTGACAGCCTTGGAGACCCTGTGGTGCAGTTCCACTCTGTCCTCTAGGGGCGCTGTGGGTCAGAATCTACTCCAGGCAGTGGGTGTGGTTGGTTGGTTTGTTTTGTAACATTGTCAGATATGAGTTGGATCAGACTCAATGACACACAACAACAACACAGAGTCTTTGTAGCCTTTATTCTACTTTGCATATTTTTCTTTGTGCAAATTAAAAAATGTATCACTGTGTTCTTAAATATTTAATTATAAATAATTCGAATAGATGAGAAGAAACTCTGGTTCTGGTGTGCATCTTTTTCTTGGTGCTGTGATGTGGTCCTTTAAAGTTGGAGATTTTGTATTTGTTCTGGTTCCCTGGTGCCGCTCTGCCAGGATATACCACATGGGATGGCCTTAACGCACAGGAGCTTATTCTCTCACAGTTTGGAGGCTTTAAGTCCAAGTTCAAAGTGCCAGCTCTAGGGGCCGGGTGAAAGCCCCTCGACCTTGGGGTCCAGCTCTGCCTCCTGCCCCCAGCCCACTGGAGCTAGAGGCGTTTCTTCACTCAGACAGCTGCTGGCTGCTGAGGCTGACAAGCCCCGAGGTTGACAAGTAAAAAGGCACAGTCCTGATGTTACCAAACCACGCTGCAGGCCATTAACTTAAGTCCATTGTAAGTCCCAAGGTCGGCAGAGCATGGCAGGCTGCTGAGCAACGACACGGCGACATGTAGGGTCCAAGCGTGCCACAGGCTAGAGACCATTCCCAAGGCTTCTCCTTATGTACAGGAAGCAGACCACATCCCAAAGGCAGCTACTCAGCTGTTTGTGGTAGATGCCACCATGGAGCTGATTGCCAGTCTCATCATGGGGAATAACTACCACCAGCCGCCCAGCCACTCAACCAGGCCCAGCCAAGTTGACACACAAACTCAACTATCACAGTATTCTAGGCGAGTCTTGGGATATACCATGATGTTTCACGTGGTTCAAAATACAGTAGACCTAAAGCTTAATTTCTATTTTTTGTCAATTTCGAGATTTCAGAACGGCTTAACTAGTGCAACATAGTCTGATAACTGAATCTATAGCCAAAATGTATGTGTTAAAAATTATCCATCAATCTCTACTGAGGTTTTGATCCATTCTGGCTCTTGTTGTCAGGGGCTGTCCAGTTGAGTCTGTTCTGACGCATAGTGACCCCTTGTGTCTGAGTAGAACTGCCCATGTAGTTTTCTATCATGGACGCTGACTGCCACATCCTTTGCCATGGAGTGGCTGGTGTGTTCGAACTGCTGACCTCTCCCTTAGCAGCCTGATGCTTAAGCAGCGCCCCACCAGGGCACCGTGGACATCCATGTGTACATACGGTTGTTGTTGGGTGTGTTGAGTCAGTTTCCACTCACAACGCCCCTGTGGCAGAGTGGAACTGCTCCCTGGAGTTTCCCAGACTGTAACCTTTACAAGAACACAATGCCGGGGCTTTCCCACAGAGCAGCTGGTGGGTTTGAACACACTGACTTTTCTGTCAGCAGCAAGCACGGAGCCCCTGCAGCACCAGAGCTCCACCATGCTTCATGTTCTGTGTGTCACCAACTCTGGTCTAACTCATAGCGCCCCCTGTGACGGAGCGGGACCGCCCCGTGTGGAGATGCCCCCCCCCCCGTGAGGGATCGGAACCGCCCCGCGTGGACCCACCCCCTGTGACGGAGCGGGACCGCCCCGCGTGGACCTGCCCCCTGTGACGGAGCGGGACCGCCCCGCGTGGAGATGCCCCCCCCCGTGAGGGATCGGGACCGCCCCGCGTGGACCCGCCCCCTGTGACGGAGCGGGACCGCCCCGTGTGGAGATGCCCCCCCCCCCCGTGAGGGATCGGAACCGCCCCGCGTGGACCCACCCCCTGTGACGGAGCGGGACCGCCCCATAGGGCTTCCTAGGCTATACTCTTCATAACCTTCTTGTGGGAGCTCTGGTGGTGTAGTGCCTAAGGCATTTGACTGCTAACCAGACGGCTGGCGGTTCAAACCCCCCAGCCCGTCCTTGGAAGGAAGGTTGGGCAATCTACTTCCATAGTGATACTGCCTCCGAAACCCAAGGATGGGTCGCTATTAGTGAGAAATGTCTCGACAGCAGTGAGTTTGGTTTGGTTTGGTGGTTTTTTTTTAATTATTTTTTTTTGATGATAAGAACAGGAAAAGTTGTTGTTGTTGTTATTTGCTGTCAAGTTGGACCCGACTCATAGCAACCCCTCCTTGGCTTTCCGAGGCAGTATCACTACGGAAGTAGATTGCCCCATCTTCCTTCCAAGGAATGGCTGGTGGGTTTGAACCACCAGCCTTCTGGTTAGCAGTCAAGTGCCTTAGGCACTATGCTACCAGAGCTCCTCAGCAAAAGTCAATGTAAGGATTAAATGAATTAATGTTTATGAAGTATTTAGAATAAGGCTGGCACTTAGGAAGGATTCAGTAAATGTTGGTCATTTTATTGTGTGGGCCCATTTTAAGTTTTGCCTCAGACACCTTGGAAATTATGTGTTTATTGGCTGGCATACAGGAGGAAGATTGGTGATCAGCTCCTGCAGACATCTCAGACCAGACAACCCAATGGGGCAGTTCTCTCTGTCACACGGGGTTGCTGTCAGTTGGAATTGACTCAAGGACCAGGCCTGGTTTTGGTCCCAGAAGGAAAATTGGAATCTCCTTTTCCAGTAATCTGAGTCAGAAGTGCCCTATCAATATTTTAAATACTTTTGTTAACAATCTATTGGGGTTTTCCTAATGTCTTCCCACTGGGAAGGTGTCCCGTAGTTGAGGGTGGAAGGAGGCCCCTGCTGTCAGGAAGCCGCCATGTCTCCCACACTCTCACTGGCTGGGAGGAGACACGGGGACTTTCAGGACTCAAATTCACACTCCAGGGAAAAGGAAGCCGTACCAGCCCACCCCTTCACTCCAGTTAGGATCAGCTCTCCCCTCTTAATTGAATTCTTATCTCATGACTCAGAGCTTTGAGGCAACCTGGGGACTTTAATTTTGGAGTTTATTATCTTTGTTAATTAAGACTGAACCATGAGGCTCAGGTACCTGGGGGTTCCTGTACCCCACACACCTGCTCCCATGTGGTGGGTGCAGCTGACTGACAGGAGTGAGCACTTTGCATGAGGAACGTCATTAAAACTAGAGGCTTAGTGCATCCTTTTTTCTTCCTGAGGGACCCTGCTTCAGGCCCCGGGCTGGTGACTGCATTGAGGAGGAGGTGGTGTTTACAGTAAACAGCAGTGACTTCAAGGGTTTGGAAAGCACTAGAGTTCACGGGAAGAGCTCTGGTGGCCTAGTGCCTAGGGCATCTGACTGCTAACCAGAAGGCTGGCGGTTCAAACCCACCACCACTACTTGGAAGGAAGGTTGAGCAATCTACTTCCATAGTGATACTGCCTTGGAAACCCAAGGAGGGGTTGCTGAGTCAGGACTGACTTCACAGCAGTGTGTTAGAGTTCAGGGAGGGGGCCACCACTCAGAAGGAGGATTGTGCGGTGTCTCATAGCCACCCCAGGGACAACACCAAAATGCTGTCGGTTTTCAACAGCCTCACAATTGCTGCTTGGCCTGAGCCTCTTTGTTTCAGAGGGAGTAGGAACAAGAAAAATGAGTGCTTGACTGCTAACTGAAAGGTTGGTGGTTCTAACCCATCCAACCGCTCCACGGCCAAAAAACCTAGGCATATGCTCCTGTAAAGATGACAGCCTTGGAGACCCTGTGGGCAGTTCCACTCTGTCCTCTAAGGGCGCTGTGGGTCAGAATGGACTCCACGGCAGTGGGTGTGGTTTTGGTGTCATGAGGAAAGATACCCCTCTCACAGGATAGTGGACACAAGAACTTAAGCAGTGATGATTCAGTGAAACTTCCCAGAGGTGGATGTGATGGGAGCAAGCGCTGACAAGCAGAAGACAACCTGCACAGGAGACAGAGGAGAGGACGCACACTATCAGAATAAGCCTGTAGCCCAGACTCCAGGTTTATTAAAATAGCTCATCCGTGGAAGGCTAAGCTATTCTTAGAATCCAGCCGTCAGTTAGTTTATTGCTAAGTGCCACCTGGCATGAGGACTTGGAAACCGAAAAACTTTGTTCCTAGGCAAAGTGTGTAATGTTTCCTTGCCAGTAATCATCAACAAAGGAGCCCTGGTGGCACCATGGTCAAGCGCTCGGCTGCTAATCAAAAGGTCAAAGCATTTAACACTTAACCCCTGAACCACCAGGCTCTTTTCACAGAGCACTGTATCCATGCATTGCACTGAGTCAAATCCGACCCACAGCGCCCCTAGAGGACAGAGTGGAACTGCCCCACAGGGTCTCCCAGGCTGTCAATCTTTATGGGAGCAAAGCCCAAACCACACCTACTGCCCTGGAGTCCATTCTGACCCACAGCGCCCCTAGAGGACAGAGTGGAACTGCCCACAGGGTCTCCAAGGCTGTCAGTCTTCACAGAAGCAAAGCCCAAACC
>NW_006921971.1:921475-929060 GCF_000298275.1 Orycteropus afer afer | reverse complement strand
AGGCTGTCAGTCTTCACAGAAGCAAAGCCCAAACCACACCCACTGGAAGCAAAGCCCAAACCAAAGTCACTGCCATTGACTTGACTTGACTCATAGCAACCCCTCCTTGGGTTTCGGAGGTGGTATCACTACAGAAGTAGATTGCCCAACCTTCCTTCTGAGGAGTGGCTGGTAGGTTTGAACTGCCAGCCCTCTGGTTAGCAGTCAAGTGCCTTAGCCACTATGCTACCACAGCTCCCTGTTACATCTTAGTCCCTTTGAAATCGCTGTTAAGCTGAGGAACACCTGGTGACCAACCACTGACCTCTCTTCATTACTGACAAAAGGGAAGCTAGCACACTCCCCAGAGCACAGCCTGCGATCTGGTTGTGGCCGTTAGGTACCAAGTCGGTTGACTCACGGAGACCCTGTGTACAACAGAATGGAAACACCACCTCGTCCCACGCCGGGTTCCCTCAATGCCAGGCTTGTTGCACCTTGTTGCAGCCACGGTGTCAGTCCATCTCACTGAGGTCCTCCTCTTTTTCACCGAGCCTCTACTTTACCAAGCCCCATGTTCTTCTCCAGGGACATCCTGATAATGAAGGCAGACCAAGCGTGAGTTCACGCTCAGTGTGCAATCAGGCCAAACGGGTTGACACACCGAGTGAGTAAGAAGAGAGAAAATGATTTTTGGCAAAGCAGCAATACAAGGAGACAGGGGCCAGTACCCAAATCTGACCCCCGAGGGGAGGTTGGGATAAAGTTTTTGTAAAGTTCAGGACAGGGGCTTATACACACTCATGAAAATATCAGGAATCGGGTGTGAATTAACTGGGGGTTTGCTGAGGCTTCTAACCCTCGGTTAACAGGGAAAGTCCATATTTCATGCAGTGCCCTTGCCCACTGGGGAGTCACACCGACTTCCTGTCGTCAGCTGAGCGGGACTTGGGCAGAGGGCAGATGCCAGTTCCGACCAACTTTGTTCCCGTTTGCCTTGCTGCGCATGTCCACAGTTGAGTTCAAACTGTTTTCTGCAAAACAACTTTAAGGAAGTGCATTAACATAGTTATTCAGCTGTTTCCAGCAGGGTGAGGGAAGACATGGAGAAGACGTGTGAATTGAGCTTCAATTCAGCTCAGCTCTTAAGGAACCGAGTTATGTTTACTCATCTGCCTCCAACCAACATGACAGACAGGATGGGGGACTGAGCATGGATCCTACTCGGCTACCGTAACACGTAGAGAGACCGTGTCATTATCCTTGGTTCCAAGGAGCATTCTGGCTGTACTTCCTCCAGGACATGTTTGTTCGTTCTTCTGGCCGACTGCGGTGCCTTCAAGATTCTTCTTCAACACCCTAACCCAAAGGCATCTATTCCAGTGAGATCCCTTTCATCTGCGGAATCCTCACGCTCTGACGTTTCTGACTGTAACCCACTGCCCCTGTGGTTTGCGAGCACCGTAGTTTGTATGGTCCCAGCCACCACCGTGGTGAGCCTCGGCCAGGCAACGTGCTGTGGGGGTTGACGTCCTGGGTCTCTTACCTGATGGAGAGCCTGCTCCCAGGATCAAACACTTCCAGGTTGGATGCTCTTCCAATTTAAAAAAGAAAAAAAATCCTGTCTAATGAGTCTTCTCTTTTCATTTATAAATGTGACAGACTCCCTAAATGCTAGCCTGTATGTGTATGGATCTTAATAAAGCAATTAAATGCTGATTGACTCCCAGCTGAATAAACAATTTTGCTTCTCCTCGCGTGGCTGCCTGCAGAATTAGCCGATTTCTAGATGAAGTCAGATTGACAGCCACAGATCTTGACAGTTCCTTTACTTCACTTAGCAGTAAGAAAAACAGATTTTGATGGAGCTGCTAACGCTGGATGTAAAGAATAGAAACCATTGCCCTGGAGTCCATTCTGACTCACAGCGCCCCTAGAGGACAGAGTGGAACTGCCCCACAGGGTCTCCCAGGCTGTCAGTCTTCACAGAAGCAAAGCCCAAACCACACCCACTGCCGTGGAGTCGATTCTGACCCACAGCGCCCCTAGAGGACAGAGTGGAACTGCCCCACAAGGTCTCTAAGGCTGTCATCTTTATGGAAGCTGTCTGCCTAATCTTCCTCCATGCAGCAAAGGATGAGTTCAAACCGCTGACCTTTGGTTAGCAACCAGGTGCTTTAACCACTGTGCCAGCAGAACTCCTTAGAACTGGCACAAGAGCAGTAAATTTGTGGGCGAGACAAGAGCTTGCTTCTGTAAGCACTGAAGACAGTTCCCGGGAGAGGGAACAGCATGGACCCACGTGTTTGCACAGCGGAGAGACTGCATGCCGACCATTATAACAGTGTGCACACACGCACACCTACATGCCACGCGGACAGTCATCACTCACCACTGTCACACATTCTTAGGGGAACCAAGCACAGAAAGTCAGGAGGCATGTCCCCCAGCTGCATAAATGCACCTAATTAGAGACCGAGCTCTTGGCGTGACCAGCGCTGCAGTTTCTGAAAAGGATCTGGGCGTAGTGCCACTCCCGTCACTGACCTCACCTGTCCAGTCGCCCCTGCACACAGCCTGCCCTCCTGGGATTTTCCCAGCAGGCTTTGGGGCTCAATTCATCATCTTTTTTCAGTTCTCTTTTTTTTTTTTTTTACTTTTTATTTTGATCTGAGTGAAAGTTTGCAGAACAAATTGGTTTCCCTTTCAACAGTTCATGCGCATTTTGTCTCATGACCTTGACTGCAGTCCCCACAACGCAGCAGCTCCCCCCACCCGGCGTTTCCCGGTTCCACGTGTCCCGCCCTCCCTGCCTCCTGAGCTTTCTGCCTGGACCAGTGCTGCCCTTTGGATCTCGCAGGGTCGATTGTTCTAGGGAGTGAGTACCTCCCTGGTGTCACTACTCCCAGGTCTGTCTGTCGTTTGCCCGCGAGCTGAGCCCAGGGAAGAGTGTGACTTGACTCCTCCGTGTCTTTCTTGTGAAAACAAACTCCACATTCCAATTTCTCTTCTGTGCGTTGAGCGTAGCTGCTGGCAGCCTCAGGCCTGCCTGGATGTTGGATTTCTTAATTTACTTCCAAAGCGTGTTGCTTTTGAGTTGATTCTGACAAACCTGCAAAGAGACCAGAGCTTTCCGCAGGCCCGACAGAGTGAAAGCCTCCCCCAGAGCCAGAACCCTGAATTTGCATGTCTAGACCCCGAAACTGGGAGGCCGCAGTTTGTGTGTGAGGCTGGAGGCTGTGGCACCGGTATGTCACACCCCAGCAGGGTCATCCATGGTGGACCGGTTTCAGCCGAGCTTGCAGACTGAGACAGACTGGGAAGGATATGGTGGTCCATTTCTGAAAAAATTGGCCGCTGAAAACGTTATGAATTGCAGTGGAACGCTGTCCAATATAGTGCCCAAAGATGAGCACGTAGGTTGGAAGGCACTCAGGATACAAACTGGGAAGAGCTGCCTCCTCAGACCAGTGTTGACCTTAATGATGAAGACGGAATAAAGCTTTCAGGATCTCCGTTTCCTGCTGTGCCACACCTCAGAATAAGAAGAAACAGCTGCAAACAGCCATTAGTAATGAGATGGTGCAGGAACCGCGCAGCATTTCATCCTACTCTTCGCAGGGTTGGTTTGACTCAGAACCGACTCAACAGCACCTAACAACAACAACAAACGGTGAGTGAAGTGCCTAAGGCACTTGACTGCTCACCAGAAGGCTGGCGGTTCAAACCCACCAGCCACTCCTCGGAAAGAAGGTTGGGCAATCTACTTCCGTAGTGATACTGCCTCGGAAACCCAAGGAGGGGTCGCTATGAGTCGGGGCCGACTCGACGGCAAACAACAACAACAACAACAAAAGTCACCCACTTGTGCAATTTCTGTTATAGCAGCCCCACAGAACTAAGGCAGGATCTTCATGCAGAGGTGCAGAGGCTAGAAATGCTACAGGATTTCACGGAGGAAGCTGGAGATGGTATTTAAAACTCTTTCATTACAAATAATTTTTGTTTGTAAGATTTCGTATATATGTGTATATCCAAGGAGGGGTTGCTATAAGTCGGGTCCGACTCGACGGCACATAACAACAACAACATATATATATATATACATATATACACACACACACACACACACACATACATATATATATACACATACATATATACATATATATATGTATGTATGTATAGGCTAGTGGAATGCATGCTGTGTCATTGGCTGCTTTAAAATTTTTGTTTAATGAATTTTGATAAATATTATGTGGGACATAAATGTCCCAGTGGGCACTGGTGGTAGGATAGGTGGGATAAGGCATGGAAAAAATATTCACTGGACTGTTCCTTAGTCCCGGACACTGCACCTTCCCAATAGCACACAAAATCAAAAACAGAAAACAAAAACCCACTGCCATGGGGTCAGTTCTAACTCATAGCGACACTTATTGGGTTTCCAAGACTACATTTTTACAGCAGTAGAGGAAGTAGATTGCCTCATCCTCCTCCAGTGGAGCAGCTGGTGGGTTTGAACCGCTGCGTTTCTGGTTAGAAGGAAAATGTCTTGGGGACTGTGCCACCAGAGCTCCTTAGCAACAGGTAAGAAACAGGAAATGTTCTGCAAGCCGGATCTTGCAGTACAGAAGCCCAGAGACGAAAGCTTTGCACAGTTGGCCCTCTAGGAGTCACCACCTCATACAGTAGCCCTCCACAGGGCAACGTGTCCCCAACCAACCTCCTCCTGTTTTACGTAGCTACACAATCCTCACGAGGGCGGCTGTAGGACACGCCTCCAGGGCACCAGGACACGCCTCCGGTGGCCACGCCCCCAGGGTCCGAAGGGCTGCTTGAGGACACGCCCCTGAGGTCACCGAGGACACGCCTGCAAAGGCTTCCACAGAACACACCCCTGACGGCTGCCTGAGGACACGCCCCCAGGGCCCTGAGGACACGCCCCCGAGGGCCTTGAGGACACACCTAGAAAGGCCTCCTGAGGACACATCTCTGAGGGCCCCGGAACAGGCCCCCAGGGCCCTGAGGACACGCCCCCAGGACACGGAGGACACGCCCCCAAGGCCCCAGGACACGCCCCCAGGGCCTCTGAAACGCTGACTCCTGGTGTCCACACGTATGCGCTGTAGAAGGGCGCTCCAGGGGTTATCAGTGGCAGGTGACCAGGCCTTTTATTCCAGGGGCCTCTGGATGGACCGAACCTCCAACCTTTCAATTGGCAGCCGAGGGCGTTAACCGTTTCCGGAAACCGTTCCGGGTGAGTGGATTCCGACTCAGGGACTGCACGTGGTACCGAGAACTTCGTGGGTGTCCTCGGTTGTCATCTTTACCGAGGCCGCCTGCAGGGGGCGTCTTCGGTGGAGCCGCTGGGTGGGTTCGAACTACCACCTTTAGGTCAGCAGTGGAGCCCCACCGTCTTTCTATGGGAAGCACGGACCCTGCCCCTGACCCCTGCTCCCTGTGTCCCGGGCTCGGTATGGTTCCCACGGGGTTGCGTCCGGCCGGAGGGTAGGTCCAACATGTGCTGCTTCAGAGTGAGTCCAGTGAACGACCACGCCCCACCCCGATGCCTTCCTCCGTGTCCCCCCCCCCCCCGGGGTCAGGCCTGTGTGCCCTCCCCCGGCCCCGGGGCAGCTGGCGGTGATCTCGGTTTCCGTTGGCGTCGGAGGAACTGGCCACCCCCAGGCCAAGCTCCCTCCACCCATGGCAGGTGGCCTGTGGCAGGGCTCCAGCTGTGGCTGTCGGCAGGACTTCCTGCCACGCCGACCAGGGCCTCAGAGAGCAGGTGGGCCCTCCAGGGACCAGACACAGAGCCGGCTTTGCCCACCTTCTCACGTTGCTTCCCGTGTGAGATGCCTCCCACCCGTGTGCTCAATTCTGAGTGATGTTCAACCAACAGCTATCTTTCCATCCGTCTGTCTGTCCACGTACATACACACACACACACACACACACGTACATATAAGAAGCCTTGGTGGGGCAGTAGTTTTTGCTCAGCTGCTCACCAAAGGGTTGGCAGTTCGAATCCAACCAGTGGCTCTTCAGGAAAAAAGACCTGGAGATTTGCCCCCATGAAGGTTTCAGCTAAGAAAGCCCTGTGGACAGTTCCACTCTGTCACCTGCGTGGCTTTGAGTTGGCACCGACTCCACAGCACACCATAACGGCAACAAACTCCGACGCCAACGGAAACCGACATCACCGCCAGCTGCCCCGGGGCTGGGGGAGGGCACACAGGCCTGACCCCGGGGGGGGACACAAGCCCTTGGCATCAGCTGCTAAACTAAAGGTTGTCAGCTCAAACCCACCCAGGGGCTGCAGGGGAGAAAACATCTGGATGTCTGCTCCTGGAAAGACTTCACCCACGAAAACCCCGTGGGGCAGTTCTCACCTGACACAGGGCGGCCAAGGGGCGGAGCCTTGACCTCAGGCCAGAGAGGTTTTGGGATTGGGTGGTGTAAATCCTCGGCTGCAAATCAAATTCGCTTTGAGGTTCCATGGAAAAAAGGCCTGGCCATCTATTTCTGAAGAATCCTTCATTGAAAAACCCTGTGACACACGAGGTCTCGGAAAGCCACAGAAACGGATTTTGTATGTGTGTAAGTTTATACCCACACACCCACTGCTGTCGAGTTGCCACAGGGGTTCCAAGGCTGTCATCTGAGGGGAAGCAGACTGCCTCATCTTTCTCCTGCAGAGCAGATGGTGGGTTTGAACCGCTGACCTTTGGGTCAGCCACTGGATACTTTTAACCACTGAGTCACTAGAGCGCTGGAGTTGTATACACAGTGTACACAGGAAGGAATCATGAAACACGTTCTCGTCCAAAGTGAGAGTGTAGGCGCCACTTGGAGACTAGAATCATGTTGCTGCATCGCACGTGCAGAAACTGTGGGATCGGGCCAGTTCTACTCCGGAGATTCTCAACAACAACGAAGTGAACTTTAAAAAGTGAGACCACAGAACACAATGAAAACCCTGGTTTTTTAAAATTTCTGGGTTCCAGGCCAATGAAGGATTTGCTCCCTGTCCCATTGCCCATTTCCACCTGAGCAAACACACTTCTTCCCCCAGAGCTAGAGAGGAAAGGCCCTAGATCCACACCGAGGGTGGGGCCTGCCCTAGTGCAGGGCGGCACTGCAGGACGTCTCCCGCGGCTGTGGGGATGCAACATCAGAACAACTCGGAAGCAGGCTGTTCTGAGTGGGTGCTGGGAGGGGCCTCTAAGCACCGAATCTTAAAGTTCATTTGTTGAGGGCTTTTTATTTGTGTCTAGGATATGGATAAAAGACTGGAGGGTTTTGCACCCACGTCACTTACAGTAGCCACATAGCCATATGGAGGGGCACTGCTAGGGCAGTGGTTAAAGCACTCGGCTACTAAATGGAAGATTGGTGGCCCAACCCACCAACCATTCCGTGGGAGAAAGACGAGGCAGTCTGCTATCGGTGAAGATGACAACCTGTGAAACCCTGTGGGGCAGTTCCACTCTGTCCTCTAGGGGCACTGTGGGTCAGAATGGACTCCACGGCAGTGGGTGTGGTTTGGGCTTTGCTTCTGTGAAGACTGACAGCCTTGGAGACCCTGTGGGCAGTTCCACTCTGT
>NW_006921971.1:918728-921375 GCF_000298275.1 Orycteropus afer afer | reverse complement strand
GAAGACTGACAGCCTTGGAGACCCTGTGGGCAGTTCCACTCTGTCCTCTAGGGGCGCTGTGGGTCAGAATGGACTCCAGGCAGTGGGTGTGGTTTGGGCTCTGCTTCTGTGATGACTGACAGCATGGGTGAGGCTGTGGGCAAATCCACTCTGTCCTCTAGGGGCGCTGTGGGTGAGAATGGACTCCACCGCAATGGGTGTGGTTTGGGCTTTGCTTCTGTGAAGATTGACAGCCATGGAGACCCTGTGGGCAGTTCCACTCTGTCCTGTGGAGCTTCCCGCCTGGGTGTGGTTTGGGCTTTGCTTCTGTGAAGATTGACAGCCATGGAGACCCTGTGGGCAGTTCCACTCTGTCCTGTGGAGCTTCCCGCCTGGGAAGATTCTGAATCTGCTTGACCCATTGGGTTGGGTTGGTTTGGTTTGGTCTTGGCACCCCTCCCCCCATCTACACACGTGTACACACACACGCACACGCGCACACACGCACACACACGCACGCACGCACGCTGCGCCCTTGCTGAGTCCTCCCCGGCCTGGGCCCTGAGCCTGTTCAGGCCTTGGTAGAACTGGAAGGAAGCTTCACAGAGAAGGTGCTGAGCTGTAAGGAGCTTGCAGGACCCAGACGGTTGCTAGGTTACCATCCCCTGAGGCAGCTCAGCTTCCTGGCCTGAAGACTGGCGAGATTCCTGCTGATTCCAATTAACCCCTTCTGTGCACCCGAGTCCTGAGAGGTCTGCTTTTAAGGTCTGCCCCCGAATGAGTAGCGTCTCTGTTTCTATAACAACCCTAAATCTCCTAACATGGAAGCTACCACCACCATACTTTCAGAGCACAGCCGCCTAAGCCCTCTTCAAGTGAACTCAGGGAGAGAGCTGTCCTCTTGGGCGGCTCTCTGAAGTTAACCTCGCCTCACTGGTAGCCTGTCAGTCCCCGGAAAGGGAATTAGACTCGGAGAGGGAAGCGCGCAGAGCACAGAGAGCCCATCAGTCCCGTCCCCCCCACTCCTTCCCAAGCCGCTTCCGGCCTAAGTGGCTACCTCTATTTTTGATTGTTTATTTACCTTATATTGCCTTTTATCATCAGTGCCTTGATTAGTCCGGCCTTTATTTGACTTTGCCGGTTACAAATAAACTTGTTTGTACGGCATACGTTATTTTGACAAAACAATGATTTTACATGCAAAATACTGTGTACTGCACACACGATTCTAACACTGTGTGTAGTGCGTATTATTAACGGTAAGGTGTAAAACCACCACCACCCAGGAGGCCTGAGTGCAGTTCACCGCAACTTGAGAGCGTCCTGTGTGAGCCGCGGACTGTGTGCGTAACCGCCAGCCACCCCCAGCTCCGGTGACCTGGCACGCTGGGCCACAGGACACGTGACAGGAGTCTCAACAGCCCCCTGACCTCTAACCCGGAAGAGAAGATGGTCGTGGGGCTCCTGTGTAACCCTGCACAGGGCACCACATAGTGGTCTTGGTGTCACACTGGCCTTGTGGCGTGCAGCCCAGGTGACAAATTCACAGCTAAACTCTGAGATTCACATCTCAGCCCCTGAGATTCTGCACGCTGACCTGGGACCATCACCACAGGGGACTGCAGCCAAGGTCAAGGCCGAGACCTCTGGTTAAAGGCGAGCGCCTGCTGTGTAAACACGGGCTCTGACCACTGAGCTAACACGATAACGGCTCATTTTGCTTCTGCGGTTCCGATGACGGCCTGCGCCTGTCCGTCACCACCTTGCCTTCAGCTACAGGAGCTGAGGCATGGCGGCCCCGAGCCTCTCGGCCTGCGATGTCAGGAATCCACACCACAGCGTGTCTGCGCTCTGTCCGGGCGTTCACTGCAGGCCACCCCTGTGGCAGCTGAGGCCAGGGGTCCCTGTGAGGGTCTCTGTTTGCCCCCAGAAAGGGCTGGCGTTGGGCAGTGTTTTGCAGAGTTTTCCATGGTTTATAAAGTGCAAAAAAGACAGCGTGCAGTTCTCGGGTGGGCCCGGGCCTCAGGCCTTTCTGTGCAATGGTGGCTGGGACGAATAAAATCCAAAAACCAAATAAAATCCAAAAACCAAACTCACTGCCGTGGACTCAATTGCACTCAGAGCAACCCCTCCTTGGGTTTCTGAGGCGGTATCTCTGTGGAGGTAGATTGCCCAATGTTCCTTCTGCAGAATGACTGGTGGGTTTGAACCGCCAGCCTTCTAGTTAGCAGTCACATGCCTTATGCGCTACGCCACCAGAGCTCCGGGGAAGAATAGTGAGGAGCAATAAAGGCCTGTCTGCCAGGGGCTTGGCCTGAGCCCGCCACAGAGGACTCTTGGCAGAGCCCAGCCTGTCACTCAGCTCCACCTGGTACCCATTGTCATCCATGCACCTCAGTCCTGTGGATTTGCACAAGGGGCCATTGTCAGTCAGTACAACTCAGCCCGGGTGGCTCACTGGTGAAGCACTCAGCTGCTAAGAGAGGCCACTCCGTGGGACAAAGATGAGGCACCTGGGAGAGACAACAGCCTGGGAGCCCTGTGACTCTGTCCTCTAGGGGTGCTGTGGGTCAGAATCGACTCCACGGCAGTGGGTGTGGTTTGGGCTTTGGTTCTGTGAAGACTGACAGCCTTGGAGACCCTGTGGGCAGTTCCACTCTGTCCTCTA
>NW_006921971.1:916106-918437 GCF_000298275.1 Orycteropus afer afer | reverse complement strand
CTCCTTGTGATGGTGTTCGGGGTGAACACACCTCTCTGAGGTGGTTTTTGGGAGGCGTCAGTGTGTTGGGCGGCCCTTAGCCAGAGCTGACCCACCGGCGGCATCCTTGTACCCAGCGCTGCTTCCTAGTTTGATAGCCCCTGTTGCTCTGGCTGCATCCTGTTTGTTTCACCAGGAGAGTGACTGTGGAGTCCGGGAAGTGGATTTTCACTCATGAGGTTTTTAACGTAGCATTTGTTCACTATGCAAAACAAGCCAAGAATTTAATTTCCCTTTGAATGCCCAATAACGTATCCATCTTTGAATAAATCGATTTTGCCTTTATTTTACAGTAAAACGATTTCATCCCTCCTAAAATCATTGGCGACAGGCTCTTCTGATCAATAAGCTTTTGCTGTGAGAGAACGCTTTGGTCTTAAAGAAAACACGACAGCTTCACTTCAATGAAATTCCAATCAAAGGGCCCTTTCAAATGACACAAACTTGAGACGTGCTCTTTGATTTGAAAATCTTTACAAGAAGAGAAAACCAAGTGGAAAGATGAAGAAAACAGCGGTTGGAACATTTCACCCCGAATTTTGCATGGTTGCAGGGAAGACTGTATTTGAGATTCACACGGAGGAAAACGGGGCGTTTTGAAAACGCTACTCAGTGAACCACGTGCGTTTTAGAGTCTAGAAAGAAAACAAACACAGCGGGAAAACAGTAAGAAGTGCTAATATTTTATTTTAATTATGGAATACAAAAAAATGTGTAAACCAAAGAGCCAAACCAGCTGTCTTCAAGCGGGTTCTGACTCACGCCGCCCCACTGTGAGGAGTGTAACCGTGCGCCATGAATTCTCAGGCTGTGGCTTTCAAAGGCGACCAGGCCCGTCCTCCCTGGGACCTCTGGGCAGCTTCGAACCACCAGTCTCTCGGTTAGTAGCTGAGCGCCTCACCACTTTGCCACCAGGGGCACTCGAAAGCCCTTAGGTCTGACGTGTTCTGTTCTCCAGCGTTTTATTTATATATCCTGGTTTCTGAACGTTACCACAGCAGGAATACCACAAGTGGGTGATTTAAACACAGACTTCGATTTCCTGGCAGGTAGGCTGATAGAGTATGAACTCAGGGCGAAAGCCCTCACCTGGCTCTGGGGGAAGATCTCTTTTTTCTTTTTTATTGTGATTTGGGTGAAGATTTACAGAGCAAGTTGACTTTCCATACAGCAGTTCACATACACTTTGTCTCATGACATTGACTACATTTCCCACAATGCAACAGCTCCCCTCCCACTTCCTCCCCATAGTTACCTCTTCCCTGTGTCCATCCCTCCATGCACTCCTGCCTCATGAGCTGTCTCCCTGTGCACACACAGCCCTTCTTTCTCCCATGATTGTTCTCTCCAAGGAGTGTATCTACCTCAGGGAAATGTTCAACTCATATGCCTGTCTTTTGTTTGGCTGGAAACCACAGGCGTGGGTTCAATTCCAGACCTGAAGGGCAGCTAGGGGCCATAGTCTCAGTGGTTCCCCCAGGCTCTATCGGACCAGCAAACCTGGTCCCCCTTTTTTTTCCCAAATGATTTGAGTTTGTTCCACATTGTTCTCCCTCTCCATCCAGGATCTCCTCCAGAGATCTCTGGGGGAAGGTCTTTGTCACTCTCAGCTGCGGCTCTTTCTTGCCTCTTTCCAGTGCCTGCTCCCAGGTCCCTTGGAGATCCGCCTGTGACATCTGTCTTCTTCCGTCCGTGTCCTTGATCTGTGCCTGAGCTACTCTTTTCTCATCTCAGCAGTGACTGGTTTCCATCACACCCTACACTCCTAGGCTCATTATCATGACGAAGAAGCCACCCCGTGAACAGCAGAGCAACACTGCCCCGTCCTGCGCCAACCGCACACGCATTGCTGTTTGAGCCCATTGTGGCAAGCGCGTGTCCCTCCACATCGCTGAGGGTCTAACTCTTTCTGGCTGACCCTCTACCAAGCGTGATGTCCTTCTCCAGGGACTGGTCCCGCCTGATAACATGTCCAAAGTACGTGAGGTGAAGTCCCATCATCCTCCTCTCTAAGGAGCATTCAGGCTGTACCTCCTCCAGGACAGATGCGTTCCTTCTGGCCGTCCATGTTCCATTCAATATTCTTCACCAACACCGTAATTCACAGACATCAATTCCTCTTTGGTCTTCCTTATTCATTGCCCATCTTCTACACATATGAGGCCACTGAAAATACTTGGGTGGCTTGGGTCGGGTGCCTCCTAGTCCTTAGTGGTGTCTTGGCACTGTAGCACTTTGAAGAGGTCTTTGGCAGCGGATTTCCCAGTTCAGTACATGGTCTGATTTCTTGCC
>NW_006921971.1:907889-908532 GCF_000298275.1 Orycteropus afer afer | reverse complement strand
CTTTTCTTTGTTGAAGAGGGTCTGTGCAATCCTTCTGCCTAGTCCGCCATCTTGCCCCGCCTCCCCTGCTTCCATGGGTTTTGATTGTGGATCCAAGTAAAATGAAATCCTGACAACATCAGTCTTTTCAATATTGAAGCTCGTTGAATACATTAAAACCCCTGAACCCAACCCACTGCCATTGAGTCATTTCCAGCTCTTAGCGGCCCCCAATGTGTTTCCAAGGCTGTAAATCTTTACACATGTAGATTGCTTCATCTTCCTCCCATGGGGCAGCTGGTGGGTTTGAACCACCGACTTTCTGGTTAGCAGCCAAGTTCCTTAGCCACTACACCACCAGAGCTGTTGTTGTTGTTGTTATGTGTCATCGAGCCGGACCCGACTCATAGCGACCCCTCCTTGGGTTTCTGAGACAGTATCACTACGGAAGTAGATTGCTCCATCTTCCTTACGAGGAGTGGCTGGTGGGTTTGAACTCCCAGCCTTCTGGTTAGCAGTCAAGTGCCTTAGGCACTATGCTACCAGAGCTCCTCCCTTCACAGAAGCAAAGCCCAAACCAAACCCAGTGCCTGGAAGGGATTCTGACCCACAGCGCCCCTGGAGGACAGAGTGGAACTGCACCACAGGGTCTCCAAGGCTGTCA
>NW_006921971.1:900699-907443 GCF_000298275.1 Orycteropus afer afer | reverse complement strand
CGCCCCTAGAGGACAGAGTGGAACTGCCCACAGGGTCTCCAAGGCTGTCAGTCTTCACAGAAGCAAAGCCCAAACCACACCCACTGGAAGCAAAGCCCAAACCAAAGTCACTGCCATTGACTTGACTTGACTCATAGCGACCCCTCCTTGGGTTTCTGAGGGGGTATCACTACAGAAGTAGATTGCCCAACCTTCCTTCCAAGGAGTAGCTGGTGGGTTTGAACAGCCAGCCTTCTGGTTAGCAGGCAAATGCCTTAGGCACTATGCTACCAGAGCTCCCACAGCAGAGCTACGTGGAGTGAAATACGTCGGTCACAAAAGGACAAGTACTGTCTGATTCCACTTGTACGAAGTGTCTGTAACAGCCATATGCACGGAAACCAAGTTCATTACTGGTCCCGAGAGCTGGGGGAGGGCATGGGAAGTGCTGCCCACAGGCTGCTGTGTTTGGTGATGGGAGGCATCTGGAAATGGATAGTAGTGACAGTTACACAACACGGTGATGGGACTAACGTCACTGAGTCATACACTTAAAATGGTTAGAACGGCAAATGTTTGGTTACACACACACATATAACATCACAATAAAATTAAAAATGATTTAAAAAGTCCCTTGTGCACCTCAGTAGCCACTCCCACACACGCGCCCACACGCTCCAAACCCTGGCAACAGCTCATCTGTTCTTGGTCCCTGGAGTTCCGCATCTTCTAGAACATCACATAAAAACGATCGTGTGGGTCTGAGCTCCGTTCCACGTTTTCCTCCCACTCTGTCAGGGGCCCGCTATTGAGAGCCCTTTCAGAACAGGTGGTAGTGGTAGCAGGTCACGGAGGCTGGGGTCATGTGGGCCACTGGTCTGGGCCGACTGTTTCCATGTGTTTTTGATTTTCTTCATCCTTTTTTGCCCTGAATGGGAGAGAGACTAATAGTTGCTTCTAGATGGTTGCTTGCAAGCTTTTCAGATCATGTAAAAAGAAAAGGCTTACTGGTCTGACTGAGACTGCGGAAGCCCTGAGACCGTGGCCCTTAGTCACCCATCAAGACTGGACCTGAACTCACCCCGGTGGCTTCGCTGTCAGCCACACAGCAGCCGGCCACAAGGTGAACCATAACACCAGGGAGGACGTGCCCCTTACAAAAGTCAGCCCTAGGAGATCCCCGGGCAGCATTTGCACAGGGACAGAGCGTGAAGGTGGGAAGCGATGGGAGGAAAGGACGCAGGGAAGTGGTGACCACAGGGAGGAAGTGGGAAGAGAGCTGTTACATCGTGGGGACTGCAATGTGTGTCACGAAACAAAATGCGTGTGAATTGCTGCGTGGAAAGTCAATTTGCTCTGTAAACTTTCACCCAAATCACAATAAAAAGTTTCTTTCGAAAGCAAATGGAGGAGGAAGAGTACCCTAAGGATTTACTCAACAGAAAACCATAAAGATAGGCATCTGGGGCGGTCCTTCTCAGGGCTGGGCTCCTCACCCAGACTCCCGCATGCTGTCGTGTGTGTCCGTATTTCACGTGTCATTATTGCTGGTCGTGTTGCATTGTGCGTGTATATCACAACTCCCCCACGCTGTCGTGTGTGTCCGTATTTCATGTGTCATTATTGCTGGTCATGTTGTGGTGTGTGTGAGTCACAAATCCCCCACGCTGTTGTGTATGTCAGTATTTTTCATGTCATTATTGCTGGTCGTGTTGTGTTTGTGTGTATATCATGACTCCCCCACGCTGTCGTGTGTGTCAGTATTTCTCGTGTCATTATTGCTGCTCGTGATGCATTGTGTTGTGTGTGTCCCGATTAACCCACACTGTCGTGTGTCTGTACTTCCTGGGTCATTATTGGTGGTCATGTTGTGTTGTGTGTGTGTGTCACGACTCACGCTGTCATGTGTTTGTAGTTCATGTGTCATTATTGCTGGTTGTGTTGTGTTGTGTGTGTGTTGTGACTCCCCCACGCTGTCGTGTGTGTCAGTATTTGTCGGTCATTATTGGTGGTTGTGTTGTATTGTGCGTGTGTGTCACCACTCACCCACACTGTCATGTGTGTCTGTGTTTTGTGTGCCATTATTGCCAGCCATGTTGCACTGTGTATGTATTGTGCGATTTGTTTATCCATTCCCCTATTGATGGCATGGGAGCTCTGGTGGCACAGTGCCTAAAGCACTTAACTGCTAACCAGAAGGCTGGTGGTTCCAACCCACCAGCCACTCCTCAGAAGGAAGGATCGCAATCTACTTCCGTAGTGATACCGCCTTGGAAACCCAATGAGGGGTCGCTATTAGTCGGGTCCGACTCAACGGCACTTAACAACCACAACAACATTGATGGCATTGAGTTGTTCCCGGTTTGGGGCCGTGACGGCTGACACTGACTGTGACATCACACACAGGTGTTCATGTGGACAGAGTTTTCTTTCCTTTGGTCAATACCTAGCAGTGAGACAGCTGGTTCGTGTGGTTGTTGTTGTTGTCTGCCTTCAGGTGGGCGCCTGACGCGTGCACAATGCACGAAGCCCTGCCCGTGCCGTCCGGGATCGACTGCCGAGCGACGGTTGCGATCTAGCGTCCGACACGGCTCTCCAGGCCCCCGCCCCAGCCTGTTCGCTCTGGAAGCCCTGCTGACACCCACCCAGCACCCCCGCCACCCGCACAGCCCCTGACAGACGGCTGGGGCTGTGTGTGGGGTGCTTTGGCCCGAATCTCACCCGAGCCTTCCACATGGACGTGGTAAGTGTGTAAAGGCCTTTATCAATCATCAGGACTTGATCGATCAGCTTAACCAGGCTCAAAATTCCCTCTTCACCCCACCTAGAGCAAGACAATGGCCGCCAGCCCATGGGAAATTTCCCGGTGTGCTTGTCCTTGGGTGTCAGTGAGGACAAAACCTTTGTACCGTGCACGGCGCTTTGAAGCGCTTGTCTGACTTGCAGACCAGAGGCTGCCCAGCGCACGAGCTGAAGGCTACATCTCACCAGTTCCTGCAGAGACGTCATATTGTGGACAGTTGTTGTACAGGCTCTAATCTGAGTGTCCTGGTGAGTCATGGTGAGCGTCTGCATGTGCGCTTACCTACCGTCATGTCATACATCTTCCTTGGTGCAATATCTCTTCAGACCTTTAGCCCCTTCTATTTTTCTTTTCAATTGGAGTTCTTGTTTTCTTCCTTCATTTTTCTTTTAATTGTGCTTAGGGTGCAAATTTATAAAGCAGATTTGTTTTACATTCAACGATTTTTGCGCATTTAATTTCACAGCCCGATTTCCATGCCCAACCATCACAAACTCTCCTCCGCTCTCCCTGTGAACTCCTCCTCCCTGTGCCCTTCTTGACCACGCCCTCTGTCTGTCCAGCCATCCCTCTGCGAATGCTGCCCCTCTGGTGCCCCGAGGCCGATGGCTCTAAGGGGTGCATCTCCCTCGAGTGGGTGGGTGCATTGCCCTGGGGGTAGGTGTTCTGCATGGAGGTCTTTCTACTGTTGGCTGAGAGCCAGATGCTTGTTTTCTTGTGGTGAGTTTTGAAGGCTCTTTCTACACAAGCATCTCATTTCATCGCTTCGCAGATACTGCTTTTTTTTTTTACAAATCGAGGGTTTGTGGCAAGTGTGTGTCGAGCCTGTTGGCACCATTTCCCCAGCAACCTGTGCTCATTTCACGTCTCTGTGTCACGTTTTGGGAATTTTCGCAATTTTCACAAACTATTGCGAAAACATTTTCATTGTGCAATTGCCCACTTTTGCAAAATCAAACGTTTTCATTGTGCAATTGCCCACTTCCTAGACTGCAGTAGAGTGTAGGCGTTGCTTTTGCAGGCACTGGGAGACCAACAGCTGCGAGGGACACACTTTATGGGGGTGTTCGCTCTGTTAGGGGTCTGGAACACTGAACCTACCACATCTCCGAGGTGGGGCTGAGTCCTGGCCACTTTCCTCTCTGTCAGCGTCCCGATTGGAGGCTCCCGGCTCCTGCGTTCAGGGAAGTCCTTGAGTGGGTTGTGGGGACATGACCTCTATGCAGTATCTTCCAGGCACACATCTGTGCCACACAGGTTGGGAGACGTGGACCCCACTGTGCAGAGCATATAGCATGTTAAAGGTAGCAGGGGCGCTCCCACACAGTCCTGGGATGGTGACTCAGGGGACAGGCCGCCAGAGGAGTCAGGGAGGCTTATATGAGAGTCACAGATGCCAAATACAGGGGGCCGCGGGGCGCAGTGATGCAGGCCCACCAGGGGTCTGCACCTGGAACAAGGTAACAATAAGCTGGGACTGTGGGAGTTGCTCAGCTATGGGAAGCACAGTGGGGTTCTCGGTGTCGCAGGCTTCCTGGGTTGGATATTTTGGGTATTTCGGCAGGTTCAGGGGCACCAGACTGGCCCTAAGACCCTCCACGAGATGGACTGACACAGTGGCTGAGACAGTGGGCATAAGTATATCAAGGATCAGGAGGCTGGTGCCGGCCTGGGCAGTGTCTCATTCGGCTGAACTTGAGTTGCTGTGAATCAGAGCCAACTCCATGGCTCCTAACAACAATTGTTGGGGACCAAAGTCACGGCCTCTGAGTTGATTCCAACTCACAGCAACCCCAAGGTGGTGAATCTTTACGGAAGTAGATTGCCTCATCTTCCTTCTGCGAAGTAGCTGGTGGGTTGGAACCGCCAACCTTCTGCTGCGCCACCAGAGCTCGTGGCAACTAAGAGTGGGGCGCGAAGGCCCAGGGGCTGGGAGGGGCTGGAGGGTGGGTGCCATCGGCTGTTCTATGAGGGCCCTGACCAGCCTCCAGCCAGGGCCTCAGAGCCAGTCAAGGCCGTACTCGTTTTACAAACGAGGATTTGTAATTGCAGGATCCTCACAGAAAGATGCCCGACTTCTGCTGGAGTCAGTCTTCGGGGTTCCTGGCACCTGTTAGCATACACGCTCACCTGCTGATGGGCTGGGTCCCGGTCCAGAGCACAGGGGCTGACCCGGAAGCGGAAGTCCTGGGGTCGGTGGGGGGGTGCCCAGGCAGAGCCAATCTTTCCTTTGTTTTCCATTTTTTTTCTTTTGTAGTAGTTTGGAGGAAAGGCTGCGGAACACAGTAATTTCCATTCAACGATTTACACACCTTTTGTCTTGTGACAACCCGCTCGGTGGAACAGGGCCCGCCCACTTCCTGCCCACTTCCTGCCTGGGCTCTCGCGTTTCCTGTTTCCACTCGTTCCTCCCTTTGTTCCTACCTTGAACTTTGTGAATGGGCCTTTGCCTTCTTCCCTGACCCTCCACCTTACCAGGCATGACATCCTTCTCTAGGAAATGGCTCCTTCTGACAATGTGACCAAAGGAGGTGAGACGAAGTCTGGCCATTCTCGCCTCCAAAGAGCGTTGCAGGTCTGTTAGTCCTTTTAGCAGATGCCGCCCCCTTGGTCTTGTAGGGTTGGCTGCTCTGAGGGCGCGTTCCTCTGACATGGTATCCTTTACCTTACAGGCCTGGTGGTGCCGGGCTGCGGGGAGAGCCTGGGGTGGGTTCAGGTCCAGGCCTGAAGGGTGACCAAGGGCAACAGTCTCCGGGCTTCACCAGTCTCCATCAGACCAGTAAGTCTGCTCTGTTTATGCTTTTGGATTTTGTTCTCCATCGTTCTCCCTTTCTGTCCACGACTTTCTGCTGTGACACAGATGAGAGCGGTGGGTAACCCACTAGACTCACACACAGGCTCTGAACGCCAACAACACTCCCATTTTCTCAGAATCCAAACAAAGAATTTATAACTTTCTTTTATGTTTACGAGACAGACGCCAACCAACAATTTTCTGTAAAGCCAATATTGAGTATACATGTTGATGATTATGTTTGTGTTTCAACTTGACTGGGCCTGGGTGAGTGGCTGGGCAGCTCGTGGTAGGTGCACTGTTGATGGAAGGACATCACCACGTCTTTCTGCTGTGGTACCACTGCGTGAATGAGGACCACCAACCTTTGGGTCAGCAGCTGAGCACTTAACCATTGCACCACCCCGGCTCCTTGAGGTGGTGCCAAGACACCACTGAAGTCACGCAGCACAGGGCAAGTTCTGACAATTCAGCTGCACCTTGTACACCTTCTACAACAATCCACAGGGTGACCCCGGCCTCTCTGAAGCTCCTGTGTCTTAATTAACGGGCCCTCAGCTCAAGGGCAAAGGCACCACTGGAAATACTGGAAGATGGAGGGGGTTACCTGTCAAGTTGATGCCAACTCACAGTGAAGGTTGCACAATCTACTTCTGTAGTGATACCTCCTTGGAAACCCAAGGAGGGTTCACTATGAGTCAAGTCAAGTCAATGGCAGTGACTTTGGTTTGGGCTTTGCTTCCAGTGGGTGTGGTTTGGGCTTTGCTCCCATAAATACTGACAGCCTTGGGGACCCTGTGGGCAGTTCCACTCTGTCCTCTAGGGGCGCTGTGGGTCAGAATGGACTCCGTGGCAGTGGGTGTGGTTTGGGCTTTGCTTCTGTGAAGACTGACAGCCTTGGAGACCCTGTGGTGCAGTTCCACTCTGTCCTCTAGGGGCGCTGTGGGTCAGAATGGACTCCATGGCAGTGGGTGTGTTTTGGGCTTGGCTTCAGTAAAGGCTGACAGCCTTGGAGACCCTGTGGGCAGTTCCACTCTGTCCTCTAGGGGCGCTGTGGGTCAGAATCGACTCCAGGGCAGTGGGTGTGGTTTGGGCTTTGCTTCTGTGAAGACTGACAGCCTTGGAGACCCTGTGGGCAGTTCCACTCTGTCCTCTAGGGGTGCTGTGG
>NW_006921971.1:894910-900599 GCF_000298275.1 Orycteropus afer afer | reverse complement strand
AGTGGGTGTGGTTTGGGCTTTGCTTCTGTGAAGACTGACAGCCTTGGAGACCCTGTGGGCAGTTCCACTCTGTCCTCTAGGGGTGCTGTGGGTCAGAATTGACTCCACGGCAGTGGGTTTGGATTTTTTGGTAACGTCATACTTTAATGGTGAAAGACAGAATGTTTTTTCTCCTAAGATTGGCAACAAGACAAGGAAGTCTGCTGTCCCCGCGTCTATTCAGTGTTGTGCTGCAGGTTCTGGCTGGTAAACTAAGACAAGAATAAGAAAGTTAGAATCTGATTTCCATAGTTTGTACCCAAATTCACCTCTCAAAGTTCATTTCCTTCTCTGTGCTCCCCTATATGTCCCACCGTGTGTGTGTGTCCTGCACACAGGGCCATGGTGGCTCTGTGGTCGAATTCTCGCCTTGCACACAGGAGACCCGAATTCCATGCCCAGCCCGTGCCCCTCACGTGCAGCCCCACGCACCCATCCTGGAGGCTGGCGAGTAGGTGTGACTCAACAGGGTTCAGCAGAGCTCCCGACTGAGAGGGACTGCGAAGAGGGAAGACAGTCAGTATCCATCTGCCCCCAGATGTAGGCATTTTCTCTCAGACTCCTGGACTTTGAATGAAGGGCAATGAGTGGTACATACAATTCAGGTTTCTTGTCTGGCCGTCCTCAAGTACTCCAAGACTCCCCTTTAAACAAGTGGCTAAGTGTGTGTTTGTCCTTTCTACAAACTGAACAAGAAACAGTTTGCTTACTCCCCTCTCAGCTCAGTGAACGATGGAAATATTTCCTATTTTAGTGATGGAAGATTGACATCTGCGGTCTCTCGTGTAGGTCCCTTCTGCACATCACTGACTCTCTTTGCCTGAGAGGACACGTCTCCCGGGAACCAATGACCAACAAGAATTCAGCTCTCTCTGAACTTTTAGTTCTGGGTTATATTTTGATAAACGACCCCTCAAACACATCAAGCTACTGCCCAAAAGCCTCATGAAAATTCTGGAAATAAAGACACTCTCTTTAACGGGCCCTCCCGAGGTGATAATGTGCTTTCATTAACCATAATAAATATTAATGCAGGCCTGAAACAAAATACAAACAGGATCCCATTAGACTGATTAATAATGCAAGACAGCAGGCTGTGGACTGCCCGGCGTTGTTCAACAGCCACCGATGGTCTGAAACAACGCACCATCTCCGGTTTGCAAAAGCAGAGTTTCCTTTTCATGCTTTTCATGCCCGCACTGAAGACTGAGATGCAATTAACAGTCTAACTGTGTCCCATGGTCTTTTTCTGACCTTTGGATTCAAAAGGAAGAGAGGCAAGCTCAGTAGATCTTTCAAATTCCACTTGCATCATTCTGTATCCTACTTTTGGAAGGAAACACAAACAGGTAGTCTATCAGCCGATGCTATGGACTCATATCAAACAGTACAGAGGCCTAGAGACTTAACGCAAATAAGGTGCTGGGCAGGGGTGGACATCAGGGCTGGACTCGCAAAACCCACACGTAAGTGCTTGGATTGAGGAGAGGTCCAACCCAGAGACCTGACTCTTACAGTCAACAGTGAGGGCTGCTATGACAGCTCCTGCTGTGGCTACCTGGCTAAGCCGTGATCCTCAGTGGTTGGGCAGACACTGTGTAATCATCTTCCATTTTGTGATCTGACATGAGCAGCCAATCATTTGAAGAGGAGTTTCCTTGGAGGTGTGGCCTGCCTCCAGTATATAAATGGATGGTCTGGCAAAGCCTGCTCTCTTGATCCTGCATTGGACTCGTCATCTTCTGACCTCCAGTTCTTGGAAGGTGAGCCATCAGCCTGCCACCTGACCTGCAGATTTTGGGATTCACCAGACGCTACCACCACGTGAGTCAGCCTCCAGCCTGATGCCTGATCAGTTGACTCAGGACTTGGCAGCCTCCATAACTGTGTGACCCATTTCCTTGACATAAATCCCTCTATATATGTTTATATATATGCTTTGCTGGTGTGACGTAGTACCTAAGGCACTTGACTGCTAACCAGGAGGCTGGTGGGTCAAACCCACCAGCCACTCCTCAGAAGGAAGGTTGGGCAATCTACTTCTGTGGTGATACCTCCTCGGAAACCCAAGAAGGGGTCGCTATGAGTAGGATGCCACTCGACAGCAGTGAGTTTGGTTTTTAGTTATCAGTAACTACTGCTACTATCTGTCATTTTGTAGTATTTTAATGGCTTCCATGTTGCTGTGAGGCTGGAAACTATGCCACTGGTATTTCAAATAGCAGCAGGGACACCAAGAGTCGAAGTTGACGTGGTGACATCTGTCTGTCTATCACATTATTTGTCTGTCTATACATTCATATGTGGCTAACTGGAAAGCCCCTCCCCACCACCCAGCTGGAGAGAGAGAAGACTTCAACTTTCAGACCATAATTACTCAAAAGAGAACCATTAAAATTTCTAATATTAGGATGACTTTAGTACTTAACTATACAAAAGATTTGCTTCTGAAATGAATTTTGAGAATGCATGATATCTTGATCTGAGTAAGGTTATTGTTGTTGTTGTTGTTATGTGCCGTCGAGTCAAACCCGACTCATAGCGACCCCTCCTTGGGTTTCCGAGGCAGTATCACTACGGAAGTAGGATTGCCCAACCTTCCTTCCGAGGAGTGGCTGGTGGGTTTGAACCACCAGCCGTCTGGTTAGCAGGCAAGTGTCTTAGCCACTATGCTACCAGAGCTCCTGAGTAAGGTTATAGGGCTATTAAAAAAATAATAATGTAAAAAATAATTATCAAACTACATATTTAAAGTTAATTCACTTTACATATTTTCCTGTGTGCATATTATGTATCAATTAAAAAAGTCCATAGGAGCCTCGATTCTGGTGTCTTCTGTTGAGATAACAAACAGGATTACTCACTACTACCACCAGCCGTGGTGTCCATTCTGACCACAGCACCCCTAGAGGACAGAGGGGAACTGCACCAGAGGGTTTCCAAGGCTGTCAGTCTTTGTAGAAGTGGACTGCCATATCTTTCTCCTGCTGAGCAGTTGGTGGATTTGAACCTCTGACCTTCTGGTTACTAGCCAAGCTCTTGACCGTTGTTCCATCAAGGCCCCTTCAAAAGAAAGGACATCATCAAAGAGAAAATGTTGTATTTGTTAATGTGAAAGTTCTTTTTAAAAAAGAAACCCATGATATGCAAGAACAGACGACAAAAATTGTTTTTTAAAAAATCAGAACAAAAGGCTTAGCTCACATTCAGGTGGAGAAACACACACGTGATTTTAGACATGAAGTCCTTACAGCATCCAGGAACGCTTCTCACTCAACCTTCTCATTCCACTTACGTCCTTGCAGCAATCTTCCTTCATTAGATTTCCTTGATAAGGTTAAACTTATTTTGGTCAAGGTGACATGCACCTTTACTCAAAATCGCAGGCTTCCCTCCAGGCAGGGAAAGGATCATTCTGTAAGCAAACACTGACAGAACTGAATAGCAATTTGAATCCACGGAAAGATCACGGACACTTGGGAATTCAATTTCCGGCATACTTACACAACTCACAGAGCCCAGGGAAGGAATCGAGATTTGGAAAGGATAGAGTTCTGCCATCAAGAAAGCAAAGTGAAGTCATGAATACTGATTCCAGACCTGTGTTCTCCCTCTGCAGAGAAAACCAGACGCAGGACTGTGTACTGCAGCGCTCAGACCCAGCCCAACAGCTCGGCTGCTCAATTACAAAGGTCTCGTCAGCTGCGAGAGGCATAGTCCTTTCTGGTTGTGACTCTGAGAGTGAAACCCCTTCAAAAAGCTGTCAATAACCTAGTCTGGGAACTCTGAGTTAAAGCCATGCAAATAAAGGACCCAGTGGCCACAAGTCCATTCTGACCCACAGCGCCCCTAGAGGACAGAGTGGAACTGCACCACAGGGTCTCCAAGGCTGTCAATCTTCACAGAAGCAAAGCCCAAACCACACCCACTGCCGTGGAGTCCATTCTGACCCACAGAGCCCCTAGAGGACAGAGTGGAACTGCCCCATAGGGTCTCCAAGGCTCCCATCTCTATGGAAGCTGACTGCCTCATCTTTCTC
This sequence comes from Orycteropus afer afer, assembly GCF_000298275.1. NCBI lineage: Eukaryota > Metazoa > Chordata > Mammalia > Tubulidentata > Orycteropodidae > Orycteropus > Orycteropus afer. The sequence continues at coordinate 896,521 of NW_006921971.1, read as the reverse complement.
CTACAGAGCAGCTAGTAAGTTCAAAGCAAGGACCTTTCAGTTAGCAGTTGAGCCCTTAACCACTGTGGCAGGAGGGCTCCTCCGTGTAATATAAACCCAACCCGCTGCAGTCTGTTCCGACCCACATCCACCCGTGTCACAGAGCAGAACGGCCCGTGGAGTTTCCAAGGCTGTCCTCTTTACCAGAGCAGACCCACAGGCCTTTCTCCCTTGGAGCCAGAAATGGAGAGTCCAGAAGACATGCCTTTCACCAGTACGGTGAGGAATAAATTTGTGAAGGGAGCTCCAGCATCCTTGAAGACTGCTGTGATTGCTATTTTATGTAAACTGGATTTGACAGTGGGAACTACTCTAATTGAACTAAGACAGTTAACTACGCTGGGGCTGATCGACCCTGTGATAGTAGGGGCCAAGTGGCAGCAGTTAATTGGCAAAGGCCAGGTGGACATGGTTACTATAATGGACAGCAGGGTGGGAACAGGAATCAGAATAGTCTGACTCGTGGGGAATTATGGCATTGGCTACTTGCTCACGGTGTTCCTCGTAGTGAAATACATGGCAGGTCTACTAAATATTTACTTCATCTGTATAGACAGAAGAATTCTAGGTCATGCGAATAGCAACCTAGATTGAATCGCCAGAATACAGAGTCATGACCTCTCAACAATTCCCAGATTTGAGTCAGTTTACAGACCCACAACCCCTTGAATGAAGGGGAGGCCAGGTCCCTTTGAGGAAGGACCCCACTACATTGTCAAAAATCTTTAATGTCAATTTATCTCCTAGCCTTCCCCAAGGGGATCTGAGGCCTTTCACGAGAGTGACTGTTCATTGTGGAAAAGGAAATAATCAGACTTTTCGGGGATTACTGGACACTGGCTCTGAATTGACACTAATTCCAGGAGACCCAAAGCATCATTGTGGCAGTCAAAGTGGGGGCATATGGAGGTCAAGTTATTGATGGAGTCTTAGCCGAGGTGCATTTCACAGTGGGTCCAGTGGGTCCCCGAACCCACCCTCTAGTGATTTCCCCAGTACCAGAATGCATAATTGGAATAGATATACTGAGCAATTTGCAGAATTCCCACATTGGGTCTCTGACATGTGGAGTAAGGGCTATTATGGTAGGAAAAGCCAAGTGGAAGCCATTAGAACTGCTTCTACCTACAAAAATAGTAAACCAAAAGCAGTACTGCATCCCTGGAGAGGTAGCAGAGATTACTGCCACCATCAAGGGCTTGAAGGATGCAGGGGTGGTGATTCCCACCACATCCCCATTTAATTCACCTGTTTACCCTGTGCAGAAAACAGATGGATCTTGGAGAATGACAGTAGATTATTGTAAACTTAATCAGGTAGTGACTCCAGCTAAACTTAATCCAGTAGTGATTGCAGCTGCTGTTCCTGATGTGGTTTCATTGCTTGAGCAAATTAGTACATCTCCTGGTACTTGGTATGCAGCTATTGATCTGGCCAATGCCTTTTTCTCGATACCAATTTCAAAGGGCCATCAGAAGCAGTTTACCTTCAGCTGGCAGGGCCAACAGTATACTTTCACAGTGCTTCCTCAGAGGTATATCAACTCCCCAGCACTATGTCATAATTTAGTCC
>NW_006921971.1:885254-893797 GCF_000298275.1 Orycteropus afer afer | reverse complement strand
GGGAAATCCTCCCAATGGGCAGAACTTTGAGCCATGCATATGGCTGTTCACTTTGCATGGAATAAGAAATGGCCAGATGTGCGATTATATACAGATTCATGGGCTGTGGCTAACAGCTTAGCTGGATGGTCTGGGACTTGGAAGGAGCATGATTGGAAGATTGGTGGTAAGGATGTATGAGGAAGAGGTATGTGGATACATCTCTTGGAATGGGTCAAAGGAGTAAAGATATTTGTCTCTCATGTGAATGCCCACCAAAAGGTGACCTCACCAGAGGAGGACTTTAACAATCAGGTGGATAGGATGACACGTTCAGTGGAAACCAGCCATCCTTTTTCCCCAGCTACTCCTGTCATTGCTCAATGGGCTCATGAACATAGTGGCCATGGTGGCAGGGATAGAGGCTATGTATGGGCTCAACAACATGGACTCTCACTTACCAAGGCTGATTTGGCTATAGCCACTGCTGAGTGCCCAATCTGCCAACAGCAGAGACCAACACTGAGTCTGTGATATGGATCCATTCCTCGGGGTGATCAGCCAGCAATCTGGTGGCAGGTTGATTACATTAGACCACTTCCATCATGGAAAGGACAGCGTTTTGTTCTTCCTGGAATACATACTTATTCTGGATATGGATTTGTCTTCCCTGCATGCAATGCTTCTGCTAAAACTACCATCCATGGACTTACAGAATGCCTTATCCACCCTCATGGTATCCTACACAGCATTGCTTCAGATCAAGGGACTCACTTCACAGCAAATGAAGTGAGGCAATGGGCCTATGCTCATGGAATTCACTGATCTTACCATGTTCTCCATCATCCTGAAGCAGCTGGCTTGATAGAACGATGGAATGGCCTACTGAAAACACAATTACAGTGTCAGCTAGGTGGCAATACCTTGAAGGGTTGGAGCAATGTTCTCCAGGAGGCTGTATATGCTCTAAACTAGCATCCAATATATGGTTCTGTTTTTCTAATAGCCAGGATTCATGGGTCCAAGAATCAAGGGGTGGGAACAGGAGTGGTACCTCTCACTATTGACCCTAGTGACTCACTTATAACATGTTTGCTTCCTGTCCCTGCTACCCTATGCTCTGTGGGACTGGAGATCTTAGTCCCAAAGGGAAGAATACTCCCACCTGGAGACACAATACTGATTGCATTGAACTGGAAATTAAGAATGCCACCTGGCCATTTTGGCTTCCTCATGCCTCTGGATCAACAGACAAAGAAGGGTGTTACTGTACTATATGGTGTAATAGATCCTGATTACCAAGGGGAAATTGGGTGAGTTTTACATAATGGAGGTAAAGGAGAATATGTCTGGAAACAGGAGATTCTCTAGGACGTCTCCTAGTACTACCATGCCCTGTGATTAAAGTCAATGGAAAATTACAGCAACTGAATTCTGATATGACTGCTAACGGCCCAAACCCTTTAGGAATGAAGGTTTGGGTCACCCCACCAGTCAAGGAACTATGACCAGCTGAGGTGCTTGCTGAGGGCAAGGGAAATACAGAATGGGTGGTGGAAGAAGGTAGTTCTGAATATCAGCTACGACCACGTGACCAGTTGCAGTAACGAGGACTGTGATGGTCATATTTCTTCACTGTATATGTGCATCAAGTATTTTTATTTCCTTCTATTATGAATTGTGAAATGTAAACAGAGTTAATGAGTTTCATTTGTTTTTTGTGTTAGTGTATTGTGTAAGGGCAAATATGACTTTATAATTGTCCTTATTTAGAGATTATATATGTTTAAGGAGATGTGTACAACTGCCAAGTTGACAAGGGGTGGACTGTGACAGTTGGAGTTCTGTGTTAACTTGGCTGGACCACAAGTCTCAGGGGTGTAAGCAGTTGTGATGTGGGTTATTCCCATGATGAGATTGGATATATATGTTTTGAGCAGGCAATCTGTTGAAAGGGAGTTTTCCTAGGAGTGTTGCCTGCTTCCAATATATATATGGATATCCTGGGAAAATGAGACACTCCTCTGTGGATTTGGATTCTGTTGTGCTGCCTACAACTGTCTGTGAGCAAACGATCCACCATTTGGCCTGGAGATCTTGGAGTTGTCATTCATTGGAGTCAACAGCCAGTATACTACCTGACAACCTTGAACTTGTCAGCTGACCCTTGTGAGTTGGAAAAAGCCTCTAGCTTGACATTTGATCCAAGAACTTGAGCCTTGCCAGCTTCTGTTAGCCATTTTCCCAAATAAATTTCTCTATATATATAGATAGAGGTTCTGGTGGCGTCATGCCTAAGGCATCTGACTGCTAACCAGAAGGCTGGCTGTTCAAACCCACCAGCCACTCCTCAGAAGGAAGGTTGGGCAATCTACTTCCGTAGAGATACTGCCTCAGAAACCCAAGGAGGGGTCGCTAAGAGTCAGGACCGATGCAACAGCAGTGAGTTTGGTGTTTGGTTTGTGTATATATATATATGTACACACACCACACACACATACACACATAGGAGCTTTACTGGTTTTGCTTCTCTAGAGAACCAGCCTAACACAGGATGTCCAGAATTGAAAGCAGTTGTTCCGCTGTAGTCACACCACTGGGATCGTTATTTTCTGTGGTTTGGAATATCTTATCTTCGTGACTGCATCTGATTGTTAAATTATGGGTCAGCAAACCCTTGTATCCTTTCATAGAAACTGTCGCCAACCCCGTCTCCCCATTTGGTACCTCCGCAGCTGAGTTTTTAAAGGTAAACACAGACAAGAACATTTGTTTCTGGCATTCACTCTGTGGAGACTGTTGGAATCCTGATTTTACCATCAATCATATTCATTTAATTTTCCAGTTTTCTGTCATCTTTGGGTTTAATAAGTACATCTTCTGTGTCTTTCAAAAAATCAGTGATGAAAATGTCAACCAGGACCAGGCTGTTAGCTCAGTTCTGGAAGTTTCCATGCAGGCTCAGGAGCTCTCCCAGCAAGCACTTCTGAACACCCAGCATGTACCAGAAACATGTCAAACTAAGAAGACATGAATACCTGTGTGTGTGTGTTCATGTATATATGTGTCTCTGTAGTAAAAATGAGAAAGCTGGAACTTGTGTAAGGTGGAAACCTGTCAGAGAAAGAAAACTCAAATATTTCCCACTAAAAGGAGTAATAGAAAAATGGTAAGACTGCACCCTGTCAAGGGGGAGAATTTGAGAGAGCTGGAGAAACCAGGCCATCCTGTTGAGTTCCGGCTCCCAAAGGTTCCACTGTACACTGTTGTCGGGTGCCGTCAAGTCGCCTCTGACGCATAGTGACGTCGTGTGCAACAGGGGCAAACGGTGCCCGGTCCTGCGTCATCCTCATGCTATTTGCCACGGTTGTGTCATCATCAAAGTCACTGTCAGTCCCTCTCCTTGACGGCCTTCTCCTTTTTCACTGACCCTCTACTTCAGCAAACATGATGTCCTTCTCCAGGAGTAGTCCCTCCAGATGACACGTCCAAAGTGCATGAGATGACGTCAGGCCATCCCACTTCTAAGGAACATTCCAGTTGTAGTTCTTCCAGCACAGATTTGTCCATCCTTCTGGCAGTCCGTGGTATTTTCACTGTTCATTGCTAACCCCGTAATACCATAATGCTAACACCATAATAGGAGCTCTGGTAGTATAGTGGCTAAAAGCACTTGACTGCTAACCAGAAGGCTGGCAGTTCAAATCCACCAACCACTCCTCGGAAGGAAGGTTGGGCAATCTACTTCCGTAGTGATACTGCCTCGGAAACCCAAGGAGGGGTCGCTATGAGTCGGGGCCGACTTGACAGCACATAACAACCACAACAACACCATAATGCCTTTGCATGGCATCAACTCTTCCTCAGTCTTCCTTACTCACTCTCCAGCTTTCCCATGCACGTGAGGTAATTGAAAACAGCATGTTTTGGGTCACACACCCTGAGTCCACAAGTGATGTCTTTGTTCTTCAACACTTTGAGATCTTTTGCGGGAGATTTGCCCAGTGACACATGATATCTGACTTCCTGCTTGCTGCTTCCATGGGGGTTGATAAAAACCTTAACTTAAAACTTTTCTCCATTTATCATGATGTTACTTGTTTGTCCAGTTGTTGGGACTTTTGTTTTCTTGATGTTGAGGTGTAATCCATACTAAAGGCTGTAGTCTTTAATCTTCATCAGTAAGTGCTTCAAGTCCTCTTCATTTTCAGCCGGCAAGGCTGTGTGGTCTGCATATTGCAGGTTGTTAATGAGCCTTCCTCCAATCCTGATGTCATCTTCATCTTCATATCGCCCAGCTTCTCAGAGTATTTGCTCAGCATACAGATTAAATACATATGGTGGAAGGATACAACCTCGACACACACCTTTCCTGACTTTAAACCACGCAGTATCCCCTTGTCCTGTTCAAATGACAGCCTCCTGTCCACCTACAATTTCCGCATGAATGAAGGTGCCTGGTGGTACAATGGTTTAGTACTCAGCTGCTAACAGAAAGGTTGGTGGTTGGAATCCACTCAGAGCTCCGTAGGAGAAAGACCTGGTGATCCAATCCCATAAAGATGGCCGCCTAAGAGCACTACGGGGCCGTTGTACTATGTCACATGAGTCGTCATGAGTCAGAATGGACACAGTGGCCCCTGACAAGATGTATAAATGACAAGGTTTCTGACTCCAGGAACGTGTTTACTGAATACATGGCAAAGTGCCATGAACAGCGTAAGGTGAGGATTTTTAAACAATTACCACCCATTCTATGAACCTTCATAGTGTTCAGTTATACCATTCCAAAGAACACCATGAGAGCTTTGGCCAGGCCCCAACAAGCCCAGGCCCATGGGAGAGCTCTCTCCCTAGCCACACTACCAACAGAGTAGGTGAAGTTACTCATCGCAGTAAAACCGCATCGGCCCCCCGTGATCATCACAGTCTATTCCCAGTGTGGCACCAGGTCAGCCCAGGGTTCAGATCCTATGTCCTGTGTGATCTTGACCAAGTGCTTGCTTTCCCAGACACCGAGTCCCTGCCTCTGCACCGGGGTAAGAACGACACAAGGACCCTGGGTGCACAATGGTGAGTTCTCGGCTGCTCACCAGACGTTGGTGGCTCAAGCCCACCGGCGGCTCCATGGGAGAAAGACCCGGCAACCTGCTCCTAACGCGGGAAACGCGGTGGGGCCGCTCTGCCCTGCCACACGGGGTCGCTATGAGTCACAGCCACTTGACGGCACCCAACCACGACGTAGGATGATCTTCCTTCCGACTGTCGGTTTGCCGCACTCTGGTGGTTTGTGTTGTCACCAGCAGGGTCACTCATGAGTTTCAGTTGTTTTTGTGTTAGTGTATCATGTTACGCACAAATATGACTTTAAAAATTGTTCTTATTTAGAAATTCTATAAGGTTAAGGAGATGTGTACAACTGCCATGTTGACAAGGGGTGGACTGTGATGACTGGAGCTGTGTGTCGACTTGGCTGGACCACAATTCTGAGTGGTTTAAGCAGTTGTGGGTGGATTTCAGCAGAGCTTCCAGACTTAGACAGACTGGGAAGAAAGGTTGGGAAGATGATTCTGAAACCAGCCCGTGAGAAGCCCGTGGGCCACAGAACGTTGTCCGAGGCTTCAGCTCCCTCACTTTGGACATGTCATCTGAAGGGACGGGCTGGTAGAGAAGGGCTCGTGATGATGAAGTAAAGGGGTATCAAGGGCCGGGACAACGGGACGGATCAACACCGCGACCACAACAGTGCACTCGCACCTACCACCGCCACAAAGAAGGTGAGGACCTGGCAACAGTTCATCCACGGGGTCGCCATGACGTGGAGCCATCACCATGGCAACACCAGGTAGGGTGATTTCTTCCTTCCTTCCTGGGTGAAAGAAGAATGACTTCTTAATCTTCTAAGGTTGGTAACTTGTTGTTGTTGTTATGTGCCGTCGAGTCGGACCCGACTCATAGCCCCCCCTCCTTGGGTTTCTGAGGCAGTATCTCTGTGGAAGTAGATTGCCCAACCTTCCTTCCGAGGAGTGGCTGGTGGGTTTGAACCACCCGCCTTCTGGTTAGCAGTCAGGTGCCTTAGGCACTGCGCCACCAGAGCTCCTACCTTCACAGAAGCAAAGCCCAAACCACGCCCACTGCCGTGGAGTCCATTCTGACCCACAGCGCCCCTAGAGGACAGAGTGGAACTGCACCACAGGGTCTCCAAGGCTGTCAGTCTTCACAGAAGCAAAGCCCAAACCACGCCCACTGCCGTGGAGTCCATTCTGACCCACAGCGCCCCTAGAGGACAGAGTGGAACTGCCCTACAGGGTCTCCAAGGCTGTCAGTCTTTCCAGAAGCCAACTGCCACATCTTTCTCCCCTTGAGCGGCTGCTGGGTTCTACCCACTAATCTTTTTCTTAGCAGCCAAGCACTTAAGCCGTGCACTACCAGTGTCCTTATCCACAGGATCAGAGAACAAATTTTGAAATGCCAACTGCAGACCCTGTCCATCCACTCACAGGGTCCCCTCCAGCCACAGCCCAGGGCAAGCCGGCTCCAATGCCCTTCTCTGCTAATGAAACCGTGATGCAAAGGGCAGGATTTGCGTTTTCTCTCCAAATTTTTAAGGCATTCCTGCTGACAGAGGAATGAAATCAAATATCTGGCTGTGGCTGAATACATTCAAGTTTTGCAAAATACAGTTTTCCCAGAGGTTGTAAGCTCTGTTCATTCCAGTCCGGCATCTCCTTTATTATTTTGATTTTCTAAATCGGTGTTTTCAAACTCCTAATTTAAAACAGTCCAATTACCATTTCTTTTTCATGTTCAAATTATGCCAGTCATGGGATTTATTACAGAGAAAAGCTGGGAACAGCCAGACTGTGACAAACAGAGACTAACACAGACAGCAGAGTCAATCCCAGGGAAAATCTGCAATGGTTCTAAACACATGATCGGAACCCCCTCTGCTTTTAAAAAGAAATTCTCCTGCTTTGCTATTTGCAATGAATCCCTAGAGGGTTCAGAAGTCAGGAAAGGAAGTTGGTAAGTGCAGCCTATAAAAAGGAATCGGTGTGTGTGATGCAAGCAGTTTGTGTATTTGGCTGCTAACCAAATGGTTAGGGTCTAGCTACATCTACAATTCTCAGGAAAGGCTGGCAATTAGAGTGGCTTAGATTCCTGGAGCTCTGGTAGCATAGTGGCTAAGACACTTGCCCGCTAACCAGACGGCTGGTGGTTCAAACCCACGAGCCACTCCTCGGAAGGAAGGTTAGGCAATCCTACTTCCATAGTGATACCGCCTCGGAAACCCAAGAAGGGGTCACTATGAGTCGGGTTTGACTCGACGGCACATAACAACAACAACAACAGATTCCTTTAATATCACTCAGAGCAGGACGAAACGGGGAAAAAAGCCCAAGGCCCTGGAGAAACAGCTAAAGGAGGGTCTTGACTTGGAGGTTGAATCAGGTGATGAACCAGCTGCGGTGCTTGGCCCGGAAATGAATTCCACGCGGTCCCACACACGCTCCTTGGTGTCACATGTGTTTTCTTTGCATCTGTGGAAGGAGATGATTTCCTGATGAACCACGTCTCGGACACATCATTGCTTGCGGGTGATCAACAATAATCCAAGCAGGAATTTAAAACACGTCGATAAAAGGAATCATGACTTTCAGCCTTTGAAAGTCAGTTTTAAATCACCCGTCACCACTGGTAATGAGGGGAGGGGAGGTCGGGCCAGCCTTACTGCAGGTCAGTGTGGAGTGGCAGGGGTCAGGCCGGGCCAGGTCAACGGCCTGCAGAGTATAATCCCGGAGGGTGATTACCTTCCAGCCAGTTCTGGGCAGACCTTGAATTTTCTCATCTCTGTTTTTTCAACAGCTGTTTGGAATTGCAAAGCAAACCGAATTAAGTCTGTAACGTGTATTGGGATATTCCCAGTGGACACAGTTTAAAGGATAGTGATTCTGAAGTATGGTCTTTTTCCAAGGGCGTAATTTTAAAAACAACAATATATGCAACTCGAAAGGTTAGATGAGAGGCTCCAGGGCCGTGGGTCTAAGGCACCCTGGTGGGACGATTTGGAGAAGGACAGTGAGAGCATTTGCACAGCTTGAAGAATGCGGCCAAAGGTCTGAGTCGGATGCGTAGAAAGTGGTGAAACACTGTGCGACCATGTATGAGCTCATCTGAACCACACCAAACAGTAGACGTGTTTGGGGGCTTGTCCTTTGGTTCCAAAGTGAGGCTCCATGCATTTCAGGGGAGTCTTGAGCACTCAGAAACTAAAGTTAAAATTCTGTGTGTGATGATGGCAAAGTGAGACATAAAACAGACTCTGAAAGGGTCTCTGACCCAGAAAAGCCAGTGACTGGAGCTGAGATTCCTTTGAAATCACCAAGGGCAGACACGGATTGGACAAGAGTGTTCACCACTGCTCTGAGGAAATGTTTGCTTCCCAAAAAAGTAATACCTACTACCATCGAGTTGGATCCAACTCACAGCGACCCCTCCTTGGGTTTCTGAGGCAGTATCACTACGGAAGTAGATTGCCCAACCTTCCTTCCGAGGAGTGGCTG
>NW_006921971.1:879486-884344 GCF_000298275.1 Orycteropus afer afer | reverse complement strand
TCACCGTGGAGGTGACCGCATCGTATCTGATCTCACCGTGGAGGTGATTACATCGTATGAGATCTCACCGTGGAGGTGATTACATCGTATGAGATCTCACCATGGAAGTGATTACATCATGTCAGATGTCACCATGGAGGTCACCTCATCGTATGAGATCTCACCATGGAGGTGACCACATCGTATGAGATCTCACCACAGAGGTGACTGCATCGTTTGAGATCTCACCATGGAGGTGACCGCATCGTATGAGATGTCACCACAGAGGTGACCACATCATATGAGATCTCACCACGGAGGTGACCACATCGTATGAGATCTCACCACGGAGGTGACCGCATCGTATGAGATCTCACCATGGAGGTGACCGCATCATATGAGATCTCACCACAGAGGTGACTGCATCGTTTGAGATCTCACCATGGAGGTGACTTCATCGTATGAGATGTCACCATGGAGGTGATCGCATCGTACCAGATCTCATCATGGGGTCATGACTACATCCTAATGGCTAACTAGAGAACCATGGTCCAGCCAGGTTGACACATGACCCTAACCACCACAGTGGTTGATAGTTATCTCTCTACAGAGAGTTCACTGTACACGGGACATGCAAACACAGACATGGGAACAGAAAGATCGGCACCATCATGGAGTGTCAAGTGAAAGTTTGGTGGTTCAGGTCCATTGAGGGCCCCTCAGAAGCCAGGCTCATTATCTACTTCTGAAAAATCAACCATTGGACCCTTCAGGGCACAGCTCTGCTCTCGAAGTCACGGGGCCACCGTGCATCGGAGTGGACTCAGCGGCCACGGATTTGGTTTGGGAGACAAACCCAGGCCTGAGGACTTCCTCGTCCCTGAGCTGCTTCAGCTCACACACGTTTTAGGAGTTAAGCAGAATTATTTCACATCTACAGGATGGAGGGAACTTGGCCACAGTCACCAACAACTGAGAGATGCAGTGAGGGATCCAAACCAAGTACATCTCAGTCACCATGGCTTGCTCACTGCATGCCGCCTTCTGATGCTGTAACACAGGATAGAATGGGCCAGCAGACGCCAGCAACGTGAGGCTTCCAGAAACGCATTCCATCTACTCCCTCCATCACTAACCTCACCCCACTGTTGTTGATGTTGGGGGCCGTCCAGTCAACTGTGACTCATAGCGACCCCATGTGACAGACTGGAACTGCGCCAGAGGGCTTCCTAGGCTGTAATCGTTGCCAGAGAGCAAAGCCCAAACCACACCCACTGCCGTGGAGTCCATTCTGACCCACAGCGCCCCTAGAGGACAGAGTGGAACTGCACCACAAGGTCTCCAAGGCTGTCAATCTTCACAGAAGCAAAGCCCAAACCACACCCACTGCCATGGAGTCCATTCTGACCCACAGCGCCCCTAGAGGACAGAGTGGAACTGCACCACAGGGTCTCCAAGGCTGTCAATCTTCACAGAAGCAAAGCCCAAACCACACCCACTGCCATGGAGTCCATTCTGACCCACAGCGCCCCTAGAGGACAGAGTGGAACTGCACCACAAGGTCTCCAAGGCTGTCAATCTTCACAGAAGCAAAGCCCAAACCACACCCACTGCCGTGGAGTCCATTCTGACCCACAGCGCCCCTAGAGGACAGAGTGGAACTGCACCACAGGGTCTCCATGGCTGTCAATCTTCACGGAAGCAAAGCCCAAACCACACCCACTGCCGTGGAGTCTATTCTGACCCACAGTGCCCCTAGAGGACAGAGTGGAACTGCAGCATGGGGTCTCCAAGGCTGTCAATCTTTACAGAAGTAGATTGCCACATCGTTCTCCCATGAGGCAGCTGGTGGGCTTGAACTGTTCGCCTTTAAGTTAGCAGCCTAGCACTTAACCCCTGTGCTTCCAGGGCCCCTTTCCCATAACCTCACAGCCGTTGCAAACCCTGTGAAGTGAGTTCTCCTCTGGAACACAGGTCGCCGTGAGTCAGGGTCGACTTGCTGGCAATGGGTTTTATCTCCTTTTCTGTACTTTTGGGCTCTATAGGTCCATCCTGCGTGTCCCCTACCTTCATGCTCAGATTTGCTCTGTCACTTGGCTTCAGCTTCTGTGCCCTTGTCTAACGGTGCTTAAGTCAGAGTGGAAAATCCTGTGGTAATTGGTATGTTTTTGAATCAGTACAATGATTTGACAGGACGGGCTGCTACAGTAATCTTCAATGTTAATGAAACTGCACTCAGAGAGACCAAAATTAGGCTTAGTATGAATTACTTAATTTACACAGACAGTTATGCACTGTATGCTTGAATAGGGAGAAGATAATGGAGTAAGAGATAAGCCCATATAATTTACGTTTCCCTGAAATGGTCGGACACCCAGGAGGCATTGCCTCTGCCCCTCGTCCTCTGTTTACCTTCAGCAGTGTGGTGGGGCCCACTGGTCAGGGTGTTGGGGTTTGGCTGAACAGGAAGTGGGGAGGGTCTAAGTTTCTACCAGGGCTCTGCGTGGTTCAAAATTTTTCAGTCACGGCTGATGGAAACAAGCGCAGTGGCTTGGATGTCACATACCGACCAGATCTCCTGAGGGGTGGATTTTATTATTATTATTTTTTAGTATTTTGTTGTTGTTGTTAGGTGCCGTCAAGTCAACTCTTCCTTATAGAGACCCCACATAGAACAGAACGAAACACTGCCCGGTCCTGCACCAGCCCCACGATCCCTGCTATACCTGAGCCCATCCTTGCAGCCACCGTGTCAATCCATCTCGTTGAGGGCCTTCCCCTCTTTTGCCGACCCTCCACCTTACCAAGCATGACATCCTTCTCCAGGGAATGGTCCATTCTGACAACATGACCAAAGTAGGTGAGACGACGTCTGGCCATTCCTGCTTCCAAGGAGCATTCCAGCTGCACTTCTTCCAGGACAGATCTGTTAGTTCTTTTAGCAGTCCATCGGAAACCCAAAGAGGGGTCGCTATGAGTCAAGTCAAGTCAATGGCAGTGACTTTGGTTTGGGCTTTGCTTCCAGTGGGTGTGGTTTGGGCTTTGCTCCCATAAAGACTGACAGCCTTGGAGACCCTGTGGGCAGTTCCACTCTGTCCTCTAGGGGCGCTGTGGGTCAGAATGGACTCCACGGCAGTTGGTGTGGTTTGGGCTTTATTTCTGTGAAAATTGACAGCCTTGGAGACCCTGTGGGCAGTTCCACTCTGTCCTCTAGGGGCGCTGTGGGTCGGAATCCCCTCCAGGCACTGGGTTTGGTTTGGGCTTTGCTTCTGTGAAGGTAGGAGCTCTGGTGGCGTCGTGCCTAAGGCACTTGACTGCTAACCAGAAGGATGGCGGTTCAAACCCACCAGCCACTCCTCGGAAGGAAGGTTGGGCAATCTACTCCGGTAGTGATACCGCCTCGGAAACCCAGAGAGGAGTCACTATGAGTCGGGTCCAACCCGATGGCAGTGTGTTGCGTTTGTTGTGCAGACTCATGCATTGATTAAAGTATCCACCTTCATTCAACGTTCCAGCTGTTTTCCTCTCTCCCAACCCAGGCCACATTTTGGGAGAGACACACGCTATCAATTGCTTTGTTCCTAACTCTTATTTGAGACCCTTCCCAGGCGGGAGGGAAGGACTAAGAGGGGAGCAGGGAAGCTGGTGCTTGACTGCTCTGTCCTCAGCTGGCTTCCTGTTTTCTGAGTCTCGCTGATGTTCAAAGGTGACATTTCCTTTCCAGGAGCTATTGCGGTTCTTGGGCACTGTGTTAGTCTGGGCCCTCTAGAGAAACTAAACCAGTGAAGTGTGTAGAAATATGGGATGCATCACTTAATGTTTGTTCATTCGAGCGACGTCTGACTGCACTTACATCAATGGTCCCATAAGGTTTTTTTTTTGTTTTGTTTTGTTTTTTAAGGGAAAGCAGGTCTCCTTCCGCCTACTATTTCCCTCTAATGGTTCTAAGGCTCCAAGCCCAGACTCTTGCAGCACTGGGCCACGAGTGGGACGCAGGCGGGTAAGGCAGGTGAGGAGGGCACCTGGCTCTGGGCATGGGCTGTCAGGCAGACAGAGGTGGTGGTCTGGGCTAATCCTCCTCCTCAGGTGGGTGAGACAGCAGGCTGTGCTGGGCACACTCTGTTCCCTCTCTACTCACTTCTTTTCACTGCACTCGTACTCCCACCCTCTCAGCTGCGACCACTACCAGCAACTCTTCCTACAACCTCCACCAGCATCTGCAATGGTAACAGTGTCAGTGATGAAACCAGAAGCGGGCTCCCATAAGGTTTTAAGGTGGTGTTTGCACAACGTCCAAGTTATATAATATCCTAGTTCACAAAACGTATCCTGGGCATTGAGGGAGGCATACCTGTAAATAAAGTATGTATGCATGCATTTCACCTCAAGGAAATAGCTCACATAATCACAACAAAACTCCTCATGCAATTGTAGGGGCTGGCAATTCTCAGAGCCATGGGTTAGGAAACAAGTTAAAGACTTCTGCTGTCTCACATGGTTGCATGTGTCAGCAAATCCCAAACCTGCAGGTCAGGCATCTGGCCGGAGACTTCTGCGAGCTATGTCTCAGGAACTGGAGGTCAGACGACTAGAAGAGTGTAGGACTGAGAGAAAGCGAGCTTTGTTAGAACATCCATTTATATACTAGAGGCAGGCCACGCCCCCAAGGGAACAACCCTTTCAACTGATTGGCTGATCCCATCAGATCACATCATGGAAGGTGTGATAGTTGAAGATCTGTCAACTTGGCTGGACTTCACTTGTGAGTGGTGTTTCCCATGATGGATCACATGACTACGTCCTAAGCGGCCGGTCAGTCTAGGGGGAGTTTCCCCAGGGGTGTGGCCTACCTGTAATACTATCCCAGGAACAAACTGGA
>NW_006921971.1:867243-873081 GCF_000298275.1 Orycteropus afer afer | reverse complement strand
ATTGAATTTGCCGGCTTCTACACGTTTGTGAGCCATTTATCTAAGATAAATCTCTCTCTCTCTCTCTCTTTCTCTCTCTATAAATATATATATATATATATATATATATATACTTTGCTGGTTTTTGTGTTTCTCTAGAGAACCCAATCCAATACAGAAGGTGATTACATTGTATCACATTATGGAAGAGCAATAACCAGTCCAGTGCTATTCCCTGAGAATCAGAGCCTAGCCTAGGTGACTCGTGACATTAACCATCACAGACACCCCTTGCCATCACTGGAGATTTTCGTCGGCATGTCATCCACTTCCTGCAGAGACCCCCCTCTCCTCCTTTACACCTGGGCGTCCAACTGCTCACTGCTAGCTCCTTCCTGCTGATGTCCCCACCCCTGCAAGTGGTCCTACTAGGCAGGACCTGATCAACCCCTCAGTGGGTCCTAAACACTCATGCTTGCCTTTCTCTGATACACTGGGATTCAGGCTCTTTTTTGGGGGGAGCCACCTCCCCTCAGCTCGGTTATTATCAACCAGCCAGGATGTCACTCTCAGAAGGGCGTATACTGTGTCCTCTAATTAAAGGAAATGTATCAAGCTGTGTGAATGCCCCCTGAAGTCCCGTCCCCCCTTTTATTTTTTTTTATTGTTGAAAACATGCATAGGAAACATCTAAAACACCGTATGGGCTTCAGTTTATTGGTTTGTGGTTTTAGGGTCATGGTTTATGGGACATTCCAGTTAATCGTCTAATACTGTGTTTAGCACCTCTGTTCCTTCTTCTGGCATCTCTGGTGGCACGTGCCTAAGGCATCTGACTACTAACCAGAAGGCTGGAGGTTCAAACCCACCAGCCAGTCCTCAGAAGGAAGATTGGGCAATCTACTTCTGTAGAGATACCACCTTGGAAACCCAAGGAAGGGTCCCTTCTCGTTCCTTGTGTAGTGCCTATGGTCTTAAAAGCTTGCAAGCGGCCATCCAAGGTAATAATTGGTCTCTATTCACCTGGAGCATTAGAGGAAGGAAAGTTAGGAATAGGAGGAAGAAATGGTTGATTGTTTTCATGAATAATTATCTCCTCTGGCATGAGACTGGAAGAAATGGATGGTGCCCAGCTACCATTACTGAATGTTTTATTCTAATGAAGAATCCTGATCAAAAGGGGGGAAGTACAGAACAGAGTTTCAATCTTAGCAAACCCTTCTCTCTTCATTTGCAGTGAAGAGAGAAGCTCTTCCAATCTCTCCTTCTATTGGGGGAATAAGACTCATACCACAATTCTCTCCAAAGAACACTTTTTAACTAAATAAAAACTTTCACCAAAGTTAAAACAACCAAAAATTGGTTTAATTTATTTAACTAAATAACAATTTTACCTTTATATGCAATTTTATCTTTATATGCAAAAGTATAAGTCTTCCATACCCTCCATGTGGGGGAGAGTTTTGGTTGTGTGAGATGCTTTCATTTAAATCCTCTAGCAAGTTCGAATTGGTGGCCTGTCTCACAATGCATTTTGGATTTCGCCATCTGATGTTTCACTGTCTTGGCCAACCCTATCATTGTAATGTTTTAAACACATGTTGCCTGAACCCATATGTCCTATGAAAGGCATATTCTAATTTTCTTTGGTCATGATACATTGTGACTGTATATTTTCAAGATCTGTTGAATGTAATCTGGTGTGTAAACTCCATTGTTTGTCCACTTTTGGAGCAGATGTGGGGAGTGGGTGCAGTTTCAGGAACACACTGTCCCTTGAGCCCTCCTGTCCTACCCGTTGGTTGAACACCTATCTCTGTAAGCCTGGGCAGCTGTTCCAGGATCATTATGTTGCTCCTACTCTTGGTGATGGCATAGACTCTATGTTTAGCATCTTTGCAGGTGCTCAGTTTCAATATACCTGTTCTCTCTTGTAAAGTTCATTTTCTGAGTTGAAAGATTTACTTTTTTCATTTTGAGCTTTTTCTTTAGGATATTACACATTTAGGAGTTCTGGTGGCATAGTGCCTAAGGCACTTGACTGCTAACCAGAAGGCTGGCGGTTCAAACCCACCAGCCACTCCTCGGAAGGAAGGTTCGCAATTTACTTCCGTAGTGATACCGCCTTGGAAACCTGAGGAGGGGGTCACTGTAAGTTGGGTCCGACTCGAGGGCACATAACAACAACAACAACATTACATATTTATAATTTGAAACTCAAAAGTAGCTACTTTTTTTTTTTCACCCTGTCTGTGTCTGTGAACCCTCTGAGGGAAGTGACTGTGAAAGTTTTGGTTACTTCCCCCAAGATTTTGGAGATCAGGATGTCCAAGGAAAGAAACCCTAGTTTGGTATTGCAGATTAATGTAATGTTTCGTAAAGCTGACCCAAACTTTGTTGTTGTTGTTAAGTGCCTTTGAGTTGGTTCCGACTCATAGCAACCCCGTGTACAACAGAATGAAACACTGCCCGGTCCTGGGCCAGCCTCACGATCCTGGCTATAACTGAGCCCATGGCTGCAGCCACTGTGTTGATCCATCTCATGGAGCGTCTCCCCTTTTTCGCAGACCCTTCACTTTACCAAGCTTGATATCCATCCCCAGGGACTGGTCCCTTCTGACAACGTGACCAAAGTACATGAGATGAAATCTGGTCATTTTCACTTCTAGGGAACTTTCTGGTTGTTCTTTTCAAAGACAGAACCATTGAAAACCCTGACCTTTATATAAATCAATACATATATTAACAAACAGATAACTGCATACATATATGCTACTTTCACTTCCTAGCATTAAACCACTAGAAATGTGCTAACCAAGTTTTGAGAATAAATAAATATTACTTCATTATCTTCAGCAATTAAAATCAAAGGACAGAAATAAAGATTAAATGCATGTAAAGGAAATAGAAAATAGAAAACAATAGAGAGGATCAATGAAACCAAAAGTTGGTTCTTTGAGAAAATCAACAAAATTGAGAAAACTTTAGCTAGACTGTCCAAGAAAAACAAAAAGAAGACTCACATTGCTGTATTTGGAAGTGAAAGCTGGCACATTACTACTGACCTTACAAAACAGAAAGGTTGTGAAAGGGTACAGAGAACGCCAAAGGCATGCCAACGAATTAGATAACCAAGATTCTAGTGAAATTGCTAGAAACACAGAAACCACCAAAACTGACTTAAGGAAGAACAGAAAATGTGAACAGAGTTTGAATCAGTATTAAAATCTTCCGGCAACGAAAAACGCAGACCAGATGGCATCACATGTGAATTCTATGAAATTTTGAAGAAAAATTTACACAAGTCCTTTTCAAACTCTCCCAAGAAACAGAGGAGGAGAAAACACTTCTTCACTCGTTTCATGAGGCTAGTGTTACCCTGATACCAAAGCCAGACAAAGACATCACAAGAAAATAAAACCACAGACCAAGAGCCCTTATGAATATAGATTCTCACCAAAATACCAGCAAACCGAACCCAGCAGCATATGAAAGCATTAGAGGGCATTTATTTCAACAATGAAAGAGTGGCTTGCCATATGAAATCAACTGGAGTCATCCACCCCATTAGTAGGATGAAAGAAGAAAGCTCCCATGATCATCTTGATGTGGAAAAACACTGAACAAAATTTAATATCCTTTCATGCTAAAACACTGAGGAAGCCAGGAAGAGAAGGTAATTTCCTCAGCCTGATCAAGGGACTCTATAAAAAGCCCACAGTGAACAACACACTTGACAATGGAGCATTGGTATCTCCCCGTGTAAGGTCAGGAGCAAGACAAGGATCTCTGCCCTCACCACTTCTACTCAACGTTGTACTGTGAGTTCTAGCCAAGGCAATGAGGCAAGAAAAGCATCCAAATTGGAAAGGAAGAAACAGACTGTCTATAGTCACAGGTGACATGATCGTACATGGAGAGAGTCCTGAAGAACACACACACTCAAAGTACTAGAGCGAACTAAGGAAATACAGCAACATTGCAGGGCAGAAGGTCAATGCACAAAACTGAGTTGTTTCTACACACTGTCCAGGAACAATTCAGAAAGGAAATAAAAGTACAGCTCCATGTGGGAGGACATAAAAAAGAATAAAATGCTTGGGAATAAATTTAACCAGGGAAGTAAAAGCTAAAAAACATGCTTGAAAGAAATTAAAGAAGATCTAAGAACATGGAAAATAACCTGCATTCATGGATTGGAAGACTTCACCTTGTTGAGGTGCAATATCCCCCAAATTGTTCTCCAAAATGAAGGCAATCCCATCAAAATCCTGGCTGCCATTTTGGCACAAATGGACAAACTAACCTTTCATATGATGGCAGAGGATCCCAAGGACCCAAAACAATCTTGCAAAGCAGCCATGCTGGAGAATTCACACTTCCCAATTTCAAAACTGCAGAGCTCAATTAATCAATGATGTGGCACTGGCCTGTGGGTAGCCACAAAGATCAGTGAAGCAGGATTCAGAGAACAGAAATAAACCTTCACATCTATGGTCAGCTGATTTCTGACAAAAGTGCCAAGACCTTTCAACAGGGAATGAAGCGTTTTCAACACAAGGTGCCAGGACAACTGGACATTCACATGTGCAATAATGAATGTGAACCCCTACCTCACATCGTATACAAAAATCAGCTCAGAATGGATCAACTACCTGTAGTTGCTGTTAGGTCCTGTTGGGTCAGTCCTGACTCATAGTGACCCTAGGTACAACAGAGTGGAACACTGCCAGGCCCTGCACCATGCTTGTAATTGTGTTGTGTTGTTATTGTATGTTGTTGAGTCAATTCCGACTCATAGCAACCCTATGTCACAGAGTAAAACTGCCCCATAGGCTCCTTAGGCTGTAATCTTTATGGGAGCAGTTCCCCACGTCATTCCTCCTTGGGGTCCTCTGGTTGGGTTCAAACTGCTGACCTTTCAGTTAACAGCCGAACACTTAACCATTGCACCACCATGATACAGAGGAGTAAATCTTTATGACCTTGGATTAGCCAACAATTTCTTTAAAGTGACAACAAAAGCAGCCAAAGAAAAAGTAAGTTGGACTTCATGAAAATGACAAACATGTGCATCAAAGAACATTATCAAGAAAGTGAAGAACAAACAGTCTATACAATGGGAGAAAATATTTGCAAATCATAAGTCCTAAGGGGCTAGTATCCAGGACATATAAACCACCCTCACAACTCAGAAACAAGGCAAGTTGAAAAATGGGCAAATGCTTGTGTAGACATTTCTCCAAAAATGATATACATATGGCCAAGAAGAAAAATGGAAATCAAAAAAGCACAATGAGATACCACTTTGCACCCACTAAGGGCACTAGGATGGCCATCAATCAGTCAATCAATCAACCAATCAATCAATAAAAGAACAAATGTGGGTGAAGACCTGAAGGAATTGGAGCCCTTATTCATTGCTGATGGTAATGTAAAATGGTGCATCTCCTGTGGAAATGAACTTGGTAGTTCCTGAAAAAGTTACACGTAGAATTACATGACTCAGTGTATACTCAACTGAAAATGTATGTTCACAAAAACTTGTATACAAATGTTCATAGCAGCATTGTTTACAGTAGCAATGGAAGTAACCCACTGCCTATGATCATCCACACCATGCAATGTTATCCAGCCACGGGAAGAGGATCAAGTACTGATAAGTGCTGCACCATGGGTGGACCGTGAAAACATTGGCCTGAGCCAAAGAAACCAGACACAGAGCAAGCACGCTGTGTGGCTTCATTCATGGGCAATGTCAAGAACTGGCAAGTCCACAGACAGGGAGGAGATTAAGGGTTTATAGGGGCTGGGGGTGATTGCTGTCAAGTTGGATCTGAATCATAGCGACCCCTCCTT
>NW_006921971.1:863565-866397 GCF_000298275.1 Orycteropus afer afer | reverse complement strand
ACAGAAGCAAAGCCCAAACCACACCCACTGCCATGGAGTCCATTCTGACCCACAGCGCCCCTAGAGGACAGAGTGGAACTGCACCACAGGGTTTCCAAGGCTGTCATCTTTACAGAAGCTGACTGCCTCATCTTTCTTCCTAAGAGTAGCTGGTGGGCTCCAACTGCAGACTTTGTACTTAGCAGTCATATGCTTTACCCACTGCCCCACTAGAGCTCTTCTGAGGATACCAGGTTGCCCAACATCATAAAGGTGGCCAGGGCTAGAGTGGAGAGAGCTCTAGATGCTGCTCTCAACCATTGCATGTGTGTATGCAGGAAGCTAGTAACCCCACTGAAGACACGATGCTATTTAAGGAAGGAGAAATAGGACAACTGTGTGGTTATTGTTTGGAAAATCTAAGCGCGATGTGTCTGAATTGAGGACCAGGATGCTTTTTTCCCCTGGTTACCCTGCTGACTCACATGTAGTATCAGTTCCTGGCTGAATGCTTCATAGAAATGATTTTGTGCAAATTCAGAGCTGGTTTATTATTAAATATTTAGGACCTGAGAGATAATACAATTAACCTGAAAACCAAATCGCTGGGTAAGTTGTTGCTAGACTATTGTTTGTCGTTGCTAGGGTGCTGTCAGAGTAGGATCCCACTCATAGTGACCTTGTGTACAACGGAATAAAACACTGCCTGGTCCTGAACGAGCCTCACAGTCCTTGCTGGACCTTAGCCTATTGTTGCAGCCACTGTGTCAGTCCGTCTCTTTGAGGGTCTTCCTCGTTTCCACTGACCTCCTTCAGCAAGCATGAGGTCCCTCTCCAGGGAGCAGTCCCTCCTAATACCAAGTCCCTGAGATTTGCCTAGTGCAACACTTCATTTGATTTATTGACTTCTTTTTCTGTATTGACTGCTTCTTCCATAAACAAACAAAAGAACCAGACTCACTGCTGTCCAGTTGATTCCAACACATAGTGACCCGTCTTCGGGTTTCCGAGGCAGTATCACTACGGAAGTAGAATGCCCAATGTTCCCTCCGAGGAGTGGCTGGTGGGTTTGAACCGCCAGCCTTCTGGTTAAGAGTCAAATGCCTTACGCACTGTTCTGGTTACCCAGTGCCACTCTGACAGGAATATACCACAAATGGGATGGGTTGAAGAAACAAAAGTTTATTCTGTTACAGTTTGGAGGCTTTAAGTCCAAGTTCCAAGTGCCAGGCTCGAGGGGCTGGCTGAAAGCCCCTCAATCTTTTGGGCTTCAGCTCTGCCTCCTGCTCCCGACCCACTGAAGCTAGAGGCATCTTCACTCAGGCAGCTACTGGCTGCTGAGGCTGACAAGCCCGAGGTTGACAAATAAAATGGCACGGTCCCAATGTTCCAAACAACATGGAAGACATTCAACAGATCATACACGTTGATTCAAGCCCATCGAAATACCTAGGATCGGCAGAGCATGGCAGGCAGCTGAGCAACGACTCGTTTACATGCAGGGTCCAAGCATGCCATGAGCTAGAGACCATTCCCAAAGCTGTTTCTTATATACGGGAAGCAGACCATATACCCAAAGGCAGCTACCCAGCTGCTTGTGGTAGATCGCACCACGGAGCTGATTGCCAGTCCCATCATGGGGAATAACTACCACCAGCTGCCCAGCCACTTACCCGGCCCAGCCAACCTGACACATAACTTTAACTCCCACAGACACTATGCCACCAGAGCTCCCGGCGTCTTCCATTGGCGTTGCTTATGGCTGTAAATAAAATGAAATATTTGACAACTTCAACCTTTTCTGTATTCCACATGATGTTGCTTATTGGTCGAGTTGGATTTTGTTTTCTTTGTGTTGAGCTGTAATCCACACTGAAGGCTGGAGTCTTCGATCTTCATCAGTAAGTGCTAGTTAGGTGCCATAGACACCTCGTTGACACGTCACTCACAAGGACCCTGTGTCCAACACAACAAAACACTACCCGGTCCAGTGCCAGCCTCACAGTCCTTGCTACGCTTGAGCTCATTGTTGCAGCCACCGTGTCAGTCCATCGCGTAGAGGGCTGTCCCCTTTTTCATTGACCCTCCACCCTACCAACCATGACGTCCTTCTCCAGGGAATGGTCCCTTCTGACACCATGACCAAAGTAGGTGAGACGAAGTCTGGCCATTCTCACTTCCAAGGAGCATTCCAGCTGCACTTCCTCCAGGAAGGGCTGTTACCCTAAAAAGCCCTGCTTGAGTGGGCAGGCTCCGTAGAACTCCTGTCTACACTCCTCACTTCTCCACATTTCCCTAATTACACAACTTGCATCTACACCCACATTTGTATTCATTCCTCCCAGTAGACCACAGAACCTCGATCCAACCAGCGTTTTGTTATCCGCTCCTCGTGTTGTTAATTCTGCACATCTTCCCAAACATCACAATCTGCTGTCTCCTGGTTACCTGTCCCTGTTGGTTTATCCGCAACCCAGCTGTTCACAGTGCGCTTTGCTTCCTGTCTTGTCAGTTACATCACTTGTGTCAATTACCCATTGCGTCCCAGAGCAGGGCTGTCAGGTCAACATCAAGGTGCTTCCTAGTGTTTCTTTATTTCTCCCAGGAGAGGGCGCCATTCTCTCGGCTCTGGGTCTCTCTCTCATGACTGCAGATCTCTGTCTAGCAAAGCCCAAACCATACCCAGTGCTGTGGAGTCCATTCGAACCTACAGCGCCCCTAGAGGACAGAGTGGCACTGCCCACAGGGTCTCCAAGGCTGTCAGTCTTCACAGAAGCAAAGCCCAAACCACACCCACTGCCGTGGAGTCCACTCTGACCCACAGCGCCCCTAGAGGACAGAGTGGAACTGCCC
>NW_006921971.1:860056-863425 GCF_000298275.1 Orycteropus afer afer | reverse complement strand
GCCCCTAGAGGACAGAGTGGAACTGCCCCACAGGGTCTCCAAGGCTGTCAGTCTTCACAGAAGCAAAGCCCAAACCACACCCACTGTCGTGGAGTCGATTCTGACCCACAGCACCCCTAGAGGACAGAGTGGAACTGCACCACAGGATCTCCAAGGCTGTCAATCTTCACAGAAGCAAAGCCCAAACCACACCCACTGCCGTGGAGTCGACTCCACGGTGTTTGCTTTTAAGAAGACTTTTGGATCTTTTTGGTTTAAGGTTTTATAGTTGATCTCACAGCAACAGTTTTAGAGTGTTCGGTCAGCCTCCATGGCTCCATAACATCTATAGATTTTCTATAGAATCTGATTAAAATGTTCATCTGTGGTGGCTGTGAGCCCAGAGTCTCCGCTGTGATTAAATGCCAATCCCCAAGATCTGTGTTACTTACTCACTGATTTACCGGCGGTAGAGTGGGTCCTCTCTTCCTCCGCGTATCAGTTTTATTATAATTTGAAGCCGTGGTTCTCAAAAGGAGGTGCACACTTAAATCCTTTGCCAAGATGCGCTATGCAAACCCAGAGGGCACTGCAGACTAATTAACACAAGTTTCTTGGGGCTGAGTCCCCGCTATTAGTACTTTTAAAACCTTTGGGTGGTTCTAGTGGACAGCTGAGATGAGAAACCACCGCTGGAAAGGAACACTTGGTTTTCCTCACCTGAAAATTACAGACGAGAACGGGAGAAAGAAGGCCCATAATGCAGCCTGGACAGAGGACAGGATGATGTCTCTTCCCCGTCAGGCATCTGCCGGTCACAGTAAAAGTGCTCAGCTGGCACAGTGCCCGAGGCATTTGGCTGCGAACCCGAAGGTCGGCAGTTCAAACCCACCAGCTGCTCTGGGGAAGGAAGATGGGGCAGTCTATTTCCGTAAAGATTTCCAGCCTCGGAAACCCAGTGGGGAGCACTGTGAGTCAGAATCAACTTGATGGCAGTGGGTTTGGTTTTGGTTTTTTTGAGGTCGTCAGAGGGACGCTGACCGATCACATCTTAAGAAAAGCCAGTGAAGTCTAGCATAGCGTAAGGGTTTCCAAAAGGCAGTCAGTCTCTACTCGGCTCAAAGTCTTCCTTCTGATAAAAGTGATCAAAATGCCTCAAAAAAAAAAAAAAAGACCAGGTTTACTGGTCTGATAGGGCCTGGTGAGGAGCTCTGGTGGCGTCGTGCCTAAGGCACTTGACTGCTAACCAGAAGGCGGGAGGTTCAAACCCACCAGCCACTCCTCGGAAGGAAGATGGGGCAATCTACTTCTGTAGTGATACCGCCTCGGAAACCCAAGGAGGGGTCGCTATGAGTTGGGTCTGACACGACGGCCCATAACAACAACAACTACAGAGCCTGGTGAGACCCCTGAGACTGTGGCCCGTGGTTACCCTTCAGGCCTGGAAGGGAACTCACCCCTGTGGCTTGCAGCCAAACAACAGACAGGCACTTGGGGTGAACATTCACAACGCATAGATACAGTCCCTCCCTGGAGCGATGAATCCTGGGAGAACAGAGGGCAGTGTTTGTTTGCACAGGGAGACAGCTCAGGGGGCAGGAGGGTGTGGGAAGGAAGGGCTCATGGAAGAGGGGGCCACGGGGGGGAAGTGGGGCGACAGCTGTTACACTGTGGGGACTGCAGGCAACGTCGTGAAACAAAATGTGCCTTAACTGCTGCACAGAAATGAATTTCCTCTGTGAACTTTCACCCCAATCACAATTTTTTATAAAAATTAAGATCAAAACTCAATGAAGCTTTGAATATGAGGTTTTTTCTGAGCAGTTATTCCACGTGCATGCAGGGAGACCATTTTGATCCCAGAAAAAGCAAACGGCTGGAGGAAGCTGGTTGACGGGGGGCTCTGGAGGCGAAGAGGGGGCAGCTACGGAAGACCCACCGCCCACTAATCCTAACGTCGCTGAATGCAGCCCTCTGGAGCTCTGGTAGCATAGTGGCTAAGACAGTTGCCTGCTAACCAGAAGGCTGGCGGTTCAAACCACCAGCCATTCCTCGGAAGGAAGGTTGGGCAATCCTACTTCTGTAGTGATACTGCCTCAGAAAGCCAAGGAGGGATCGCTATGAGTCGGGTTTGACTCGACGGCAAACAACAACAACAAGCCTTCACTGCAATGGAGTCCGGTGACCAGATCTCTGTGGCCCGGCTCATCCTTTCTTTTGAAATTCAAATTCCGTAATCCCAGCTTTAAGTGCAAGGAAAGGATTTGCATCTCCGTGAGAGAGTCACACTGGCAGGATTGCTTTGGGTCAGAAATTTCTTCAGAGTGAATATTCAGTTTCCTGGCTAAGAAAACCTCAATGGAACCAATGTCTTAGACAGTTCTAGTCACTGATCAGTTTAGGTCACTTCGGAGAACACTGGTCTTCCTGGGTGAGACCCTGATGTTGTTGTTGTTGTTGTTATGTGCCGTCCAGTCGGCCCCGACTCATAGCGACCCCTCCTTGGGTTTCCGAGGCAGTTATCACTACGGAAGTAGGATTGCCCAACCTTCCTTCCGAGGAGTGGCTGGTGGGAGACCCTGATAGAGGAGAAAAATTGGGAAGAAAAGCTTTCACATGCAGATGAGGCAATTGACAAGACCCTGGCTTGTGTCAGGCGCACCTTAGTTTTCAAAGTGACACCTCTACTTTTTAACATCTCAAAGAGGTCTTTTGCAGTGTATTTACCCAATGCAGTGTGTCATTTGATTTCTTGACTGCTGGCTTCTAAGGTGTTGACTCTGGATCCAAGTAAAATGAAATCCCTGACAACTTCAGTCTTCTCTCCATTTATCACGATATTGCTTTTTGGTCCAGTTGGGAGAATTTTCATTTTCTTTATGTTGAGGTGTAATCCATACTGCAGACTGTAGTCTTTAATCTTCATCAGTAAGTGCTTCAAGTCCTCTTCACTTTCAGCAGGCAACGTTGTGTTTCTGCATATTGCATGTTGTTAATGAGTTTTCCTCCAATCCTGATGCTGTGTTTTTCTTCATTTAGTCCAGCTTCTTGGGTTATTTGCTCAGCACATAAGAGTGAATAACTATGGCGAAAGGATACAGCCCTGACAAACACCTTTCTTGACTTTTTTTTTTTTTTTTTTGAATGACAGCTTCTTGGTCTAGTACAGGTTCTTTATGAGCACAATTACCTGTAAAAATGACAGACTCAGAAACTCTGTGGTGCAGTTCCACTCTGTCCTCTAGGGGCGCTGTGGGTCAGAATGGACTCCAGGCAGTGGGTGTGGTTTGTGCTTTGCTTCTGTGAAGATTGACAGCCTTGGAGACCCTGTGGGGCAGTTCCACTCTGTCCTCTAGGGGCGCTGTGGGTCAGAATGGACTCCACAGCAGT
>NW_006921971.1:858356-859956 GCF_000298275.1 Orycteropus afer afer | reverse complement strand
GGTGTGGTTTGGGCTTTGCTTCTGTGAAGATTGACAGCCTTGGAGACCCTGTGGGGCAGTTCCACTCTGTCCTCTAGGGTTACTAGGTGTTGAAATTGACTCGGCAGAAATTGACCCAACAATGACATAGACCTACCATGAAGCCAGGGCAGCTGAGGTCTCTGAGCCCACCCGCACAGCCTCCATAAGTGCCACAGCTGCTGGGTGGCATGTCTGCGGGGGATGGGAGGGCTAGCCCCCCAGGGCACAATCGGGAAGCCCTGCTCAGCGCTCACGTCTGAGTGAGATCCCTTCCGACATCTCTGCAGAAAGGGGCCTGGATCTGCAAGCTTTCCAACACTTGTGATTTGTTTTCCATTTTAGTCAAAGATCACGTTGGTAAAGTTGTATTTTCCTTCTTATGGAGGGGTTCTCAACGTTGGGTAAACTTCAGGCCCCACAAAACCGAGATCTGTCGCTCTCCAGCACCACAAAGGGTTTCTTTGCAAAAGACATTTGTGTAATCTTCTCAATGGAAACGTTCTAACGAGTTTCACCAGCTTTGCAAGATGTAAATTGTGTGGATGTAGGCAAAAAACCCACTCACTCCATTGCTCAGGTATCACATGAAGTGAAGGTCAAGGTTAAGAGACAAACGAGACTTTCGATTGAGATACAGCACAACAGACCCTTAGAACAGGCAGATCCTTGCAACAAAAGTGACCCAAACAGGAGTTAACGCCAGTCCCTCACTAACCAGGCTAAGGGGCACTGGAGCTGCAACAGTTAAGTGCTGGGCTGCTGAGAGGTTGGGGGTTCTAATCCATCCTATGGCTCTGAGGAAGGAACTATCTGGCAATGTGCTCCTGTAGAAATTACAGTTTAGAAAACCCTACGGGGCAGCTCATCTCTGCTGCATGGGGCCTCAGTGAGTCAGAATCCACTAGACAGCACCCGGAGTGGCTCCGAGCTCTTAACTTCACTGGCATTTCTTGGTAATTCCCTCAAAGTCCATTTTCTCTCCTGCTGCCCCGAGCTGCCCTTTCGCTGTTCTGAACTCTCAAACCACGTCAGGGCAGCCTTGTCTCTGTGCAGCACCTAAGTGGCTCCTTAGGAACCGCTGAGCTCCCGACAGAGCAATTTAAAATGATGAATATCTTCTTCAAACATCCTTTTTGAGATTGCACATGGATGACAGCCAGGCACAGGCAGAGATGTGGAGGACGCATCAAATGCCCCATCTGCTGTCCCCAGAGCCTGTCAGTGATTAGTAACCGCAGAAAGTCATCTGGCCACGCCAAGAACGCAGGGGCGGCAGCACCGAGCCACTGGGGCACGCGGCCTGCCAGGGCGTGCATTCGTGGAACCCGGATTCCTCTCTGACCTGCAACCTGCTGGAGGAGCCCTGGTGGAGCAGTGGTTAAGTGCTCAGCCGCTGAGCGACATGTTGGTGTTTGAACCCAGCAGCCACTCCTGGGTGAAAGATGTGGCAGTCGGCTCTAGTTAAGATTGACAGCCTCAGAGACCCTGTGGGCAGTTCCACTCTGTCCTCTAGGGGCGCTGTGGGTCAGAATGGACTCCACGGCAGTGGGTGTGGTTTGGGCTTTGCTTCTGTGAAGAC
>NW_006921971.1:852553-858226 GCF_000298275.1 Orycteropus afer afer | reverse complement strand
AGGTCCACTCTGTCTTCTAGGGGCGCTGTGGGTCAGAATGGACTCCAGGGCAGTGGGTGTGGTTTGGGCTTTGCTCCCATAAAGACCAACAGCCTTGGAAACCCTCTGGTGCAGTTCCACTCTGTCCTCTAGGGGCGCTGTGGGTCAGAATGGACTCCACGGCAGTGGGTGTGGTTTATTCTTGAGCTCCCTTAAACAAGGAGCTCTGGTGGTGCAGTGCCTAAAGCATCTGACTACTAACCTGAAGTCTGGTGGTTCAAACCCACCAGCCACTCCTTGGAAGGAAGGTTGGGCAATAATATGCTTCCGCAGAGATACCATTTTGGAAACTCAAGGAGGGGTCGCTGTGAGTCTGATCTGACTCAACGGCAGTGGTTTTGGGATTTTGTTGTTGTTGTTGTTGTTCCCTTGAAGTTCCAGCTGTTCTTATTCCACATGCAGTTTTACAATTAAAACCAAGCAAACTCATTTCGATTCTAACTCGTGGTGATCCCATGTACTGCAGACTGGAACTGCTCTGTGGGGTTTTTCTTGGCTGTAACCTTTACTGAAGCAGATCGCCGGCCTTTCTGCTTTGGAGCTGCTGCATGGGTTCGAACCACTGATCTTAGGCTGATAGATGAGCACAAACTGTTCGCACCACCAGGGACCTGTCCTCAGGTAAACACCCTCACTCAGCTGGGTGACCAGGGTTAGACTATTCCATATGACCAGACACTCACTCACTCATTGCTGTCAAGTGGGATCCAACTCATAGCGACCCCTCCTTGGGTTTCCAAGGTGGTATCATTATGGAAGTAGATTGCCCAACCAGAAGGTCCCCAAAATCATAATGACAATATATATATGAATAAAACCCACTGATGTCAAATCAATTCTGGCCCACAGCGCCCCTAGAGGACAGAGTGGAACTGCACCACAGGGTCTCCAAGGCTGTCATCTTTACGGAAGCCGACTGCCTCCCCTTTCTCTTTCTGAGCAGTGGGTGGGTTCGAACTGTGGAACTTTTGGATAGCAGATGAATGCTCTCCCCACCACGCCACCAGAACAGGGGTGTCTATGGGTCTCAATGGACTTGACGACACACAATGACAATATCCAAGGAATTTGGGCAGCTCAAGAACAACAAGCGTTTACTGAAAAGATATGGATTGGAGGGAACGGGAGATAACGCAGCTCAGAAAAAGAACAAAAGCCAAGAGGGTGTGAGCCATCGAGATCGCAGCCCAGACC
This sequence comes from Orycteropus afer afer, assembly GCF_000298275.1. NCBI lineage: Eukaryota > Metazoa > Chordata > Mammalia > Tubulidentata > Orycteropodidae > Orycteropus > Orycteropus afer. The sequence goes on along the minus strand of NW_006921971.1, from coordinate 856,993 downwards.
CCTGAATTTGAGGCGAGGAGAGATGGGTCAGGGAGGCCTCTGTGGTCATCACCGAGGAGAAGCACAGTAGCGTGTAACTGACACTTGGGCCAGGAAACCAGCTGTCATTTCTGGGCCCTGCAAATGACAGCTTGTTACAATCAGTGCCACCAAGACCTTTCCCGGTGTCAGCTTCCTGCATCCCATATCCCTGTGGCTGGCAGCTTTAAGCACAGAACCACCCTAGCTCGTTTGTATTCAGTGGGTTGAATGGCGGCCTCCACATGTCTATATATATGTGTGTGTGTGAGAGTATCTGTGTCCACCTGGAACGTGTGGGTGCGACTTCATTTGGAAACAAGGCTGAGCAGATGCAGTTAAGTTGGAGATGTCCAGGCAAGATCATCCTGGACTCGGGGAGCCCCAAAGGCTGATGATGGACGACCTTAAAAGAGGAGCTGAAGCCTTGGGGGAGAAGGTGATGTGCAGGTGGAGGCAGGTCTGGGCGCACACGGCTCCAGCCAAGGACAGGCCGCGGCCACCAGGACCCAGAACAGAGGCTCCGAGTGCCTTCTCTTCAGAACCTCAGGGGAAGCCCACCCTGCCGACAGCTGGATTTCCAACCCTGCCTCCCAGAACTGTGAGAGAACACAGCTCTATTGTTTTAAGCAACCAGGTGTGAGGTGTTGGTTATGGCATCTTGGGGGACAGCTAAGTCCATCAGCATGGTCCACAAAGACAGTGGTCTACGTCCAAATGACTGGGGTCTTAGAAGCTTGTATGCAGTCATTGAAGACGTAGCTGTGGGTCCGGAGCAAAGAACAGTGAAGAAAATCAAAGGCAATTAGTCAAAAGGAGGGATGGACCACACAACCTCAGGCTCCACTAGCCTGAGACCAGAGGAACTAGGTGGTGCCCGGCGGCCATCACAGGGTCACAGTACAAGGTTCTGGACAAAGAGGGAGAGAAACCTGTGGAGCAAAATGGAAAACCATGAAACAGACCAACTTCCTGGTCTGATGGAGACCAGTGGAGCCCCCAAGAATGGGGTCCTCAGACACCCTTCAGGCCTGGAATCGAACGCAGCCCCAGGATCACCTCCCAGGCCTGTAGGTGCACAGTACACCAGGGAGGAACGCGCTTCTCCAAACAGTCACGGGACCAAAAGGGCAGCGTTGGCCCAGAAGCAAAGCTCAGAAGGCAGGGCAGAGGGGTGACGGGCACGGGGAGCCCCGGCAGGAAGTGGGAAGTGAGCTGTTACAGCGAGGAGATGGCAACCGGCGTCGTGGGACAAAAGGTGCACACATCGTGGATCGGGAAGCTAATGTGGTCTGTGAGCGTTCATCCAAATCACAATTAAATAAAAAAACAAAAGTTGTGGTAGCTGGAGGAGCCTAAAACATAACAAGTTCGGGAAATATCAGGACCCATCTTACAGAATCAACCCCAACGGAAGACCCAGAAAAGAACACTTCATCCTACCGTGTCAGCAAAGGAGGATGGGAAACAAAGTTCTCAGTGTGGGTGCAAAGCCTGCCCGCTCCGACCCGCTCCCATTGCTTTCCTGGAATTCTCAGCACAGGGTGGGGGTTTCCTCACATTGTCCTGGACGAAGTGCACCACATTCACTCACGGGCACGGGAAGCTTACGCACGAGCAACTCTGAGAACCGCTGTCCTACAGGTCGACCCACCACCGTCTGTCCGGCTGCCCCCTGCAGAGGCCTGCACCCTGTGCTGAGGCTGGAAGCTAGGCCAGGCTTTCAACCCCAGCAGGTCATCCACGGTGGTCAGGTGTCAGCACAGCTTCCAGACCGAGACAGACGAGGCCGTCAGGCCTGGAGGTCCACTTCCAAAGGCCAGTCACGGAGAGTGTAGGGAGTCCAGTTCTACGGGACACTCATGGGGCGCCGTGAGTCAGAACGGACTCCACCGTGACTCTCTGTGCTGGCTTTTCTAGTGCGGCTTAAGGGGCTGGGGTGGCTGGTTGGGAGAACTGCCGCCTTCCGTGCCAGGGGCCCGGGTTCACACACAGCCCCGTCCGCCAGTGGGTGGAGGTTGGCTTGTCACCAGGATGCTGGACACGATTCAGCACAGCTTTCTGACTGAGTCAGACTAGAAGACAGGCAATCCACTTCCACCGATTAGCCACGGAGGGCCCTAGGGATCAAACAGGATGTTGTTCCGTTCAATGCACAAGGTGAGCCCCTCGGTGGGCAGGCACCACATGGCGGCCGCAGCAAGAGGCGTGTCAGCAGGCAACATGTGATGCCCGACTGCACAGGGGCTGTTCTGCCATCTACAAGGTCACCACGGGCAGCGGCCAGCTGGATGACAGCAGCAGCCACAGAGGTCAGGCAGTCACCCTGGGTTGCCCAGGGAGGCGGGAGACCCCCAGGGGTGTGAGATGACCAGGTGACATGCAGGACTGGCACTTTAATGGGCATTAAAACACAGCTGCAACAGAACTGTGTCTCCTGGGTGAGGCTGAAGAGAAATCAGTTGATTGAGTGCAAAATATTAAGTCAATAAGAAAGCAGGCGGTCACCCATTACAGGAGCTCTGGTGGCATAGGGCCTAAGGCACTTGACTGCTGACCAGAAGGCTGACAGTTCAAACCCACCAGCCACTGCTTGGAAGGAAGGTGGGGCAATCTACTTCCATAGTGATACTGCCTCAGAAACGCAAGGAGGGGTCGCTATGAGTCGAATCTGACTCCACGGCAGCGAGTTTGAGTTATCCATTACACACAGATGAACAAAACTCAGGAAGGTGTCCTGGGAATGGCTGAAGGTTGCCATGCAAGCATGTTGACAGAGAAGTTGTTCTTACATCTGCCCTCTTGGTGAAGTGGGTCATTCCACCTTCCTGTACCGTAGATCCAAAGAGCCCTGGTGGTACAGTTGTTCAGTGCTCAGCTGCTAGGTGAAAAGTGGATGGTTGGAACCCCCCAGATGCTGTACAGGAGAAAGCTGAGGCAGCTGCCTTCCTTAAAGGACAGCCTTGGAGACTCTGGTGCAGTTCCACTCTGTCCTCTAGGGGAGCTGTGGGTCAGAATCCCCTCCAGGCAGTGGGTGTGGTTTGGGCTCTGCTTCTGTGAAGACTGACAGCCTTGGAGACCCTGTGGGACAGTTCCACTCTGTCCTCTAGGGGCACTGTGGGTCAGAATTCCCTCCAGGCAGTGGGTGTGGTTTGGGCTTTGCTTCTGTGAAGATTGACAGCCTTGGAGACCCTGTGGTGCAGTTCCACTCTGTCCTCTAGGGGCGCTGTGGGTCAGAATGGACTCCACAGCAGTGGGTGTGGTTTGGGCTTTGCTTCTGTGAAGACTGACAGCCTTGGAGACCCTGTGGGGCAGTTCCACTCTGTCCTCTAGGGGCCCTAACAGTCAAGTCAACTAGACCCCAAGTGGTATGGGAGTTTGAGAGCAGTTACACACAGATACACAGAGACAAGACTGACACACCCTGACAATTCTCCTGGAGAACAAGGAAGGAGGGGAGCCATTGTCTGTTTATCAAGGGGCTTCCGTGTTAAGTCCAACACTCCTGTCTGTGGATTACAGGGAACAGCTGCCCCTGAGCACAGCTGGGGAAGTCCCAGGGGCTGCCCGGCTGGGCAGCAGTGTTTGCAGGAGGGCAAGGGGTCGCTGCACCTGGCCAGCATCCGTCTGCATTTATTTCCCTGACTCTCTTTCCTGGCCACGGTGGGCAGGCCTCAGGAGAACACAGCCGGGCACTTGGGGCAGGGGCTGCTGACAGACAGACTCAGGTACCTGCACCACGTTTGGTCACAGCGCTGAGCCCTCTGCAGGCCACGTAGGCCACACACCAAGAGGCCGGCTGGATGTCATTATGGATGCACCCTGCCAGCTCACAGCTGCACAACAAGAACCCGGAGATGGAAGGTGTCTGGGTGAAGGTCACAGAGCTGATGGGTGACTGATAATAGTCATACGGTTGAAGGCTTCCCTTCCGGGTTCTTTTATGATCAATGGAGGTCTGGCTAAGCCAGTCACCCAGCAGGGATTTGGGACTGTCACACTGTCAGGGACAGAGACTGCAACCCTATTCGTCTCTCTTGATGCGTTGACACAAGGCCCAGGGGCGAGAGCGGAGGGAGAGATGTCCCAGTCCGAGCTCGTCCCAGGACCGGGCGATGCTCCACTCGGTGCGTTCCCCGCCGGACTCGCGATGCGCCCCGGGGACCGTGCTTTGGGACGGGGACTGCGCGGGCCTCCCGGGCGATGTAAGAGGGACGGAAACTTGGCAGCAAGTCGGTGCCTACGCCGCAGAGAGCCCCCAGAGACGGCACCCACGCGGCGCACCGGGAAAGTTTGCACAGCGCCCCTACCTCCCCACCGGGTCCCTGCGCGCCGCCTCCTGGTCCCGGGGACGCGCGGACGCTGCAGCTCCTCCCTCGCCCCGCGGCCCGGTGCCCAGCAGCGCTGGGGGCGGGGTGGCGC
>NW_006921971.1:844512-851813 GCF_000298275.1 Orycteropus afer afer | reverse complement strand
TGTTCCCCGCGGCGGGTTTCCCGAGTGCCCGGAGCGCCGCGTCGGAACCGGCACCAGCCGCCCTCCCTGCCCGGGATCGGAGCGCACGCCGGGACCTGCGTTTGCGTCGCGGGGGCGCGGTTGGAGCTGCGACTTGGGGCGTCCTCCCGGAGCAGAGCGGGTCACCATGTGCGGAAACAGCCTGTGGACCCCAGGTTCCGAGCCGGACCCGCGCGCCTCCGGCGGCCGGATGCCCGGGCGGGCGGAGCGGGGTTCCGTGCCAGGCTCCGGACTCGGGGTCTGCCCCTCAATGCACCTCGTTTGACCTGCCCGTTAGTGTCCCTTCGAAAATGCTCCGCGAAAGTGGGGGAGCCCCTCGGGGCCGCTTGGGGCCGGGTACCGGGACCCAACGGCTCCCGAACCCGCGTGAAGCCGTCACGTTGGTTCTGTCCACACCGCGCGCGTCGGTCCACGCCGCGCGCGTCGGTCCACACCGCGCGCGCAACGGGCGGGGAAGGAGCGCTGGCTGCCGTCGGCCCCTGGCTGACCCCGGGCCGCTCTGCAGATGTTGGCGGTCATTTGGAGCAGATTTTACGGATTCGTTGTTGGGGTCACAGCCTGCGCCCCCAGGAAAGGGGCGAGGTGCGTTCCTGGTGGTTGTTTCTGGGTGTTATCCAGACGGTGCGCGCCCCTGGCGACCCCCGGTCGGAGCAGAGCGGCCCCAGGGGGTGGTGGAGGCTGCGGGCTTTAGGGCAGCAGCCGGCCAGCCCCTTCTCCTGGAGCGGTTGGGGGTTCCAACCACGACCCTGGGCTTTGCAGCTCGTACCTGTGGCCCCAGGCCTCCGTACACGCAGACTCTTCTTAGAAGCGGTTCCTCTAATGCGGCCTTGCAACCTGATGCACCCTCCTTTTTTTTAAAAAAAAAGAAAGAACGGATGAAATTGAGTACTTTAATTTAATATTACGCATCCTTTTGCCACCGACTCAGTTCCTGTCGGCACAGGACAGAGTGACCTTACAGGACAGAGTGGAACTGCCCCAGATGGTTTTCAAGCCGGTGCTGGTGGCGCAGTGCCTAAGGCTAACCAGAGGGTCCGCGGTTCAAACCCACCCGCTCCTCCGCGGAGGCAATCCACTTCCGTAGCAATTCATCTCCTGAGAAGCCCAGCGGGGGTCGTTATGAGTCCCTGGGTGGGCCTTTTTGGGGGTGTACAGAAGCCCACTGCCACGTCTTTCCCCTGCAGAGCAGCTGGTGGGTTTGAACAGGCGCAGCTGAACACTTTAACCACTGCAGCACCAGGAAGCTGACTAGTCCCCCTCCAGGTTCGTAAATATCTTTTGTGGTTAAATATGGTTCATTTTGCTAAGAAGAGTGGCCTTCTTCCCACCCTCTCTAATCAATGGAGTCAGTAATGCACGTGGTTTCTTCAAGCTTGTGTCACGGTGGCCCCCTCCTAACAGAAGTCACTGCAGGAGACCCACTGGCCATTTCCAGGGCACCCTCAACCCCTCAACCCTCTGCCAGCCGCCCAGGAATCCTGGGGATACTGAGCTCCACAGACTGGACAAGGTGTCCCATTTTTGTGCTTTGAGTGTAGTTGTTGTATTGTTATTATGTGCTGTAGAGTCAGCGCCAACTCATAGCGACCCCTCCTTGGGTTTCCGAGGCAGTATCACTACGGAAGTAGATTGCCCCATCTTCCTTCCAAGGAGTGGCTCGTGGGTTTGAACTGCCAGCCTTCTGGTTAGCAGTCAAGTGCCTTAGGCACTACCAGACGTGGCTTATTTATTTTTCATTCCCATACTTAAGGCATGGAGCTCTGATGGTGCAATGGTTAAGAGTTTGGCTGGTAACCAAAACGTTGCGAGTTCGTATCCACCCAGCGGCTCTTTGGGGAAAAAGGCAGCTGACAGTCTGCTCTGGTGAAGATTGCAGCCTGGAAAACCCAGTGGGCAGCTCCACCCATCCCGTGGGGTCGCTGTGAGTCAGGGTCGACTGGACTGCACCCGGCAACGACTCAGATATTTGTTCATGGTTAGGATGAAAGAAGTCTGAGGTAAGGATTAGGAGCCCTGTTGGCGCAGTGGTTAATGCATTTGGCTGCTAAACAGAAGGCTGGGTGTTTGAACGCACCAGCTGCTCTACAGGAAAAAGATACGGCAGTCTGCTTCCATAAAGATTTACAAGCTGTGAAGCCCCGTGGGGCAGTTCCACTCCGTCCTGGCAGGTCGCTGTGAGTCGGAATCGATTCAGTGCAGTGGGCTTCTTTTTTTTATTTGCTTCTGGATGTGAAGTCAGCTTGACTGCTTTTGCCCTGCCCTTGGTGGGTCATTTCCACCGTTTGCACTGGCTGTGAGGTGTGCAAGCGTGTGGAGGATTAGAGATAGGTAACGGCATGGTCCATCAGGGACGTCAGAGGGCTTAGTTGCAGGCTTTCAGGCTGTGAGTTCTTTCTTCGGTAAGAGGACAGGTGAGGGCCACAGAGCAGACTGGTGGGGAGGGCGCTGCCCATCACTGAGCCACCTTGGAGCTTGCTGTGTGAGATCAGAAGGAAGGCCTAACCCATCCAGGCTACGTTCCCTGGGGCAGCCCCTTCTCAGGCCTCACCCTTCTCCCTGCACTTGTGTTTGAATATTTGTAATTTTTGTAATTTTTTATTTTTCAGTTTGTGGACTTTATATAAAGGAGCCCTGATGGCACAGTGATTAAGGGCTGGTCGGCTAACCAAAAGGACTGTGGTTCAAACCCACCAGCTGGTCTGTGGGAGAAAGATGAGGCAGTCAGCTTCCATGAAGATTGACAGCCTTGGAGACCCTGTGGGGCAGTTCCACTCTGTCCTCTAGGGGCGCTGTGGGTCAGAATGGACTCCACGGCAGTGGGTGTGGTTTGGGCTTTGCGTCTGTGAAGATTGGCAGCCTTGGAGACCCTGTGGTGCAGTTCCACTCTGTCCTCTAGGGGCGCTGTGGGTCAGAATGGACTCCACGGCAGTGGGTTTTGTGTGTTCTTTTAGGGGAAACAGCATGCACTTGGTCTAGTGCATACAATTATAGCAAAGTCACTTGGCATTTCACTGATTTAAATTGTCTTGGATAATTCATTTACTCAAATTATTATGTTCTTAAGTCAATTCCTTGTATGTAACTGATACGTTATGCGAACATATATATTAACATATGTAAGAAAATGCACAATTTTTTTAAATGAACATATTTAATATGACCCTTGGTGGCACAGTGGTTAAGCGCTCAGTGCTAACTGAAGATCAATGGTGTGAACCCACCAGCTGCTCCACAGGAGCAAGATGAAGCCGGCTGCGTCCATAAACGTTACAGAATTGGAGACCCCATGAGGCACTTCTGCCTTGTCCTGTAGGGTCGCTGTGTGTCAGAATCAACTCATCAGCACGGAGTTTGGTCTTGTTCACCAACACCAAAAACTCACTGCCATGGAGTTGGCCCCAACTCATAACGACCCCGTTGGGTTTCCTAGGCGGTAAGTGTTTACAGAAGTAGATTTCCCCACCTTCCTTCTGAGGAGTGGCTGGTAGGTTTTGAATCACGGGGCTTATACAAATATTTATTTAATTGGATCCATGAGTGGCATCAACTGTTAAACGCTCAACTACCAGCCGGAAGGTTGGAGGTTCAAACCCACTGGAACACTCCTCAGAAGCCAGGCCTAGCAATGTGTTTCCCAGAGGTCACAGCCGGGAAAGCTCCGTGGAGAAGTTCAGCTCTGTGCACATGGCGTCACCGGCAGCTGGGATTGTCTGGAAGGCAACTAACAGCAGCAATATTTCATTAGGGCTTTAGAAGAAGCTAGAAACAGAACAATGGCTTTATTTTTATATTTTGCCCATTTGAGTTTTTAACACAGTAATTTAAGACCCTGGAAGAAATGCATTTCTGAAAGGCCCTTTCTGGCAGACACTATGGTGGTTGTGGTGGTTATGTTTGTGTGTCAGCTGGGCTAGGCCTGGTTGAGTGGCTGAGCAGCTGGAGGTAGTATTCCCCATGATGAGACTGGCAATCAGCTCCATGGTGGAATCTACTGTGAGCAGCTGAGTAGCTGCCTTTGGGATGTGGTCTGCTTCCTGTATTTAAGGAGAAGCCTTGGGAATGGTCTCTAGCCCATGGCACGCTTGGACCCTGCATGTAGCTGTTTCATTGCTCAGTAGCCTGCCATGCTCTGCCAACCTTGGGACTTAAAATGGATCTAAGTCAATGGCCTGCCGTGTGGTTTGGTAACATCGGGACTATGCCTTTTGACTTGTCAACCTTGGGCTTCTCAGCCTCAACAGCCAGCAGCTGCCTGAGTGAAGAAACGCCTCTAGCTCCAGTGGGCTGGGAGCAGGAGGCAGAGCTGGACCCCAAGGTTGAGGGGCTTTCACCCAGCCCCTAGAGCCTGGCACTTTGAACTTGGACTTAAAGCCTCCAAATTGTAAGAATAAACTCCTGTTTGTTAAGGTTATCCCATTTGTGGTATATTTCTCGTCAGAGTGGCACTGGGTAACCAGAACAGTGGCTTTGCTTGGGTGGCTTCTGGTATCTGTGAGCCATGCAGGAAATGTTTGTTAAACGCAGCTGGATGTTGGAAACAGCGTGCTGGGGAACACCGTTTTCTTCAAATATATCTGTGGAGACTGTCGCACCATTACTGCATATAAGATTGACAGCCTTGGAAACCCAACGGAGGTCGCTATGAGTCAGACCCAACTCGACAGCAGTGTGGTAGTTTTTGAGTTACTGCATTTATGCACATCATAGGCATAACTGTTATGGATTGTTTCTTTGTTGTTCTTGGTGGTAGCTTAAAAGTTAAAAAAATAAAAATAAAACATGAAAAAGAATTCTGGTTAACTGCAAATAGATAGATAGATATACATAGACCGAGACATATTTAATAAAGCCTTTCAGTTAGTTAATGGAATTGGGAATCCAACAGAAGAAGCTAAAACTTTAAATACATGAATTGGCACAATTCCTTCCAGCCAACAGATGTCTCCATAGGAATAAAAAGCCCTCGGCATTAAGTTGATTCTGACCCTGTAGTCAGGACAAAGTGGAACTGCCCCACAGGGTCTCCAAGGCTGTCAATCTTCACAGAAGCAGAGCCCAAACCACACCCACTGCTGTGGAGTCCATTCTGACCCACAGCGCCCCTAGAGGACAGAGTGGAACTGCCCCACAGGGTCTCCAAGGCTGTCAATCTTCACAGAAGCAGAGCCCAAACCACACCCACTGCTGTGGAGTCCATTCTGACCCACAGCGCCCCTAGAGGACAGAGTGGAACTGCCCCACAGGGTCTCCAAGGCTGTCAATCTTCACAGAAGCAGAGCCCAAACCACACCCACTGCTGTGGAGTCCATTCTGACCCACAGCGCCCCTAGAGGACAGAGTGGAACTGCCCCACAGGGTCTCCAAGGCCTTCCTTCTTAAGGAAGTAGATTGCCCTGTCTTCCTTCCACGGATTACCTGGTGGATTTGAACCGCTGACCTCCTGGTTAGCAGTCAGATGCTTAGGCACCGTGCCCTGAGCCCCTTTCATTGTGTGTATACATTTAAATAGTGCTTTTTAGTTATTTGCTGACGCTGACGTGCTTTTCAGACAACCTACATCATCACTTCTCCCCCCCCGAAACTTGTGCCTTTTCAAATTGTCCGTGTGATTGTATAGGTGCAGAATGGGGGTGTCAGTCTTTGGGGCAGTGTTACCTGCAAGAACAGAACGTGCTGTCTTGGGTCGCTACTGCTCTCTCTTCCAAGGCCTCATCACCAAGCCTCTGTAAGTGGAACGGAAATTTGAGATTCAAATTGTGCAACGAGTGGCGAACTGGTTTTTCATTTTTGTGGATTGAAAATACACACGCACCAAACAATCAGCTTTTTGCAGAAACATAAACAGAAGGGTCTTCACTAACTGCACTGGACGGGGTGCCTACGGGTGTCTGTGGGGGAAGGGGGTGCCTATGGGTGTCTGTGGGGGAAAGGGGTGTCTGTGGAGGAAGGGGGTGCTTACAGGTGTCTTTTGGGGAAAGGAGTGAATATGAGTGTCTGTGGGGGAAGGGAGTGTATGTAGAGGAAGGGGGTCCCTGTGGGGGAAGGGGGCCTGTGGAGGAAGGGGTGTGGAGAAGAGGGGTCTGTGAGGACACCACGCCCAAAGCGGGGCAGGTGTGTGTGGGAAAAGGGCAGGTGTGTGTGGGAAGAGGGAGGAGCGGCGCTCGGGGAGGCCGGTGGCTGCGCGCCGGCTGGTGGCGCTGAGACGCGGGTTGGAGCCGCGCCCAGCCGCGTGCAGCCCGCTCAGCGCCGCGCAGCTGGCGTGTCCCGGTGAAAGCCAGCGGTTCCGGTGGGGCTCGCAGACCGAGGGAGAGAGGCCCGTATCAATCCCCAGGGAACACCGTGGGGGTGACACCATGCTCCCCACGAGTCGGCGGCCCCCCTGACGGCAGCAGCAACGAAGTAGTGGAGCCCGGAAGAGAGGGACGGAGAGCAGCATTTCGGGCGGATCGCGGCCCTGCGCTGGGTGGCACCGGCCCATTGCCGGCCGAGCGCTTCCATCGAGCGTGGAATGATTGCGTGTTGAGGAAGCCAAGTTCCTAAAGGTCCCTGCGCCCTACATGAGTTCTAGAGGCGCCCCAAAATGTGGGAGCGCAGATTGGGGGTACCTAGTGATGTGAACTTAAAGGGGAGGTCTAATTAATTAGGAGCTCTGGTAGCATAGTGCCTAAGGCACTTGACTGCTAACCAGCAGGCTGGCGGTTCAAACCCACCAGCCACTCCTCGGAAGGAAGATGGGCAATCCTACTTCCATAGTGATACTGCCTCGAAAACCCAAGGAGGGGTCGCTGTGAGTCAGGTCCCATCCGGGGCACATAACAATAACAACATATATATTAATTAAGGAAAAAAAATCTGGCTGAGTCATTCCCAGGGGCTAGGACAGTGACAGTAATCAGTTTCAAAGACCAAAACCAAACCCCGTCCTCCGCAGTCACTGTGGGTCACTCCCCGATTGGACTCACAGATGCACCTACAGGGCCTAGACCCCAGCCGCAGACGGGACCTCGGGTCTCCAACCTCAGCAGGGCTTAGCGGGGATTTCATCGGACTTGTCCGCTCTTGTTAAAATAAGCAAGGCTCATGGCAGCCCAGTGCTTTGGCTTAATCAAATCTAGCTGCTCAGAGCATGAAAAATATTGTTCTTAATACACTTCCGAAGTAGTGGGAATTATTACAGCGGCGCTGGGGGAGGAGCCGAGCCCCAAAGTCCTCAGGAAAACTGCTGTACAACTTTGAAAGCCCTTTGCTTCCTCCTGCCTCCC
>NW_006921971.1:842415-844002 GCF_000298275.1 Orycteropus afer afer | reverse complement strand
TGACCCACAGCGCCCCTAGAGGACAGAGTGGAACTGCACCACAGGGTCTCCAAGGCTGTCAATCTTCACAGAAGCAAAGCCCAAACCACACCCACTGCTGTGGTATCCATTCTGGCCCACAGCGCCCCTAGAGGACAGAGTGCCCCACAGGGTCTCCAAGGCTGTCAATCTTCACAGAATCAGAGCCCAAAACCACACCCACTGCCCTGGAGTCCATTCTGACCCACAGCGCCCCTAGAGGACAGAGTGGAACTGCAACACAGGTTCTGCAAGGCTGTGAATCTTTACAGAAGCAAAGCCCCAACCACACCCACTGCCGATTCCAACCCACAGCGCCCCTAGAGGACAGAGTGGAACTGCACCATGGAGTTTCCTAACCTGTCATCTTTAGGGGAGCGGATCTGAGGTCTTTCTCCCACGAGCCACTAGGTAGATGTGAACCGTCAACCTCTCGGTTAGCAGTTGATTGCTCACCCACTGCACCACCAGGGCTCCTCTAGTTGCTACTTTCCTCATGTTGATTAAGACAAGTTGTTAGCCAAGAGGGTCCTCCTGCCTTCATGTTTTCTAAACCCTATGAGAGGATCATGCAAACACTGCATGCCTGGGCCTGGTTTTGCATGGGGACCTTCTTATCTGCACAGTCATCCACTTCAGAGCTCGCTCTTGTTCTAAGCGCCATTTGCAGGCCTGTGTTTCTTGAGGTGGTGAGCCGAAGAGAACATCTTTCTCTACAATATAAATACATTCCAGCTTTATGTAAGATAACACTTAGATTTCCCCAGAAAAACAACACTTTTTAAGTGCAACAGAACCCATACCTACATGACTTTTTGAGAGTCTATGAAGATGGTGGTGGAAACAATATGTTCACATTCTCTCTGGAAATCCTCTCATAGATTAATTTTCTTGACTTCCCGAAATCTGCTCTGTCTTTGTAGATCAAGGAAAGTATATTCTGAAAATTCTGCAAATCATGCCTTATGTGGATCACTAGTTTTCAAAGAATTAGAGCAAGTTAATTGTTTAACCAGAAAGCATTCTGAGTATAATTTGATGTGTTTGCTGGGGAAGTGTGTCACTGGGCGTGCAGATAACCTGGGTGCACAGTAATGTTTGCCGAGGCAAAGAGATGTCAGAGGTGGGACTGAAACCCAACTACCAACTGGTCTACCCCGCTACTGCTTTTCAAAACACTGCACTGACAACAAGCTGTGTCTTTTGTCATTTCTTCCGTCTGGCCCCAAAATGCTATGAAAAAATCCTGATTATACGGTCTGATCATTAATTACAACTGTAGCAAAAGAACAGGGCCCTGGCGGCACATCAGTTAAGCTGTTAAACTAAAAGTCAGTGGTTCAAATCCACCAGCCACTCTGTGTGAAAAAGATGTAGCAATGCCCTTCCATAAAGATTGACAGCCTAGGAAACCCTGTGGTGCAGTTCCACTCTGTCCTCAAGGGACGCTGTGGGTCAGAATGGATTCCACGGCAGTGGGTGTGGTTTGGGCTTTGCTTCTGTGAAGACTGACAGCCTTGGAGACCCTGTGTTGCAGTTCCACTCTGTCCTCTAGGGGCGCTGTGGGTC
>NW_006921971.1:840272-841756 GCF_000298275.1 Orycteropus afer afer | reverse complement strand
GGCAGTGGGTGTGGTTTGGGCTTTGCTTCTGTGAAGACTGACAGCCTTGGAGACCCTGTGGTGCAGTTCCACTCTCTCCTCTAGGGGCGCTGTGGGTCAGAATCCCCTCCAGGCACTGGGTGTGGTTTGGGCTTTGCTTCTGTGAAGGTAGGAGCTTTGGTGCCATAGTGCCCAAGGCACTTGACTGCTAACCAGAAGGCTGGCAGTTCAGTCCCCCCCAGCCACTCTTCAGAAGGAAGGTTGGGCAATCTACTTCCATAGTGATACCGTCTCAGAAACCCAAGGAGGAGTCACTATGAGTCGGTCCGACTCGACGACACATAACTAGAAGTGTTGGATGTGACCTGTCCGACGTTCTTTCAATAACACCTGCAGGGACAAAGCCCGTCCCACTTTCCCACAACAGAAGCCGGTGGGAGAGCCGTCGTTCACATGGAATGTCTTGGAATACAGGTCACAGGCTGACTGGGAGGCCCAGCTCAGAAGCCGTGTGGCCCGGCTGCCCAGTGGTTAAGCATTTGGCTGTGAACTGAAGGTGGGCCCTTCCAGCCCGCCGGACACTCCACACTCCGTCTCCAGGAGGAAGACTTGGCTGCTGTGATGGTGACAGCCTGGGGAACCCCACGGGGCACTTCTTCGTCACAACAGGTCCCAGTGAGTCAGAGCTTAGCTGACGGCACCGGACAACACGCCGGGACGTCCCAGAGGGCTGGGCTCCTGAGCAGGGTAACCAGGCCGGCAAGGCTTCCGAGACCATGGTTAGGATTTAGACACGGAGCCCTGGTGAATGAAGGTTCGGTCACTTGAACCCACCGGCCGCTCTGCGGGACAGAGCTGTGGCTTCCGCTTCTCTGAGGACCACAGTCTGAGACCTACGTGGGAGACGTCTGCTCTCAAGGGGGGTTGCTGTGAGTTGGAGTTGCCTGGACGCACCCAACAGCAGCCCTGGAGAGCGTGTGTCACCGTGGGCTTTGTCACACCCTCTGGGCTCCGTCTTTCCAGGGAGCTCCCAGTGGGGTGACCCCGACAGGGACAGTCCTCTCAGAATGGCCCCTCCATCCCAGGCCACAGCGGCAGTCAGTCCATCCAAGGACCAGCCAGTTGGTGAGCTTTGGGAACACAGGTGAATGCAAGCATCGAAGGCAGACGGCCGGCAGGGAGTTTGGGAAAAGGGAAGGCAAGGGCCGTGGGTGCGGGGATTAGCCTCTCGTTGCACCTGAAGGGCGCAGAGGAGCCCGCTGGCACCGTGGCCAGGCACCTGTCTGCCGGCCAAAGGCTCCATGCTGTGAGGACGACAGCCCGGGAAAGCCCTGGGAGCAGCACCACGGGGTCATGGGGGCAGCTACGAGCCATAATCACAGGGGTGTCGACAACCACAGGGGTGTGGAACTGCCCCACAGGGTCTCCAAGGCTGTCAGTCTTCACAGAAGCAAAGCCCAAACCACACCACTGCCGTGGAGTCCATTCTGACCCACAGCGCCCCT
>NW_006921971.1:837885-840027 GCF_000298275.1 Orycteropus afer afer | reverse complement strand
GTGGAGTCCATTCTGACCCACAGCGCCCCTAGAGGACAGAGTGGAACTGCCCCACAGGGTCTCCAAGGCTGTCAATCTTCACAGAAGCAAAGCCCAAATCACACCCACTGCCGTGGAGTCCATTCTGACCCACAGTGCCCCTAGAGGACAGAGTGTGAACCAGGTGAGTGTCAGTGGGGAGTCCTGCTGGGGCAGCCGTTAAATACTCGGCCTCTACCCGAGGTGCGGAAGGTTTGAACCCCTGGGAGAAAGACCTGGGAAGTGTCCCATGCAGGTGGCAGCTCTGCTCGGTGGGTGCAGGCGCTGTGAGTCAGAATTGACTCAATGGTGTGGGCTTGGTTTTTGAAGGAGCGCTGGTGGTGCAACGGTTAAGCGCTCAGGTGCTACCCAGAAGGGAGCAGTTTGAACCTACCCAGAGGCTCCATAGAAGACAGACCTGGCGGTCTGCCCCCATAAAGGCGACAGCCTAGGAAACCCTCGGGGCAGCTCTGCTCGGTGGGTGCAGGCGCTGTGAGTCGGTGGTGGTTCGATGGCACCAGAAACACCAAAGCAGGAGATTCAGAAACGTAACAGACACACAATGATGTACTGTGGGCACATGGGCAGTTTCATGTCATCGTGTGTACTGTGGGGACATGGGCAGTTTCATGTCATGTGTACCATGGGGATATGTGGAGTTTCCTATCATCATGTGTACTGTAATGAAAGGTTGAGTTTCATGTTGTCGTGTGTACTGTGGGGACATGTGGAGTTTCATGTTGTTGTGTGTACTGTGGGGACATATGGTGTTTCCTGTCGTCATGTGTACTGTGGGGACATACGGTGTTTCATGTCATCATGTGTACTGTAGGGTCATGTGGAGTTTCATGTTGTCATGTGTACTGTGGGGACAGGTGGCGATTCACATCATGTGTCATATAAACATGTAAACAGGACTCACCCCAGCAGAGTTTTTTCATTCTTTTCTGTCTCCAGTGGGTTTTATAATGGAGCCTTACTGAAGTAAACACTACAAATGAGAACTAGAGGAGACATTTTCTGACTGTCACTGTGTTTCTCTTTTCTTCAGCCTCGATGAACACCTTTGTTGGAAAGGCAGACATCTTGAATTGATGGCCAAGCGCCCTGCGACTTGCCCTGACACTCTCATGAACAAAATGAGCGATTTCTCCTCTTTCTGAGCCTCACGTGAAACGCCGACCTTTAATACAACAAGATGTCCGAAGCTGACCCTCCGTCTGGGTTTGCCGGCCGCGTGGACAACGGGACCTTCCTGGAGCTGTTCCCCACCTCTCTGTCCACATCGGTGGACCCGTCCGCAGGCCACCTGTCCAACGTGTACGTCTACGTGTCCCTATTCCTCAGCCTGTTGGCCTTTCTGCTCCTGCTTTTAATCATCGCCCTGCAGAGGCTCAAAAACATCATCTCGTCCAGCGCCTCCTACCCGGAGTACCCGAGCGACGCGGGGAGCTCCTTCACCAACCTGGAAGTCTGCAGTATCTCTTCCCAAAGGTCCACCTTCTCAGATCTGTCGTCTTGAGGAGGGACGTCTCTCAGATGGGGCAGGTGAGGGGTAGAGCAAAGCTGTTCCACGTGAGACAAATGATGCTTTCAGTTTGGTTTCTCCCGCTGACGGGAGGCTCTGGCCTTCACCTCTGATTTCTTCCCCAGGAGGGGAGCTCTTCTTCTGTGAACGCAGATGCAGAAATGCCTGTGACACCCGAGGACGGACTTCCCAGGACCCACTGGGCAGATCGGGAGCCGGCTTCTTTGGGGTGGATCTGACGCTTGCCTTTCATGCCTCTGAAGAAACCATGAAGCTGATCGAGCAGGCAGAGCCTCTGCAAAGATTAAGGGTCTGGACAATTGAGGGAAGTTTATTATATTTCAAAACAGGACCCTTGATGGCACAGTGGTTAAATGCTTGCCTGCTAAGCAGATATCAATGGTTCGAACCCACAAGCTGTTCTGTGGGAGAAAGATGATGCAGCCGCGTCTGTAAAGATGGCAGCCTTGGAGACCCTGTGGGTGCAGTTCCACTCTGTCCTCTAGGGGCGCTGTGGGTCAGAATCGACTCCAGGGCAGGGGGTGTGGTTTGGGCTTTGCTTCTGTGAAGATTGACAGCCTTGGAGACCCTGTGGG
>NW_006921971.1:836491-837785 GCF_000298275.1 Orycteropus afer afer | reverse complement strand
CTGTCCTCTAGGGGCGCTGTGGGTCAGAATAGACTCCACGGCAGTGGGTATGGTTTGGGCTTTGCTTCTGTGAAGATTGACAGCCTGGGAGACCCTGTGGTGCAGTTCCACTCTGTCCTCTAGGGGCGCTGTGGGTCAGAATGGACTCCACGGCAGGGGGTGTAGTTTGGGCTTTGCTTCTGTGAAGATTGACAGCCAGTTCCACTCTGTCCTCTAGGGGCGCTGTGGGTCAGAATGGACTCCATGCAGTGGGTGTGGTTTGGGCTTTGCTTCTGTGAAGGGACCCACTTGATGACAATGCATTTTGCATATTTAAAAGAGAAAGTGGAGAGACCCATTTTAGAGGCAGAGTGATTTAGATTTCATGTAGAGCGTTTGTAAACGGGAGCAAGAGTGTGCTTGATGTTTTATTTCACTTTAAAGTAAAGAAAGTCCCGTTTGCGATGAGTGTGTCCCAGTTGGAAACATCACGGATGAGTTTACTTTTAACAGCAGGACAGATGCACACTATGATGTGATTTGTAATGGACCCGGGCTTCCCAGTGTTCTCTTTTTTTCCTATTTCTCATGACTATATTGTGTCCTAGCTGTGGAACTCTTTGTCAATCCCTGTTACTAGGAGAAGCATCAGAAGAGACATGAAAAACGTTCTATTTTGTGTCTGTAATTCCACCAGTGGGAATAGGGACCTGGGCAACAGTCCCTTAGTGGTGTCTCCTGCGGTCATACCTCCCAGCCGTCGTGGGAGTGTGTCCCTCGCTCGGGTCTCCATGAGGGCGGAGCAAAGCCACAGACAGGTTCTGAGGTGCTGGCCGCTGGGTCACTCGCGTTCAGGGACTGAAATGCTAACACACACACGGTTGTATATTCCGTGGGGCTACATGTCTTTCCTAATTAGTTGTATGTTAACATCACCATGTGCGTTAAGATTCCAGGATGGATTTTTTGTTTTTTATCACTAACTCTACCCACTCAGGGGCTGTGTAGCTGCTGATAGATTTAGGGGTCATGAACTTGGCCATGTGTCACTCAGCCAAGATGTCTGCACACATGGAGTGAGGCATACGGGGGTACAGAGGAGTGAACGGTGGACAAAGTCAAAACACAGAACTGACTCACGGTGACACCGAGGACAGAGTGGAACTGCCCACAGGGTCTCCAAGGCTGTCAATCTTCACAGAAGCAAAGCCCAAACCACACCCACTGCTGTGGAGTCCATTCTGACCCACAGCACCCCTACAGAGTGGAACTGCCCCACAGGGTCTCCAAGGCTGTCAATCTTCACAGAAGCAAA
>NW_006921971.1:816378-836361 GCF_000298275.1 Orycteropus afer afer | reverse complement strand
CAAGGCTGTCATCTCTACAGGTGCAGATCTCCAAGTCTTTCCACTTTGGAGCTGCTGGGTGGGTTTGAACCCTGATCCTTCTGTCCAAGCTGGGCACTTTCCTGTTGTGCCATCAGGGCTGCAGAGACTGGAATGTTGCAGGCTGTCATCCTAAATTCTGGGAGGGTTGAGGCTGATGATGATGGTAGATGACCATCGGCTGCAATGTTTTGTTCTTTTATGTGTAAGTTTCACGTGAATCAGACCACACTGAACTATTATATATCAAAAATGTTCCCAGGTACAGTAAGACCTACAGATGTGTAGTTCCTGCCCTACAATGTAGAATTCATGGCGAGTTTGCGTCTGTGGCCAATGAAGCCGTGGTAGCGAGCTGGGGCTTCATTATGTGAAAGTGGACCATGGACGTGATGCTGTCTTCGGTAATTATCCACACTCTCTGGTCTCTCTGCAGCCTTGCTCCGCAGTTTTTGGCTCTCTCATTGTCCGACATTTCACACTTACGACAACAGCGAAAATCTGCTCTCCGAGTATCCTGCACCTTGGTGAAGCACGTCTGGCAGTAACGAACACTGAAGTTCAAGGCGAGAGTCACTCTGGCTCTGATGGTTAAGGTTGTGTCAACTTGGCTGGGCCATGATTCTCAGAGGTCTGGCAGTTCTGTCATGATGAAATTTGTCAGTTACACATGGTGAAATCTGGCAGTTATGTCATGATGAAATTTGGCAGTTACGCATGATGAAATTTGGCAGTTACTTCATGATGAAATTTGGCAGTTATGTCATGATGAGATCTGGCAGTTATGTCATGATGAAATTTGGCAGTTATGCATGATGAAATCTGGCAGTTACATCATAATGAAATTTGCCAGTTACATCATGATGAGATCTAGCAGTTACGTCATGATGAAATCTGGCAGTTATGTCATGATGAAATTTGGCAGTTACATCATGATGAAATTTGGCAATTGCATCATGATGAAATTTGGCAGTTACGCCATGATGAAATTTGGCAGTTATGCCATGATGAAATTTGGCAGTTACGTCATGATGAAGTCATCCTCCATTTTGCAATCTGATGCGGTCAGCCTCAATTTTTGCATCATGCCAATTTTTGCCTAATGACTTGTTTTTGGAACCTAATCATGTTGGCAAGTGAGGAGAAGGTGAATTGATAAGCCTATTCATATGCGTACGCTTCAGTTGAAACTCGTGTGGGAGCTACTTAGCATTGCAGAGGCATGTGTGCTATGACTGTTGCTCTTTGATCTATCGTGTGCTATTCTGGTTTTTAAGGAAGAGAGGAGATGAGTGGTTTTAAAGCAAAGAAACAAACAAAAGTTTGACAACCTGAGTGTGATCCTTCCTAAAGGGTGACTTTCCACTCTTCTCTCCTGGAAGAAAGACTCTTATTGTAAAGTGACTCCAAACTCAATGAAATGAATTCTGCAGTTGTACTCATCCTTCTCCCTGCCTCGCTGCTTGCCAGCATTAAGGAAGTGACTGGGAAGAAGAGGCAGCAATGTGAGATAGACTATCATGGCCAGCTTGCAAGGTACCAAATCCTACAACTCTACATTACCTTGTGAACTTCAGGAAGTCCAGAAAGATCGGAGAATGGTGTGTAAATAAAGAGGGGAGTCCATTCAAAGCCTGATTCTTGGGTTTTTGTCAGTCACGTGGCCACAGTCTCCTCTCCCAGGAAGTCAGCCTTCCTTGTTTTTTTATCTCTTTTCTAAAGGACATTGTAGAGTGACCCAAGTGTCACCCTCTCCTGTCCCCGGGGAGGGTCACCTGCCTCTGGTGCAGGGAGACCTACACGTCTCCAATCAGGAGAATCACCCAACATGTCCAGAAAAGATACGGGGCTGGATCCGGGAATTTTAATAAAGTTCCTTCCAAAAATACCAAACCGGCTGCTGTGGCATTGAATCCAGCTCCCGGTGGCCTGCGTGTGCGTGGTGGACTGTGCGCCTCGGGGTTCCCATGGTTGTGACCTCATGGAAATGGGTCTCCAGGCCTTTCCTCGGCCCCACCTCTGGGGGCAACCGCTCTGTTAGTAGCTGAGTGCTTAACCGTTTGTGCCAGCAGAGTGTCCCGGAGGAGCCCGGCCACGTTCCTGCTTATTGGGACACACGGTGTCCTGGAAGGGTCACAGACATTTGTTTGAGAAGGATGGGCTCCGTCCAAGGGGTGCGAGGTGAGGAGCACCCCAAGCCCCCGTGGGCCCTGTTCACTCACTCACCTCCTGGAAGCACCTGACCTTCTTCCCGATGGAAAGCTGCTGCTGTCCTGCCGGGCTCAGCGAGCCAGGGGCCGGGGAGGGTCCCACTGTCCTTCCTGTCCCATCTCTCATGTGCCACTTCCCCAAGCCCACCAGACACAGCCAGGCCAGAGCCAGGGTCTGGGGGCAGCTGAGGGCTCTATAAGATGGGAGACACCCCTTACATTGTATGCTAAACGCGACCTTCCCGCAGTCCAGACAGAAATGACTGGGCAATGAAACGTACTGTGGGAGAACCGCTGGTGTCCAGACCTGCCCTGTCCCTACGAGGCCTTTCCCTGGCGGGAGAGACCTCTACTCCCATCCGGCACCTGGTCCCCTTCTCCATCCTCCAGGCTCCGCTCCGTGAGGCCAACACAGGGGCCCAACCCACAGGGCTGCACGTCCCAGACGCTGAGCCACCAGGGCAGAATGACCTGAGGGGGTGTAGTGTGTGTGTGTGTGTGTGGGCATGGTGTGTGTGCACATGCTGCATGTGATGTATGTGGTGGTATATGTGTGTGTGGGCGTATGTGTGGTATGCACTTTGATGTGTGTATGTAGTGGTATGTGTGGGCATATGTGTGGTATGCACTGTGGTGTGTGTATGTAGTACGTGTGTGGGCGTATGTGTGGTATGCACTTTGATGTGTGTATGTAGTGGTATGTGTGGGCATATGTGTGGTATGCACTGTGGTGTGTGTATGTAGTACGTGTGTGGGCGTATGTGTGGTGTGTGTGTGGTATGCACTGTGGGGGCTGTGTGTGTGTGTGTGGCATGAGCATGTAGTATGTGTGTATATGTGTGTGATGTCTATGAGTATACATATGTGTATGTGTGTATGTTTGAGTGTATGAGTGGTGTGTGTGTGAGTGGTATGTGGTGTGTGATGTGCGATGTGTGTGAGTGGTGTGTGATGTGTACCTGTGTATGCTGTGTGTACACACTTTTGAATCCAGCACATGTTTATGTACACACACGTGTACACACAGATCACTAGCACCCCTCCCAGGAACAGACAACAATTCTGAATTTCCAGACATGGCCTCATTTTCCAAAGTCTGTTGATCTCAACTTGACCTGCCTTCAACCACGAGCAGAGCCCGCAGGCCTCCTTGCTCGTCCTTCCACTCCAGCACCGTATCCAAACGCATCCCTCTGCATAGGAGCCCATGGCTGCCCATGGTCCCCGCTGCCGCATTGGAGCCGGGCCCGGGCAGTCACTGCCGACCACACGAAGACTTCATCAAACGCATCCCCCTGCGTAAGAGCCCCTGTCTGTGTGTGGTCCCTGCTCCTGCTGACCACGTGAAGACCTCAGAACCCCTGTGAAGGCACCGCTTGTCTGTGTCTTCGGTCTGGTCAGTCCTCAGGGAAGGGCCGCCCCCTGAACACTGTAAGGGCACTTCATCACCCAGGCATTGGCATAAATGCACGAGCAGGTCCCAGGTCCTGGGCTTGGCACTGGATACGCCACACAGCCATGGTTTCTGCCCTCATGAGGCTTACAGCAGAAGGAAGAAGATATAAAATATATGGTTGGTTCATTTGATCTCTCTCTGTCTCTCTGTACACATGTCAGAGAGAGAGGGAGAGAGAGAGAGAGACAAAGAGGTGGATGGATAGATGATAGGTTCATACATGCATGATAGATACATGGTAGATACATGAAAGACACATGACAGGCACATGGTAGATACATGATAGACACATGACAGATATGTGGTAGATGTATGGTAGAGACATGATAGATGATAGAGACAAGATAGACATATGATAGACCCATGGTAGATACATGATATATACATGGTAGATACATGATAGACACATGACAGATACATGGTATATACATGATAGACACATGACAGATACATGGTAGATACATGATAGAGACAAGATAGACATATGATAGACACATGGTAGATACATGATAGACACATGACAGATACACTGTAGATACATGGTATATACATGATAGATACATGACAGATACATGGTAGAGACATGATAGATGATAGAGAGAAGATAGACATATGGTAGACACATGGTAGAGACATGATAGACACATGACAGATACATGGTAGATACATGGTAGACACATAACAGTTACATGGTAGATGTATGGTAGAGACATAGATGATAGAGACAAGATAGACATATGATAGATACATGATAGACACAGGGTAGATACATGACAGGAACATGGTATGTACACGGTAGATACATGGTAAATGATAGATACATGATTGATGATAGATACATGGTACATACGTGGTAGATGATACACAGACCGACCGACCGACAGACAGCTACGGGGCAGACAGACAGATGACAGACGGCGCCCGTAACTGTTGTACTGCCAAGGCTCCTTGGGCAGCCATCCCTTGCTGTGGATTTGGTCCCAGTCCCAGCGCCCTACAGGCCAGGGCAGAGCTGCCCACGGGGTCTCCAAGGCCATCTTTGCATAAGCAGGCCCCCAGTTCTGTGTCCCACAGAGCTGCTGGTGGGTTCGAACCACCAGGCTGGTATCTAGCAGCTGAGCGCTTACTCATTGTGCCAGCGGGGCACCTGCCTTAGATAGATCAGCACGGTTGTGACCGGTGCTACCAAGAGGTGACTTGGTGAGGTGGTGCGGAACTGCCCTTGAGATCCGGGGGTCAGGGAGGGCTCCCCCCAGAGCAGAGCAGGGAAGGCTTCAAAGGGGGTTGGCGGGTGTGTCCTCCACAAGGGAAGCAGCGTGCACCAAGGTCCTGGGGCAGCGAGGAGACAAGCCAGGCTGCAGTGCGGAGGACGAGGGTGGAGGGGTGGGGGGCAGGCCAGAGGCTGGCAGGTTCCAGCAAGGAGCCTGGACTTCTGTTCCCAGCGCACTGAAAATCCATCGAGAGATTTTAAGCAGGGAAGACATGTCATTGGGTTTCTGTTTAAGAAAGATTGCTCTAGCTGCTTCGTGGAACGTACGCCAGGGATGAACAGAATCCTGTTTAGATCCACCCCGGGGTAGGAGATGGGAGTGGGTGGGGCGCTGTTCTGCCGGCTACACATACCTGCTCATCTTCTATCCATGGCAACGGCCTTAGCTAAGACGGAGTGTACCGCACACCCCTCTCCCACCGCCCCAATTCTAGCACACGCTCAACTCTCACCCACACACCCACACACTCACCCGTCTGCCTCTCACCCACATACCCCTCACACACACACACTCACTTCACAACATGCACACACACTCACAGAGACGTGCACACACCACACTCGCACACACACAGTCACCTCTTTTCAGACTTCTCTCCTTTGCACCTTCTTCAAACCCTCTCAGTTGTTTTCACTCTGCGCTATCTCTTACTCCAATATCTTCAACGTGATGCGTGAATAACGTTCCAATGAAACGCTACTACTGCTGGGAGGTTGAAGCATTTACTGTGTCTCATCTTTTAAAGCTCAGTTCCCCAAAAAAAGGGCATCATTCCTTATGTACGATGTGGTTCACTCCCTATAATTCTCCTCACTTATAAACAGCTGACGTTTTGGATAGCTTCTCGGCCGTCTGTGTGCCCCATTTAATTCTGCATGCCACGGACACAGGATTGACAGTCAGGTAGACCCCAAGTCAAATCCCAAACCCTGAAGATGCCCTGTAGGACCTCAGGTACGTCTCGGAGCCTCCATGTCTTGGTAACATGAGATGACTAAGCTCCTCACAGTGTAATGGACATTCACTGGGAGCTGGTGTACAAACTGCCTACCGACTCCCTGCTTAGTAAATGCTGGCGTTGTTGTTAGTGGTTAACTCAAAACGCACTGCTGTCGAGTTGATCCAATCATAGCGACCCCTTCTTGGGTTTCTGAGGCAGTATCACTGTGGAAGTAGATTGCCCAACCTTCCTTCCGAGGAGTGGCTGGTGGGTTTGAACCTCCAGCCTTCTGGTTAGCAGTCAAGTGCCTTAGGCACTACGCTACCAGAGCTCCTTTAACTACTTTATAGGAGCAGATGACTGGGTCTCTCTCCCATGGAACCAAGCGGTTAAGTGTTGTGACACCAGGACCCCTTTCTTAATATATGTGCATGATATTCTATACAGGAGTCTGTGGTGCTTAAGTTTCTGGGTCAACTTGGCTGGGCCTGGCTGAGTGGCTGGGCAGCTGGTGGTAGTTACTCCCCATGATGAGACTGGCAATTAGCTCCATGGTGGGATCTACCACAAGCAGCTGAGTGGCTGCCTTTGGGATGTGGTCTGCTTCCTGTATTTAAGGAGAAGCTTTGAGAATGGTCTCTAGCCTATGACATGCTTGGACCCTGCATGGAGCCGTGTCATTGCTCAGCAGTCTGCCATGCTCTGCCGACCTTGGGACTCACAATGGACTTAAGTCAATGGCCTGCCATGTAGTTTGGTAACATCTGGACTGTGCCTTTTTACTTGTCACCCTTGGGCTTCTCAGTCTCAGCAACCAGCAGCTGTCTGAGTGAAGAAACGCCTCTAGCTCCAGTGGGCCGGGAACAGGAGGCAGAGCTGGACCCCAAGGTTGAGGGGCTTTCACCCAGCCCCTAGAGCCTGGCACTTTGAACTTGGACTTAAAGCCTCCAAATTGTAAGAATAAACTCCTGCTTGTTAGGGCCATCCCATTGGTGGTATATTTCTGTCAGAGTGGCACCAGGGAACCAGAACAGAGCCCTTGCGGTGTAGTGGTTAAGTCCTTGGCTGTTGCCCAAAAGTCAGTGGTTTGAACCCAATAGCTGCTCTGCAGGAGAAAGACGAGGTAGTCAGCTTCTGTGAAGATTGACAGCCTTGGAGACCCTGTGGTGCAGTTACACACTGTCCTCTAGGGGTGCTGTGGGTCAGAATCGACTCCACAGCAGTGGGTGTGGTTTGGGCTTTGCTTCTGTGAAGATTGACAGCCTAGGACACCCTGTGGTGCAGTTCCACTCTGTCCTCTAGGGGCGCTGTGGGTCAGAATCGACTCCAGGGCAGTGGGTCTGTTTGGGTTTGCTGTGATGTTCAGAAGAGGATCAAGGGTGTCACAGTGGTTCTGTTAGGAGCCGAGGCGTGTGTACACTGACACACAATCACTGAGCAGGAAACAGGCTCTTACTTGGCTTGGTAATTCCGGCCTCTGTGAAACTCTCACGCTCTCTCTCTGACCTGGGCGCTCAGCCAGACGTCAGTGGCGTGCACCAAGCTTATTCCCTTGTCTTCAGTGACTCCACATCCCATTGCAGCTGCAGGGTCCTCACTCAAGGCTGCGGGAAACCCACAGTCCTGTCTGAATTCCCTTCCACCTTGAGAGGCGCCGCTGTCTCCGTGCGGGCTCACCAGCTCCTGAGGGCAATTTGCTCCTCCTTGTTCTCTCTCACCTTCCTTCCCACACTGACTGTCGTCAGCGCCCAGGATCCTCTCTCCTGGGGATTGCACTGGCCTCTCCCAATGCCTCCTAACAGCAAGCTCCCCTCCCCCAGAAAGTCATCCACAAGCCCTGCTCTGCGCTCGGCGGGCAATGCCTGCGGTCTCATCTCCCGCACCCTGGGCTACTTACAAGGGTCCTGACTTCCGAGTGGCCCTCTGAGATACAACTATTGGAAGAAGGAAACCAAAGACTCAAACATCAAACTCGACTGTAGGACTAACAGTCTGCATGAACCATGGCGTCAACTACCCTGAGACCAGAACTAGATGGTGCCTGGTACTACTACCAACTGCTCTGTCCAGGGACACAAGAAATGGTCCCAGATTCAATGGGAGAAACAACGTAGAACCAAACTCAAATTCTTGAAGAAGGCTAGACTCACCAGACTGGTGGAGACTATGTTGTTGTTTGCTGTCGAGTCGGCCCCGGAAGCCCAAAACTGTTGCTCTGAGGTACCCTTTCAACTTGTAACTGAAGCCACGCTGAAGGTTACCTTTCAACTACATAATAGACCGGTTTTCATAAAATGAACAATATCCTTGTGCTCCTTTAAAATATCCTTATATGCCAGCAACCATTACTTTACAATCAAGAAGAGACAGTAAGAGAACAGGTGAACTAGATGAACAGAAATGGAACAACCAGAAGGAAAATATTGAGAAAGTTCACAAATAATGAAAAATGAAATCAATATCACTGAACACTTTCTGTAGAAATTGCTGAATGGGACCCTAAATTTCTGTGTAAATATTCACCAAAACCACAATAATTTTTTTTTTTAATTTTAATCTGTCTTAAGTTGTAATCCTATATACAGCTGTTTTTGTTGTTGTTATGTGCCGTCGACTCGGACCCGACTCATAGCGACCCCTCCTTGGGTTTCCGAGGCAGTATCACTACGGAAGTAGGTTGCCCAACCTTCCTTCCAAGGAGTAGCTGGTGGGTTTGAACCGCCAGCCTTCTAGTTAGCAGTCAAGTGCTTTAGCCACTATGCTACCAGAGCTCCTAAATATATATATATGGCTAACTGCCTTGAAACATTTGTACTTCAGTCTACAAAAGTTCCTCCATGACTGGCCTTTCAGTTACACTGCATGAGAAAACATTGCAGGGAGCGATTTGCAGAATCGGCACGCACGTCCCAGACTTTTGTGACAGAGTTGACTGACTCACTGACGGGCAAATGTTTGTCGAAAGCACTGAAGTGCTCAGACTTGTTCTGGAAATAGAAGGCTTTTTCTTCTCCTAAGTATCACTGAGTTCCAAAATTTCTCCAAAACAAGCAGCCTTCTTTCACTCTCATCTCAACCCCACTCTTTCTTTCTGCATGAATGCCACATATCACAAATTTGCCGTAATGATTTAATCAAGGAACATCTGTCAATATGAGGAGAAGCATTTCAGAGGTGTTCATCTCCTTATAACGCACACTTTGATTCTCTGGATCGGCCTGCAGGGTGCTGACTTAAGTAGAGAGCAGAAGTGAACACCGTGTTAACGTGACTCTGGATCTAGGAGGAGAACAAGGCAGCCGGCCGCAGATGGAGC
This sequence comes from Orycteropus afer afer, assembly GCF_000298275.1. Classification (NCBI taxonomy): domain Eukaryota; kingdom Metazoa; phylum Chordata; class Mammalia; order Tubulidentata; family Orycteropodidae; genus Orycteropus; species Orycteropus afer. The sequence continues at coordinate 827,150 of NW_006921971.1, read as the reverse complement.
AGGGAAACGACGCCCCGTATAACAGCTGGTCCTTGGGGGCACACTTGTGAGCCATTGGAGCATGTCCCCAGTGGCCACGGGGGTCTCCCCTACCACTCTCTCCTCTCTTGTGTTATGGAGTGAATTGTGTCCTGCAAAAAGGTGTGTCACCTGGCTACGCCATGAGTCTCAATATTTTGTAACGACCCTCCACTTTATGGTCTGATGTAATTATGCCATGTTGGGAACCCTCAGCTCTGTGATGCTAAAACCTCAGGGCTGGAGGCGGTTATGTTAATGAGGCAGGAGACAATCTATGGGATTAAGTTGTATGTTTGAGATAAAAAAGAGACTCAACAAGTGAGCAGAGATGGAGGGACCAGCTTCCATCAAGAGAGAAGAGCTGGGAACAAAGCTCATCCTCTGGACCTGGGTCCCTGTGCTGAGAACCTCCTAGACCCAGGGAGGGTCGGTGCCCAGACACACGGAGAGCTCCAAGGGAGCCAGGCCAGCGGATGTGGAGAGAGCTGGCACCCTGAATCCAGACTCCCAGGCTCCTCAACTGTGAGAGAGTAAATTTCGGGGTGCTAGAGGCCCCCACACCCTGTGTGGTACCTCTGTTGTAGCAGCCCCAGAGAACTGAGGCACCTTCCATCTCAATTTCTGGTGAGTGTTGCCTTCACTTTGCCAACACCTCCACTTCTTCTCGCTCCGGAATCTACTGCAGCCTAGTTTACACAGACACACACATATGCATGCACACACACATGCACCACATATGTGCATGTGCAACATACAAACATGCACAATGCACATACAACATGTGTACAGATACACACGTCACATGTGTGCACACCTGCACACCTGCACATGTACATATGTGTGTAGATACATGCACACCACATGCATGCACACATGAGTGCACATAATGTGCACACATGCACATGCAATGTGTGAAGATGCATGGACAGTGCAATGTGAACACACATGCAACATGACATATATGTGCAGATACGTGCATGATGCCCACATGCACACACATATACATGCACGTTCATGTGTCTATGCACACACATGTACCCTGTGCACACATACATGTGTGCACATGTGTTCACAGGCATGCATGCAATGTATGCTTGCACACATGCACCCACCCACATGCATGCCCAGACAACCTCTCTCTTCTCTCCTATTACTCCCCTCTCCTCTTCCTCCCCCTCCCTCCTCCCTCCTCTATCTGTCTCTTTGGCCCCTCCCTCCCTCCTCTTTCTTTTCTCCCTCCTTCCTCCTACTCCCTCCCTCCCTCCCTCACCCTCTCTCCCTCTGCATCTCTCCCCTTCCTTTCTCCTTCTCTCTCTGTTCCTGTCTCTCTCTCTCTCTCCAGCCCTTTCTCCCTCCCCCTCTCTTCCCCTCTCTCCCCACTCCCTGGATCTCCTCCCCACAGATCACTGCCCACACTTTTTCTTTGCCTGCAGCATTCTTTTCTCGCCATGTCCCTACTGCCTGGCTGGGTCATACATGCTCGTCAGTTGCTCACTTAAACATCAGCTCCTTCAAGGAGTCTTCTGTGACCTCCCAGGCGGGGTCAGGGGTCCCCTGTGACCTTTGTGTCTGGGACACTCTGAGCTCCTCGCGGGCAGGGCTGCACATTGCCCACTCCCATCTCCCAGCCCAGGTTCATCCATGAATGAATGAGGGTCTTTGGAGCAATAGAGTTAAAATGTCCTCACATCCATCGATATCTCCACACAGAGTTCATTTCCAGGAATAGAACAAATAATTCACTATGAAATGTTTGTTTACAAGCTACACCTTACTCCATAGAACATGTGAAAATGGGAAAAAAAATTGGTTAAGCACATGGTGCTAACTGAAAGGTCAGAGGTTCAAACGCACCAGCTGCTCCTCAGGGAAAAGATGTGGCTCTCTGCTCCCGTAAAGACTGACACCTAGAACTGTAGCACATGGTCACATGGGGTCACTATGATCCGGAATCAACTCAATGTGTGTGTGTGTATGTGTGTGTTTTAATAAGCTGCATGTCTAGAGTCACTCGTTTATTCAGTGCGAGATCATGTCCAGCCACACTGGGCTCTGTTGTCACAGTGAGGGCTAACCTCAGACAGTGACCTGTGAAGGGCAACTGCTGTTAGCACTCACTGCTCTGATGTTTTCCCACAGAACGAAGATGATATGTTACAAAAATACCTTAGACCTGGGCATTCAGTGCAGTGCAAATTCGATGACAATGTGTCACTGCTTAGATATCAGGGAGAGGATCCCTGAGCTCCCAGGACGTGCGGACTAACAGCGTCGGTGACTTTCCAAAACGTGGGCAAGGGCCTGTGTTGAGAAAATGCTCACACGGTGTGTGTACATGAGCTGTTCCCGGGACGTGTGAAACTACCCCCATGCCAAACCGTCCGTGACTTTCTCACACTCACTGCTAGGGGCCTGTCCTGTGCCCGTGCTTCTCTGGGCTTCCCTGCAGACCAGGGGATGGGCAGCCTCAAAGAACGCCCTGTGGTTGGAGGTTCTGCGTCCAGCTGCCGCATTGACTCTGTCTCTGGGCGGCCCCACGTGGGTCAGAGTCGAGCTGTGCTCTGGGGGGAGTCCAGGGACTGACTGGGTTTTCAGAAGTTGTCAGGCCCCTCTTCTGAGGCATCTCTGTGCAGACTCAACCTCTAACCTTTCAGTTTGCAGCCAAGTGTGTTAACCATTTTCACCACCCAGGGGTGTCCGCACACCTTGGTGTTGGATGCTGCTGGGTCCATTCCTGCTCATAGCTACCCCACGGCCCAGGGTAGAACTGCCCTGTGGGTTTTCCAATGAAATCTAATTGTCTCATCTTTCTCCACCAGAGTGGCAGGTGGTTTTGATCCATGGACCTTTGGGTCAGCCTCAGAATGCTTTAACCACTGCGTCCCCAGAGCTCCTTCCCATAAAGATTACAGCTGAGGAAACCCTATGTTGTTGTTGTCGTGGTTATGTGCCGTCGAGTTGGACATGACTCCTAGCGACCCCTCCTTGGGTTTCTGAGGTGGTATCACTACGGAAGTAGATTGCCCAACCTTCCTTCCGAAGAGTGGCTGGTGGGTTTGAACCGCCAGCCTTCTGGTTATCAGTCAAGTGCCTTAGGCACTGCACCACCAGAGCTCCTACCTTCACAGAAGCAAAGCCCAAACCACACCCATTGCCGTGGAGTCCATTCTGACCCACAGCGCCCCTAGAGGACAGAGTGGAACTGCAACACAGGGTCTCCAAGGCTGTCAGTCTTCACAGAAGCAAAGCCCAAACCACACCCACTGCCGTGGAGTCCATTCTGACCCACAGCGCCCCTAGAAGACAGAGTGGAACTGCAACACAGGGTCTCCAAGGCTGTCAGTCTTTATGGGAGCAAAGCCCAAACCACACCCAATGGAAGCAAAGCCCAAACCAAAGTCACTGCCATTGACTTGACTTGACTCATAGCGACCCCTCCTTGGGTTTCTGAGGCGGTATCACTACCGAAGTAGATTGCCCAACCTTCCTTCCGAGGAGTGGCTGGTGGGTTTGAACATCCAGCCTTCTGGTTAGCAGTCAAGTGCCTTAGGCACTGTGCCACCAGAGCTCCTAGAAAACCATATGGGACAGTTTAACTCTGTCACATGGGGTCTCTGTGAGTGGAATTGACTTGACACCAACTAACAACCCAACAACAACAGAAGCAGCGTGGTGCCCAGTAGAGAGGAGATGCTCAAACGTGTGGACGGAGTGAAGGAAATGATACTAAGGATGCTTCAAAACACGGCTCCTCGGTGTTCTTCAATGTCATATTTCGGTTTCACTTTTTTAAAAATTCAGGAAACTAAACAACTTTGGTTATTAGCAATTTTGTTGTTGTCATGTACTGCACTGCCTTGATTTCTGGCCATGAATGATATAAACATTTGGACTGTTGATGGTGTAATATTATGCTTGAAAAAGGAAGTTGGCTATCAAGTGTTGTGGAAATGAGGTTATTTTAAAATCCGGGCAAGAGCCTCATGGTGCTGTAATGAAGGACACATTCATGGATGAATACAAAGCGAGATGCATAAACATCAGAACGAAACGTGAAAATGCGTTCCTCCAATTTGGTGCTAATCTGAAGAGTGAGATTAGAGACCACGGGAAGAAAAGCGAGAAAATGTTAACAAAGTTTTTTTTTTTTTTTTTTAATAATTTGTTGTTGTCGTTGTTGGGAATGTACATAGCAGAACATACACCAATTCAACAATTTCTACGTGGACAGGTCCGTGACGTTGGTGACATACTCCAGGCAGTGCAACCATCCTCACCCTCCTTTTTGGAGCTGTTTCTCCTCCATGAACATAAACTCACTGCCCCCAAGCTTCCCATGGAAACTTTTGAGTTGCTGTTGTCAATTTGACCCTTTATGAATCTTTAAAAGAGCACAGTGCCCAAGGCAGAGACTCGTTACTATGAGAGCCCAACTACTGTTTAGCTTAAAGATGACTTCAGGGGATGTCTTTGGTTTACACTTTACAGATTATCCCAGGGCGGGAGTTCAAGACAGTTAACAAACTTCTTGGACAGTTCAAGAAAGGTAACAAACTTCTTGGAAAAGGGCAGTCATACAGTCCTACAACCCTATGATGGTATCGAAAGAAAGGGAAATGTGTAGAGACTGAGAAATGCCTTAAACAAACAAACAAACAAAACCACTGCCGTGGAGTCCATTCTGACCCACAGCGCCCCTAGAGGACAGAGTGGAACTGCCTACAGGGTCTCCAAGGCTGTCAATCTTCACAGAAGCAAAGCCCAAACCACACCCACTGCCGTGGAGTCCATTCTGACCCACAGCACCCCTAAAGGACAGAGTGGAACTTCCCCACAGGGTCTCCAAGGCGGTCAGTCTTTACAGAAGGCGACTTTCTACATGGAGAGTTGGTGGGCTCCAAGGACCCCCCCTTGGTTTAGAGTCCTTTAACCACTGCGTCTCCATTTCTTCAAGTGCCATCCCAGCAGCACAGTGATCTTGCCTCCAGGTAAGTACAGCACCTGAACCAGATGTTCTGTCGCGGAACCACCTGTCGTCCCATTTCCCCCAGGCTTGGAGGTTCTTCTCTGACCTGGAAATCCCCCACCTCCATGCACAATGACTTCTGTGTCACATAGCCCACCTTCCACTGACAGGAACACAAGGCAACCACCTTCCACAATGCCACGGCTTCTCCAGGTTAGGCAGCACTAGGGCGTCATGACAGTCTCCCAAGCTACCCAAAGGAGAAACTGGTTTGGACCTTTTCCTACATGTCTACTTAGATACTAGTTATCTCCAAACCTCACCACCATGATGCATCCACCCAATATTTTCTTCAAGGATTAGAGGCAGATAAGGTTTGGCAGGAATGACATGTGTCCTGGGGCAGAGGAAGGGGGTACACTGAGCAGTATCTATTAACCTGGTCAGGCCCAACATCCTTCCTCAAGTGAGGTGGGCACAGAAGTGTGGGGATAGCAGAGAGGGCAGTTGTCTGTGGGCGCAAGTCCAAGGGGACAGCAGCTGAGGCACGGAGTGACAATGTGAGGGGCTGCAAACATGAAAGGCCCCTCCTACAGCAGCCACACAGGAGGGGGGAGGCGTTTCTGCTGACAACGGCCACTATCAATGTGCATTCACCTTCAGATCAGGGAGGGGGTGATTTAGAGATTGCCCCGAGCCCTCCTCACCCTTACTGTGCTCCTGTCAGGATTTGGATCATCAGAGATGATAAAATAATCTCCTCTCCTCCCATTCCCCCAAGATCAGCTACAATCAAAGGACTGCAACCACTTGAGTAACTACTACCATCTCCAAACTGCCTCTCCCATGTCTAACCCACTCTGGACTTGGCTGATGATCTTCTGAAGCAATACATTTCTACCATTGCCAGGCCTGCTCAGCGAACCTATTGTTGGACTCAGGTCTTGAAAGGAGTGTCGGTGCGAGGAAGCTACCACTGACATGACAATGCAAAAGCAAAAGGAAAGTTTATTAGCTAGCTCGAGCTAGGGTCTCCGCTTATACCGACGCAGCGGTTTGGGCAAAAGACCCCGTGCTCTCCTACTTTTACATTTTTATAGGAAAAATATAGGGTGGAGTAACACCAAGGCAAAGGGGTACAAATGATTGGTTGTTGCTAGGGGGTAGAGAAGGAGGGGAGGGGGTTTGAGGTAAAGCCCTGAGGCATGGGGGACGTGCTGGAATCCCCGGCACAAAAGACTTCTGGTTAAAGAATTACCTGGAGGGCATTAGGACTCAGGCCTCACATTCCTTAGGACTCAGGCCTCACACTATGATGGTACCACCACCCCGTACATCAAGTCTTACTTCCTGTTAACCTCAAGACCAGAACTAGATGGTGCCCAGCTACCAATGCCAGCCACCTGGGAAGAGATCAAAACTGGAGATCCTGGGTAGAGTGGGAGGAAAAACATGGAACAAATTCAAAAACACAATGATGACCAGAATTACTGGTCGGATGGAGTCTGGTGGGACCTCCCAAGGCTGTGGCCCTGGGATATATACTTTGGGCCTGGGATAGGACTCACTTCCAAGGACTGGCTCTCAGCCCAACAGTAGAAAGACTTACATGCAGAGCACCCAACCCAGGGTGATGCACCCATTACTCCTTGGAGATACCGCCCTTGGAGCAGTTGGCCCTGGGGCAGCATTCACATGGAGAGAAAGCTGGACAGATAGGAGTGCACAACTAAGAGGGGCCCAGGGATTGGGGTGGGGGGTTCACAGGGAAGGGAGAGGAGGAGAGTAGGGTGGGGTTGGGGGTGGTAATTGGGGAGTGAAACCAAATGTACACAAACTGTTGAATGTAAAACAAATTCTGCTCTGTAAATTTGTACCCAAAGCGCGCACACACACACACACACACAAAGTCTCACTCCCTGTTATGGATTGGACCTCCAAAAATACGTGTGTGAACAACAATAGCCATGAGGAAAGTGTTCCTCCGAACATTCAACCACAGGACAGCAAAGGGACAAGACAAAGTGCAGAAGGGAGGAAGGACGGACGGAAACGGAGAAGCCAGGGAGGAAGCGGGAAGGACGTTGTTCCACAGACGGGATAGCAACCAATGTCAGCACACTGAATGTCTATACACTGGTGACTGGAAAGCTAATTTGCTCTGTAAGCTTTCACTCAAATCACAGTTAAAAAAAAATATGTGTGTGTGTGTGTGTGTTGTGAATCCTAACGCCATACCTGTGGTTATAATCCCATTTGGGATTGTTTTTTTTGTTATGTTGATGAGACAGTATTGGTGTGGGGTAGATTTTAAATCAATTTCTTTTGAGATATAAAAGGAATAGATTACGCCACGAGGCACAGAAGTGGAGATGAGGATACAAACATGCCACGTGAAGATCGCCAGGAACCAAGAAACAAGGACCACCCCCAGAAGGAAAGAGAAAGTCTTCTCCTAGTCTGGCACTCTTCATTCAGAAGTCTGGCATCCCCGATGGTTAGAAAATAAACGTCTGTTTGTCACAGCCCCCCAGTAGTGATGCTCCTGTCATAGTAGCGTTGGAGAGCCAAGGCAACAGCCTTGTCCTGCATTTGATCCCTTCCTACTCAGTTACACTCCTGCCCAACCAGGCATCCTGCTCAGGGGAGAGAACCCTATCCTTCTCACACAGGCCACGCCCCTGTCTGGCCCTGGCCGCGCCCCGTCTGCCCCTGGCCACGCCCCATCTGCCCCTGGTCACGCCCCTGCCTGCCCCTGGTCACACTCCTGTGTGGCCCTGGCCACTCAACTGCCTGCCCCTGGCCACGCCCCTGTCTGGCCCTGGCCACGCCCCTGTCTGGCCCCTGGCCTGTCCCCGTCAGGCAGTTGGAAGGCCTTCCTTCCGTCTCCCACCTCTTCCGAACCCCTCTCCCACTCTTCCAGGGCCAGATGGTGGTGGTTGCTCGTTGCCATGGAGTCAGCCCCACTCGTGGTGACCCCACGTACAACAGAATGACGTGTTGCTTGGTCCCGCGTGACTGTCACCATTGGTGGTTCTCTCGAGGCCACTGTGGTGGCCGCTGTGCATTTTGGGGGCCTTCTAACCAAGAGGCCCCTCTTCTGGCCCCGTGGGGGTGATCTGTTGCGATCCATCGTTTGCATCGGCCGATTTTTGGAAGTAGATTACCAGCTTTCCTTCTTTTGTCTTGACCTGGAAGCTCCCCAGAGCCTGTCCACCGTGGGTGACCCTGCTGGCGTTTGAAATGCTGGGGGCATCCCTTCCAGCCTCCACCAACACTCAAGCCACCACCAGACCGCACACTGACGGATGGGCAGAGGGTGGGCCAGGTTAAGTGCTCGCTTTTCCAGAAAACCAGGCAGGTCTTTGACTGTTGGCCGCTCATTCCCTCTCAGTGGCAAACAGAGGCAAACCTGGATCATGTTTTGAGGGGAGGGCGAAGTGTGGGGGTGCTTATCTGCTCCTTATTCATGAGTCGCCTTTGGAAAAGTATCTTAAGTTGTGCATTAGAGGCTAAAATCTGAAAGCACTTGGGTGTGGAAGGTTGTGGTCTACGGGAGCCCTGACGCCATTCTGAGTCCTGACATAGTTCAAACGCCCTTGCAGTCCTTTGTGTCACGTCCACAGTGCTTGCTGGCTGTCAAACCAGCCACGGGGCTGTGCTCAGACAAGTCCAGGAAAGCCTAAGAAATGAGCAGTTTGCCCCCAGGAAGATTGTGGTTAAAAGTAGATTTAACTGTTGTTGTTGTTATGTGCTGTCGAGTCAGACCCAACTCATAGCGACTCCTCCTTGGGTTTCCGAGGCAGTATCACTACGGAAGTAGATTGCCCAACCTTCCTTCTGAGGAGTGGTTGGTGGGTTTGAACCGCCAGCCTTCTGGTCAGCAGTCAAGTGCCTTAGGCACTATGCTACCAGAGATTTAACTAGTGTGCAGCAAAGTCCTCCAAGGACCAGGGGACATGCCTGGTCACACCCTTCTTATGCAAAGAGCTTATCTGGTGACTTTGGGGATCAAATTGGAACAATTATCCTCTGCTGGTTCTCACATAAAAATGACATTTAGATAGAGGACAATTATCACATATTTTCTACTCTTCACTGCTTCTTTTGGTGTTTGGTAAATACTAAGATTTGTTGCACCAATAAAGACCCTCCTGACTGGCCTTACTAAAACTTCCTCATAATGATGGAGAAAATGATCAACCAGCTTGCTGTGAGGCTGGAGGCTATGCCGCCGGGATTGCAAATGTTGGACAGGTTTCAGTGGAGCTTGGAAGTAGGAAAGGGCCATCCACCTCTCAAAGACCTGGCCCAGTGAAAACCTTCTGTACAGCACTGTTCTGGTTCCCTGGTGCCACTCTGACAGGAATATACCACAAATGGGGTAGCCTTAACAAACAGGAGTTTATTCTTACAATTTGGAGGCTTTAAGTCTGAGTTCAAAGTGCCAGGCTCTAGGGGTTGGGTGAAAGTCCCTCAACCTTGGGGTCCAGCTCTGCCTCCTGCTCCTGGCCCACTGGAGCTAGAGGTGTTTCTTCACTCAGACGGCTGCTGGCTGCTGAGGCTGAGAAGCCCAAGGTTGACAAGTCAAAAGGCACAGTCCCGATGTTAACAAACCACACGGCAGGCCATTAACATAAGTCCATTGTAAGTCCCAAGGTTGGCAGAGCATGGCAGGCTGCTGAGCAATGACACGGCTACATGCAGGGTCCAAGTGTGTCATAGGCTGGAGACCATTCCCAAGGCTTCTCCTTATATACAGGAAGCAGACCACATCCCAAAGGCAGCTACTCAGCTGCTTGTGGTAGATCCCACCATGGAGTTGATTGCCAGTCTCATCATGGGGAATAACTACCACCAGCTGCCCAGCCACTCACCAGGCCCAGCCAAGTTGACACATAAACATAACCACCACACAGTCCTTGTTATGTCTGAACCCATGATTGTAGCCACTATGTCAATTCATCTTGTTACAGGTCTTCCTACTTTTGGCTGACCCCCTACTTTACCAAGCATGACGTCCTTCTTTAGGAACTGGTCCCTTCTGACAACGTAACCCTAAGGGTCTGAAAAAGTCAAGGCCATGGTAAGAGAAGAGGGCAACTCCAGAAATTATTTAGATTGTTTCTGTTGGTGGCTCAAACTCTCGGACATCAACCCCGTGGCCTCACCCATCCTCTCAGTTGCCATTCGCCAGAAGCCCAAATAAAATTTTCCATTCCAAAAATCTCCTCCAAGATGGCTCCATCTGCTCATCCTTGGGGATGTTACTCAAGCAGCTGTCAAGGAACCAGATGCCCCCCAAGTCGAAGGGTGGGAACTACCCCACAAAGCGTCCGCTGTGTGCTGGGCACACGCAGCGGAGGCCACTCCAGTGAGGAGACCATAGTGCCCACAGCCTGGAAGTTCCACACAAGACAAAGAAAGGTCAACAGACAGACTGTCCTACAGAGAGTGGCTGACGCAAAGCTGTTGTTGTCAGTTGCTGCTGAGTTGGCTCCAACTCATAGTGACGTCATGAGCAGCAGAACACAAAGCGGCCTGGTCCTGCACCATGTTCATGACCATTGGCATGTTCAAGTTCATGGTTGTGGCCACTGTCCATTGGCTGATTTCAGGGAATGTCCTAATTTTGCCCTTGTATTTGAGGGGCACCTGACACAAGCCATGATATTTCCAATTGCCTCGTATGCATGTGAGAGCTGGACAGTAAATAAGGAGGACCGAAGAAGAGTTGTGATAGTTGAAGATGTGTCAACTTGGCTGGACTCCAGTTGTGAGTGGT
>NW_006921971.1:814378-815586 GCF_000298275.1 Orycteropus afer afer | reverse complement strand
GGGCTCAAGTATAGCAGGGATTGTGGGGCTGGTGTGGGATTGGGCAGTGTTTCATTCTGCTGTGCATGGGGTCGCTATGAGTCGGAAACGACTCGACAGCACTTAACAACAACAACAACAATTTGAGGGGCAATTTTGCTGGATATAAAATTCTTTGTTAGCAATGTTTTTTCTTTCAAGGTTTTATCTATGTCACCCCATTGCCTTCTTGCCCTCATGGTTTCTGCCGAGAAATCAGAGCTTAGTCTTCCTGTTTTTCTTTTGTAGGTAACTTTTTGTTTTTTCCCGAGCCAATTCCAGGATCCTTTCTTTGCCTTCCATTTTGGTTACTGGCTGATTTTTTGCAAGTAGGTCATCAGGCCTTTCGTGATCTGTCTTAGTCTGGACGCTCCATTGACACCGGTCCCTCACAGTTGACTTTGCTGGTGTTTGAAATATTGGTGGCAGAGGTCCAGCCTCACATCAACATGCAGGCCACTGCAGTGTGACTGACAGACAGGCGGGGGGCTGGGAAGTGGTGCTCAGTTAATATTGTTGTTGTTGTTGTTGTTGTTAATATTAGCTGACGTGAAAGGAGCGAAAACGGGCTGCTGGAATATGAAGAAAGGAGGCCAGACTCTACCTGGGGGTCCTGGGTGAGGCTTCACCGAGAGAAAGATATTTGAACTTGGCCTTGAGGGATGAATATGTGATTTCCAGGGGCAGCAGGAAAAGCATTCGATTAAGGCCCACTGAGAATGGCAACAGAGACAGGCACAGTCAGCTGCGAAATTACTTTGCTTTTGAAATGTAGCTTAGGTCCGCGGTTATGTGTTACCTAAATCCAGCCTTCTAATGAGGCAGGAAGACGATGATTTCATTCTGAAGGCAGAGACATAAATAATCACAGAAAACCAAAAATATAAATGCTGTTTATTTCTGGTTCTTCAGTTAATGTATAATTAACATTTAGAATAAAAATCCAGTGGGAAGCTAAATCTAATTTTTGAAATGACTGAAGAAAGAGATGGAGGAAGGGAGAAGAAACACCTGGGTTTTCTGTAACCCTTTGTGTGAAGTGTTGTTGTTGTTGTTATGTGCCATCAAGTCAGACCCAGCTCATAGCAACCCCTTCTTGGGTTTCTGAGGCGGTATCTCTACGGAAGTAGATTGCCCAACCTTCCTTCCGAGGAGTGGCTGGTGGGTTTGAACCGCCAGCCTTCTGGTTA
>NW_006921971.1:804565-813773 GCF_000298275.1 Orycteropus afer afer | reverse complement strand
ACTGCCCTGGAGTCCATTCTGACCCACAGCGCCCCTAGAGGACAGAGTGGAACTGCACCACAGGGTCTCCAAGGCTGTCAGTCTTTACAGAAGCAGAGCCCAAACCACACCCACTGCCATGGAGTCCATTCTGACCCACAGCACCCCTAGAGGACAGACTGGAACTGCACCAGAGGGTCTCCAAGGCTGTCAATCTTCATAGAAGCAAAGCCCAAACCACACCCACTTCCGTGGAGTCCATTCTGACCCACAGCGCCCCTAGAGGACAGGGTGGAACTGCCCCACAGGGTCTCCAAGGCTGTTAGTCTTCACAGAAGCAGACCACGAGTTCTTCCTCTGTGGAGTCACTGGGTGGGTTTGAATTACCAACTTTTCGGTTTGCAGCCAAGCACTTAACCCCTTTGCCACAAGGGCTCCTTCCCCCATAAAGATTAGAAAGTCCTGCAGGGCAATTCTACTCTGTCACTCGGGGTCACTATGAGTCGGAATTGAGTTGAAGGCACCCAACAGCAGCTGCTATGCACTGTGTGATTCACTGTGAATGCAACGAGGACTAGAATTTGAAAGCCTGTATTCTGCTGAACGATCTTGAATGTTTGTGGTCTTATCCCTTATTTCCCCATCTTCCTGGCCCTGGGTTAAGCTTGCGTTACTTGGAAGCAGCCACTTGTATGTTGTCAGAGAAACAGCAGGACTTGTGTTGTCCTTACGTCTGCCCAGATCACCAATATCCTGTCCTGCTGAAATCCAGTGCCCCATGTTGAAGCTTTCCTCTTTCTGTTGTCATGACTCTTATTACCTGTTCTCAGACTGACTCCTTCTCACCACCCTATAAAATCCTTGTGTGGTAGTTAAGGTTGTTGTCAACCTGGCTGGGCCTGGTTGAGTGGCTGGAAGCTGGATATAGTTACTCTCCGTGGTGAGATTGGAAATTAACTCCATGGTGGAATCTACTGGCGCAGCTGAGTAGCTGCTTTAGGGATGTGGTCGGCTTCCAGCATCTAAGAAGTGACTTTGAGGAAGGTCTCCAGTTGATGGCATGCTCGAACCCTGCATGTAGCTGAGTCTTCATTCAGGAGCCTGCCATGTTGCCCTGCCGATCTTGGGACTTTTTTAATGGACTTGAATTAATGGCCTGCTGTGTGGTTTGGTAATATCGGGACTGTGCCATTTCACTTGTCTACCTTGGGCTTCTCAGCCTCAGCAGCCAGCAGCTGCCTGAGTGAAGAGATGCCTCTAGCTTCAGTGGGCTGGGAGCAGGAGGAAGAGCTGCAGCCCAAGGTCGAGGGGCTTTCACCAGCCCCTAGAGCCTGGCACCTGGAGCTCAGACTTCTAGCCTCCAAAACTGTTAGAGAATAAACTCCTGTTTGTTCAAGCCACCCGTCTGTAGTCTATTCCTGTTAGTGCCACTGGGTGACCAGACACCTTGGCTACTTGGATGTTTCAGAGCAGCTCGGTTAGAGGCCATCTTCCCTGCTGATCAATGTTGTTAAGTGCTGTTGAGTCGTTTCCGACTCATAGCGACCCCATGCACAGCAGAACGAAACACTGCCCAATACCGCGCCAGCCCCACAATCCCTGCTATACTTGAGCCCATCATCGCAGCCACAGATCAATAGCACAGAACAACAACAACAATCCTCTGTGTTTAGTATTATGCCAGGCACACACGAGACCCTCAAGAAATGTTAGCTGAATAAATTAATAAAGGATTGGAAGACACCAGGATGCATGCTAACTCACATCAAGGATCAAAGTGGATGACAATGACATTCTGGATGCCTTCTTTCTCACATTCTTTGATAGTCATCAAGTTGCCGGTTCACCCCTTGAACATCTTCCTCACACTTGCCTTCCTTGCCATTTGCACTACAGGCACACCTTGTTTGACTGTGGTCTGCTTTACGATGCTTTGCAGATGTTGTGTTTTTTTACAAATCGAAGGCCTGTGGCAACTCTACATCAGGCAAATCTGTCGATGTCATTTTGTGTCTCTGTGTCCCATTCTTGTTGTTCTCACAATGCTTCAAACTTCCCCACCATACTATTGGACCCTGAATAGACTGGAGTCGAGTGCGAGCATATCTTGACATGCACTGGGACGCCAAGAAACGCAGACAACACACTTCATTGTGCTATTTGTTTTATGCGGTGGTGTGAACAGAACCACAGTATCCCCAACATACACCTGTACTTCATTCACATCCTTGATCCTTGCCATCTGCACCCTGGACCACTGCAAGATGCTTCTAGCTGGTTTCCAAGGCTTTCGTCTTTGTCTCTCCCAATCCACCCCACTCCTGGTAGTTTTTCTCAAATGTGTCTAGGAGGATTACGGCTTTGAATGGTGAAGCCCAGTGTCTGAAGGATAGAGTTTTGATCCCTTTGTGGGACAAGCAGGACCTGTCATTGCCTGTCCTTTCTCCACACTCACCTGCTGCTTCCCCACACGGTACCCCGCTCTGTCTGTATTCTTGCTGCTCCAAACTCCTGCAGCTCTTCAGGTGTTTGTCTTCGTGTATCTGTGCCTCTGTCACTGGCTTGGAAACTGTCCTAGCTACTGTGTACACATCATGGACTTTTATTTGTCCTCCAAAATTTGGCTTCAACATTAGAATTTCTTCCTTGAAGTCCTCTTTGATCTTCAAGTAAAGTTAGTTTCTCCTTCTTACCCCTCCCAAAGCACTTGTCACCCCGTATATTGAATTGTTTGCTTATGTGTTTGTTTTCCTCTCAAGATGGTGAATTGGTGGTGGTGGTTATGTTGTATGTCAACTTGGCTGGGTCGGTTGAGTGGCTGGGCAGCTGGTGGTACTTATTCCCCATGATGAGACTGGCCATCAGCTCCATGGTGGGATCTACCACAAGCAGCTGAGTAGCTGGCTTAGGGATGTGGTCTGCTTCCTGTATATAAGGAGAAGCCTTGGGAATGGTCTCTAGCCTATGGCACGCTTGGACCCTGCATGTAGCCATGCCATAGCTCAGCAGCCTGCCATGCTCTGCCGACCTTGGGACTTACAATGGGCTTGATAATGGGTTTGGTAACACTGGGACTGTGCCTGTTTACTTGTCAACCTTGGACTTGTCAGCCTCAGCAGCCAGCAGCTGTCTGAGTGAAGAAACGCCTCTAGCTCCAGTGGGCCGGGGGCAGGAGGCAGAGCTGGACCCCAAGGTTGAGGGGCTTTCACCCAGCCCCTAGAGCCTGGCACTGTGAACTTGGACTTAAAGCCTCCAAACTGTAAGAGAATAAACTTCTGTTTTTTAAGGCCGTCCCAATTGTGGTATATTCCTGTCAGAGCGGCACCAGGGAACCAGAACATTGTTTGAGGGCAGAAACTATGTTTTATACAGTTTCATATATAAAGAGCTTACTTCCGTGGTTGCCATTCAGTTGTTGTTGCTACGTGCCTTCAAGTCAATTCTGACTCACAGCAACCCGTGTGACAGAGTAGAACTGTCCCAGAGCACATCCCGGGCTGTGCTCTTTGCGGGAGCAGACCTCCACGCCATTTCTCCCGAGTAGCCATTTGTTGTTGTTGTTATGTGCCTTCGAGTCGGCCCCAACTCATAGCGACCCCTCCTTGGGTTTCCGAGGCAGTATCACTACAGAAGTAGCATTGCCCAACCTTCCTTCCGAGGAGTGGCTGGTGGGTTTGAACCGCCAGCCTTCTGGTTAGCAGTCAAGTGCCTTAGGCACTATGCTACCAGAGTAGCCATTGGCTGGGTTCAAACTGCCCACCTTTCAGATAGAAGTCAAGCACCTAACAGTTGTTCCACCAGGGCTCCTCTGGCATACAGTTGGTGCACGATATATATTTCTTTACTGGAAACCCTTGCACACTGGACCAAACTTACCAAAGTTCTGCCTTGTACAAGTTATATCGAGCCTTTATGACAATGATCTCATATATTCCAAACTCTGATGACAATTATGGATTCTTAGTTGAATCTCCCTGTAAATTTCCTGGTGAGAGTCAGTGCTTTTTACATATTTTCTGTTTTTATATCATGAAGTCCTTTCCTAGGTAGTCATTTCTGCCCACATGTTTTCCTTCTGTATTATGTGTGGTTCGTACAAACTGTACAAAGCCAGGTTGTTGTGTGAGCAGGCAGAGATGAGTCTTCCTCATTTAGCCATGCTTCGTGCTGCACAGCTCAGCCATTCTGCAGTGCTGAATGTCACTGGGACTGGCTGTTGTCCTGAAGAGCAAGGCTGGAACCTGAGTGCATGGTTCATCTATTACAGGACCATGGGCTTGGGGACCTGAACAGCCATGGCCTTTCCTCACCAACTGACATTAGAGTGAAGAGTAACTTCTCCCCCTCCCATTCTTTGTTCATGGCATATGGACATATATGTTTATCAGTCCTGTGTTATGGATTGAATTTTATCTTCAAAATATATGTATTGTAAATCCTAACCCCTATACCAGGACCCAGGAGTTCTGGTAGCGTAGTGCCTAAGGCACTTGACTGCTAATCAGAAGGCTGGCAGTTCAAACCCACCAGCCACTCCTCAGAAGGAAGATGGGGCAATCTACTTTCGTAGTGATACCACCTCGGAAACCCAAGGAGGGGTCGCTATGAGTCGGGGCCGACTGGATGGCACATAACAACAACAACATACCAGGACCATTCCCTGGAGAAAGACAGCATGCTTGGTCAATGCCAAAGGGTAATACCCTCAACAAGGTGATTGACACAGTGGCTGCAAAGATGGGCTCAAGTATGGCAAGATTCTGAGGATGGCACATGACTGGGCAGTGTTTCATTCTGTTGTACGTGGGTTGCTATGAGTCAGAGCCATTTGGACAACACTTAACAACAACATACCTGGTTATAATCCCATTTGGGTATGAATTTTCTTTATTATATTTATGTGGCAGTATCAGTGTAAGATGTATTTTAAATCCATCTCTTTTGAGATATAAAAGAGATTAAACGAGCAAGCCAGGAAACCAAGATGGGGGAAGAGAGATGCCAACCCACATGAAGGTCACCTAGGAGCAGAAGCTCAAAGGAGGCAAGGACCTTCTTGCAAAGCCAACAGAGGGAGAAGGCTTCCCCTGGGGCCGGGGCCTTGAATTCAGATTTCCTAAACTGTGAGAAAATTAATTTCTGTTCGTTAAAGCCACCTACTTGTGGTATTTATAATATAGCAGCAGCAGATAACAAGATACCTTTCAGCTGTTACCACCTCTTTTTTTTTTTTTTAATATATAAAAAAAGTAAAATGGAAAATAAAATAATGGAAAAGTACAACTCACTGAAAGACAATTTACCAAAAAAGAAAGAAAGAAAGACAAGATTGTCTTCAGGAGGGAAATAAGTGAAAATGCAGAAGAAACAGGAAGGAAGATTGAGGTGAACGGACATTGCAAGGGCCTGTTAGGCACGAGGGTGGTGGCTTGGGGAAGAATGGGACAGGTGAGTAAGAGTCAACTGTTAGAGAAAGGAAGTCATGAATGATCCACATTCCAGGTTCCTGTCTGTCTTGAGAGGGGGAGACATTCCTTAAAGGCACCCCACTGAGTTCATCAACATCCATGTCCTCAGGGTAGCATGCTGGTTAGTGCAAAGCTAAGGTTTCTCTAGGTTCTCTTGGTAGAAGCTGGTGGATGGATCACATGCTCACTGGTGAGGACCTCAAGTTGGTGGAACATGTTCAGTTGTACTTGGGATGCCCACATGCTTCCTGGTGAGGACTTTGGGCTGGTGGAACTTCTCCAGTGTACTTGGGATGGCCCACATGCTTCCTGGTGAGGAAGGCATGAGGATCTCTGTAGAGCTGGACACACAGGCTCTAGGTGAGGCATGACAACTCCACTTCCTTGACATTGCTTAAGCCCTAGGTCTAGGGAAGGTGTCAACTGAGATCTGGAAAGGAAGAACACATTGTCAGATGGATTGATATGCACAGAGGAAGGACATGGAAGATAGCAGTCCCAGAATGAGCCCATCCTCCAGCAAGGAGCCCTAGTGCACTTGCCTGGTGAAGAGCAGGTTGTGGTTCAAACTCACCTAGTGACTCTGTGGGACAAAGACTTGGCAATCTGCTCCTTTGAAGATCACAGCCTAGAAAACCCTCTGGGACAGTTCTACTCTGTCATGTGGGTCACTATGAGTCAGAAATGGACTTGACAGTACCTAACAACAACAACCAGTGATGGAGACATTGGAAATCACAAGGCTTTGGACCAGAACTAACCACCAGCAGCCTACCTTGCAAGTACTTCTGGTCTCTGGTGAACAAGTAAGACTTGTTAAAAGTACTACACTAGATTTGACTCTCATGAGGGCAGAAACGGGAACTATCCTATGTACCTGAAATATCAGGCTCAGGGTCCATTTCCCAGAGAACTTCTTAAGGGCAGGCTCACTGGTGGAGTTCGTCAAGTTGAGATGCCTTGTTCAACATCTTCAACTAGAGTGCCAAAGGCCAAGACCCTTCCTTGACTTTTAATTCTTCATCTTTGCCTGCCATGGGCACCTACAAAATTAATATCTTTTAGTGAACATAATCCAATCAAGCTTCAGACAGCTCAGTCACAGGCGTGCAAACACATCATGCCCACCCTTAGAATTTTCCTTTTATGAACCCCTACAGTAAACTTCCTCCCATTTCTAACTCTTACAGTTCTGTTCTCATAAGATTTCCACCCCCTTGGTTTCCATAGATGAAAAGCAGTCCAAGAGGACACAGGTGCCTAGGAGCAGAAAGGTTCACAGTGACAAAAGTAGCTGACATCAACCAACAGCTCAAAGCCAAATGCACACACATAGCTCACGTTATTCACTTCACTTTATTGTACTTCACAGTGTTGTGTGTTTTACAGATTGGAGGTCTGAGGCAACCCTGCATCAGGCAAATTTACTGGCATCATTTTTCCAACAACGTGAGCTCACGTCCCATCTCTGTGTTACACTTTGGTATTTCACACAGTATTTCAAACTTTTTCATCATGCTATTGAGCACTGAGCAGACTGAAGTAGTGTCAACATAATGGCACCGGGAAACCAAAACATTCATGCAACTCACTTTATTGCACTAGTCGCTGGATTGCAATGCTCTGGAACCCAACCCACACTATCTCTGAGATATCCATGTGATTGATGAGGACTGCTTCTGAAGTCTCATTTTTCAGCTGAAAGTAGGAAACAATAAGCTTAGGTTACAATTCCCTGGGTGTCATCATTGTTGGCTTGCTCAGTCACTGCGAGAGGGCCCCTAGGGGGGCAGTTGGGTAAGACTAAGGATGTGTTGGTCTTTCCCCAAGAGAAATGGCTCCATGGTTTCCTGGTCTTGGGGTTCCTCTCAGTGGAGGCAGCTTGAAGCTGAAGCCATTTCAGAAAAGTCAGACTCGCACTCAATTACAAATGGGCACAGCGGTGACTAGTACTGTTCCAAGGATTATGAGAATCTGAAGAAGTTATGCTCGTGTTTCCATATGGTAACCCTCACCAAACAGGCTTCTCAGGGCCCTTGGCTCCAAAGCCCTGTTCTGCAGAGTCCCCTCATGGATCTTACCTGTCCAGAAGGTCACCCTCTTGTCCTAGACAAACTGGACTTTCCAAGGGAAGAGCTAGCAAACTCCATCAATTAGCCTCTGCTAATTGCTTGGCTGCTAACTGGAAAGTTGGGGGTTCGAACCCATCCAGTGGCTCCACAGGAGAGAAGGCCTGGCAATCTGGCTCCATAAACGTTGTTGTTGTTGTTATGTGCCATCAAGTTGGATTTGACTCCTAGCGACCCCTCCTTGGGTTTCCCAGGCAGTATCACTATGGAAGTAGATTTCCCAACCTTCCTTCTGAGGATTGGCTGGTGGATTTGAACCGCCAGCCTTCTGGTTAGCAGTCAAGCACCTTAGGCACTATACCACCAGAGCTCCTATGTGAATAGAGGGACAAATAAAATCAGCAAGTGGATTGGAGTGATATTTTAGAGAGCATGGCAGGGACGTCTTCCCTGAGGAAGAAACATTTAGGCTGTTGTGGGTGTTGTTAGGTACCACTGGGTTGGCCCTGACTCATAGCAACCCCGTGTACGACAGAATGAAACCCTTCCAATCCTGCACCAACCTCACAATCCTTGCTATACTTAAGCCCTTCTTGCAGCCACTGTGTCAATCTCTCTCGTCAAGGATTTTCCCCTTCGTGGCTGACCTTCTCTACTTGACCAAGTATGATATTCTTTTCTAGGGAATGGCCTCTTCTGACAACATGACTGTGATGGTTGGAGCTGCATGTCAACTTGGCTGGACCACAATTCTGTGTGGTTTAAGCAGTTGTGATGTAGGTTGTTCCCATGATGGGATCAAATGTATATGTTTTTAGCAGTCAGTCCTTTGAAAGGGAGTTTCCCTAGGGGTGTGGCCTGCTTCCAGTGTATTTATGGACATCCTGGGAAAAGAGACACCCTTTTGTGGATCGAGATCCTGTTGTGCTGCCTACAACTGTCCGTGAGCGAACAATCCACCATTCGGCCTGGACATCTCGGATTCATCATTTGTTGGAGTCAGCAGCCAGTATACTGTCTGCCAACCTTGAGCTCATCAGCCCCTGCAGCTACGAGAGTTGGAAAAAGCCTCCAGCTTGACGTTTGATCCAAGAACTTGGGGGTTGCCAACTTCTATGAGTGTGTGAGCCATTTTCTTAAGATATATTTCTCTTTTTCTCTCTCTATAAGCTTTACTGGTTTTGCTTCTCTAGAGAACCCAGTCTCACTCAATGACCAAAGTAGATGACATGAAGTCAGGCCATTCTAGCTTCCAAGGAACATTCTGGGTGCACTTCTTCCAGGACAGATTTGCTCACTCTTCTGGTAGTCCATGGTGTTTTCAATACTCTGCCAACTTCACAGTTCAAAAGCATCAACTTTTCTTCAGTCTTCCTTATTCATTGTCCTGCTTTCACAAGCATATCAGGCAATTGAACATAGCATGGCTTGGGTCAGGTGCACTTTAGTCTTCAAAGTGGCATCTTTGCTTCTTAACACTTTAAAGAGGTTTTATGCAGCAGATTTGCCCAATGCAATATGATGTCTGGTTTCTTGACTACTGGTTGCATGGGTGTTGATCAGGGACCCAAGAAAAATAATAATAAAAAACCAATGGTATTGAAAGAAGACCAAACTACACTGAAGGAATTGGCAAAATAATAATAATAATAATAATAATAATAATAATAAAAGGCTCCAGGAATTCACAGA
>NW_006921971.1:800174-804039 GCF_000298275.1 Orycteropus afer afer | reverse complement strand
CTGCAGTATGGATTACACCTCAATGTTAAAAAAATAATCTGAGAAGCTGGACTATATGAAGAAGAACATAGCATCAGGATTGGAGGAAGACTCATTAACAACCTGCAATATGCAAATGATACAACCTTGCTTGCTTGAAGCAATTAGTGATCAAGAGCAAAATCTTCAGTACTTCAACCTAAAGAAAACGAAAATCCTCATGACTGGACCAATAAGCAACATCATGGTAAATGGAAAAAAAGATTGACGTTGTAGGAATTTAATTTCATTGGGTTCACAACCAACACTCATGGAAGCAGCAGTCAAGAAATCAGACATAATACACTGGGCAAATCTGCTGCAAAAGACCTCTTTAAAGTGTTAAGGAGCAAAGATGTCACTTTGAAGACTTTGGGTAAAGTTGTGCTTTACCCAAGACATGGTATTTTCAGTTACATCGTATGCATTGGAAAGCTGGACAATGAATAAGGAAGACCAAAGAAGAGTTCATGCCTTTGCATTGTGGTGTTGGCAAAGACTACTGAAAATTCCATGGACTGTCAGAATGAACAAGTCTGTCCCAGAAGAAGTTCAACTGAAATGCTCCTTGGAAGTGAAACTGGCCAGACTTTGTCTCATCGACTTTGGTCATGTTGTCAGAAGGGACAGTTTCCTGGAGAAGCATATCACGCTTGGTGAAGTGGAGGGTCAGCCAAAGAGGGGAAGACCCTCAATGAGATGGATGGACACTGGCTTCAACGATGGGCTCAAGAACAGCCAGGATTCTGAGGATGGTGCAAGACCGGGCAGTGTTTCACTCTGTTGTGCACAGAGTCATTGTGAGTTGGAGCTGACTCAACAGCACCAAACAACAACATTATGTTGAGGACTTTGGTCTGAAAAGGACAAAACACAACCCTTATATTGTCATTGTTGTTATGTGCCATCGAGTCGACCCTGACTCCTAGCGACCCCTCCTTGGGTTTCTGAGGCAGTTATCACTATGGAAGTAGGATTGCCCAACCTTCCTTCCGAGGAGCGGCTGGCGGGTTTGAACTGCCAGCCTCCTGGTTAGCAGTCAAGTGCCTTAGGCACTATGCTACCAGAGCTCCTAACCCTTATATAGAGATAGCATTTAAAATCCAACTATCTGATCAGGAGGGGCAGCTGGCGCTAGTAATCTTCACACTGTGGAGTATGGCAGAGATAAGAGACATAGTTATGGGTTTTCCCAAGTTCAGAGAAAATCCAGGTAAATTTACTGAGGAATTCAGGCTCTTCTCCTCCACCTACCCAGCTAGGGGTCCCCGATCTTTATCAATTTATTCACATGTTACTGGGGCCCAGAGAAGGCCGACCATGGATGACTGAGGCTGGCTAGTATGAGGGCGGGACTTGAGAGATTCTCTCCAAACTGAGAACTCCTAGAGCTCTGTTGTTGGATGGTAGGCGGGTTCATGATCTATCTGCTGATTAGAGAAATCCCGAGAATATTTCCAAGGAAAATAGATTGGACCAGACTTCAAGCTTGTACACAAAATAGTGAAAATGTATATAATTTCAGAGATAGATTAGAATAATTGTTCCTTGAACACTCAGGGCTGAAATTATATAATGATCCTGAGAATGCCTTCAATTCTATTTTTGACAGTGGCTTAAACCCAGAGCTTTCAAAATTGGTCAAACAATGTCATTTAGACTGGGAAATGGCTCCTTGCAGAAACCTTTTAGACCCTGTGTACAAATTGGCTCAAACCACTGAGCAAAGAAATCAGGCCTGTGAACAAAGTACTAAAGCCAAGCAAAATAAAATTATAGCTTTACAGCTTCAACATTTACAAAGTCCCAGAGTGCAGGTGGGAGCTCTGGTAGCATAGTGGCTAAGACACTTGCCTGCTAATCAGAAGGCTGGCGGTTCAAACCCACCAGCCACTCCTCGGAAGGAAGGTTGGGTAATCTACTACCGTAGTGATACAGCCTAGGAAACCCAAGGAGGGGTCGCTATGAGTCGGGTTTGACTCGACGGCACATAACAACAACAACAACAACAACAGAGTGCAGGTATTCAATGCTGCAGCCTCAAAGGGAGTAGACTAATCATACCTTGAGCTGTTTCATGGTAAGAAACCAGGACATTTTTAAATGGAAGTGTGCTAAATGAAAAAATAAATTTGGTATGCTGCCTTCCACCTCATCTTCAGTAGGATTAGATTTATAGGGCTCCGGGGATCGAATGTGGATTTTTCCAGTAATGGCTTAAAATAATCAGGGAGAAACTACTCTCTGAGTAAATGGAGAAAATCATAAGTTTTTAATTCAACACAGGAGTCAATTCATCAGGTTTGAATCCCATGTATTTGAAAAATTCCTCCCCCAAGAGTAATAAAACTTCTAAAATCATGGGAATTATGAAGTCTAACTCAGCCAGTTAGTATTTCTTTAGAACCTATTAACAGACATGCATCCTTTATTGTTAAGGTCAAATACTCCTGTTAACCCACTAAGTGCACCTTTTATTTATGATTTAAAAAAATTTTTTTTTTTATTGTGATTTGGGTGAAAGTTCACAGAGTGAATTCATTTCCCATGCAGCGGCTCTATCATTTACAACTTGCTGAACGAGGAGGAACACTTTTAGAAACATGTGATGCTTCTCACCCTAAGAGGAGGGAAACTAAGGATAGTGAAGAATTTTTTTGTTTTTTTCCAGGGACTTACTATGCCTTTAGGAGCTCTGGTAGCATAGTGCCTAAGGCACTTGACGGCTAACCAGAAGGCTGGCGGTTCAAACCCACCAGCCACTCCTCGGAAGGAAGAGGGGGCAATCTACTTCTGTAGTGATACCACCTCGGAAAACCAAGGAGGGGTCGCTATGAGTTGGGTCTGACTCGACAGCATATAACAACAACAACAACTCTGCCTTTAGAGGAAAACAACTCTCACTCAACTACTGACCCCATTTCCAGTGTCAGACAGACAGGCATGTTCCCACGTTCTCTGGGACACCGAGCCAACCATCACTGGGATGCGGAGGGCCCACCTGTCCCAGATTGCCTTTCAGCAGCTCCAGAGGCATTATGGGTTATGTCTTCCACAGACAAGTTTTATCAGCTGAATCCACCCAAATTCAAAACTCAAAATCATTCTAAACCTTTGCATGGGGTTTCACAACACCCTGTGAAGAAGGAAACAAAGGAAGACCTAGCTCCAATAAGCTGAGATTTTTAAATAAATAAGTAAGTAAGTAAGTAAGTAAGTTGATTATCCCTTGCACCACTCTGTGTAATACTCTGGTTTTCCCTATAAGGAAATTTGAAAATCAATGATAGTGGTTTGTGCAAGAATTATGAGCCATAAACCACAGTTACTATACCTTGCTTTTCCCTAAGCTTAACTTCCATTTACTTTTATTTAATATTCCTCCCCAAATACTTACTTTACTCTGATAGACTTGTGCAGAGGTTTTTCGTATCTCAGTTTACCGATTGTCAATACCTATTTGTATTTATGTGAGATAATCAACAATTTGACTGGACAGTTATGCCCCAAGATTATACTGAAAGTCCCACCTACTTTTCTCAAGCTTTACGTGCCAATTTGCAATCTTTGCAGTTTGTCCAGAGCCCTGCTCTGCTCCAATACATTGATGATTTGCTATTCTGTTTCCTTTCATTAGACACATGTTTAAAAGGTAGTATCCTGCTCCTTTAAGCATAGGCACTGAAACAAGGTGGGCTTGTGCTTACTCACTGATCTGCACTGAACACGTTCCCTTGTTACCCTACCGAGAAAGACCAGGTCTTCGGGAGCAAGGTAAGCACAGGCGTAGCACAGAGTAGCAGGCCGGAAGAGCAGGAGGAAGGGGTGGAACCCAGGAAGCCAAAGA
>NW_006921971.1:783322-796539 GCF_000298275.1 Orycteropus afer afer | reverse complement strand
AAAGAGGGGGAGGCCTTCAACGAGATGGATTGATACAGTGGCTGCGATGATGGGCTCGAGTATAGCAGGGATTGTGGGGCTGGTGTGGGATCGGGCAGTGTTTCGTTCTGCTGTGCATGGGGTCGCTATGAGTCGGAAACGACTCGACGGCACTTAACAACAATTAACAACAACATCCTGCTCCTACTATTATTATTACTTGCTATCACATGCAAGAAAAATCTTGTTGTTGTTGTTGTTATACGCTGTCGAGTTGGATCAAAATGGCTGCAGCAGTATATTGACAGAGATTTTCCAGGATACAAGTTGGATTCAGAAGAGGACATGGAATGAGGGGTATCATTGCTGATGTCGGATGGATCTTGGCTGAAAGCAAAGAACACCAGAAGGATGTTTACTTGTGTTTTATTGACTATGCCAAAGCATTCAATTGTGTGGATCACAAGAAATTATGGATAACATTGAGAAGAATGGGAATTCCAGAACACTTAACTGTACTCATGAGGAACCTGTACATAGTCCAGGAGGCTGTCATTCAAACAGAACAAGGGGACACTGCATGGTTGAAAATCAAGAAGGGAGTGCATCATGGTTGTATCCTTTTCCCACACTTATTCAATCTGTATGCTGAGCAAATAATCTGAGAAGCTGGACTATATGAAGAAGAATATGGCATCAAGATTGGAGGAAGACTCATTAGCAACCTGCAATATGCAAATGACATAACTTTGCTTGCTGAAAGTGAGGATGACTTGAAGCACTCACTAATGAAGACTGAAGACTACAGTCTGCAGTATGGATTACATCTCAACATAAAGAAAACAAAAATCCTCACAACTGGACCAATAAACAGCTTCACGATAAGCAGAGAAAAGATTGAAGCTGTCACAGACTTCATACTACTTGGTTCTACAATCAACACCAATGGAAATAGCAGTAAAGACATCACATGATGTATTGCATTGGGCAAATCTGCTGTAAAAGACCTCTTTCAAGTACTGAACAGCAAAGATGTCTCCTTGAAGACTAAGGTACGACTAACTCATACTAAGGTACGACTAACCCAAGCTACGGTATTTTCAATGGCCTCTTATGCATGTGAGAACTGGACAATGAGTAAGGAAGACCGAGAAAGAGTTGATGCTTTTGTACTGTGGTGTTGGTAAAGAATGCTGAGAGTCCTGCTAAAGGAACTAACAAAACTATCCTGGGAGAGGTCCAGCCGGAATGCTCCTTGGAAGCGAGAATGGCCAAACTTTGGTCATGTTGTCAGAAGGAGCCATTCCCTGGAGAAGGATGTCATGCTTGATAAAGTGGAAGGTCAACCAAAAAGGGGAAGGTCCTCAACGAGATGGATTGACACAGTGACTGTAATGACGGGTTCAGATATAGCAAGAATCATGAGGCTGGCACAAGACCGGGCAGTGTTTAGTTCTGTTGTAATGGGGTCGCTATGAGTCTGAGACGACTCGACGGCATCTAATAACAACAACATTCTGCTCTTACAGCATGTGGCAGCTAGACGGCATAAAGCATCCAAGGGAAAATTACATTGGTTGTACCTTCAGTAAAATATTTAAGGAATATTATTTCACCACAAGGAGTTTCCATGGATCCAAAAAGAAAGGATGCAATTCTGGTTTTCCCTATTACTACCAGTAAGGAGCAGCTTAGAGGATTCTTAGGTCTCTGTGGCTATCATTGTGCCTGGATCCCCAATTTTTCCCAATAGCCTAGCCACTCATCCGTTTTTAAAGGAGCTTGCACTTGACCCATGTCAGCTGTCTCAGAAGGGTAGCCAAACTTTTTCTAAGTTAAAAGAGTCAACTCTCACCACCCGGCTGCAGGATTTCCCAATTATATAAGTTGGATTTTTTTCATATGTCCTGGAAATGCTTTGGAGATTCTCACTCAGACCCATGGGGGTCAGCAGAGACATATAGGGTACTATACCTTACGGTTAGATCCAGTAGCCAGGGGGTGTCTCCCATGCCTGGGAGCAGTTGTAGCCACAGCATAGATAGTAGAGTCACAGATGATGTTTTCCTTGGGAACTTTTTAGAAGTCGTGGTATTTAACATCCATCCAGCTGGGCTGTGGTTTTGAGTGGCTTGGCAGCTGGAGTCGTTATTCCCCACGATGAGATTGTAATCTCCTCCACGGTGGGATCTGTTGTGAACAGCTGAGCAGTTAAAGGGGAGTTACCTTTGGGATGTGGCCTGCTTTCTGTACATATGGAGAAGTTTGGGGAAAGGTCGCTAGCTTTCTGGCCCATTTGGATCCTGCAGCTGGCTGTCTTTAGCTCCAGCTCTTGAACTTGAACGCATGGCCTGCTGTGTTGCCTGCTGATCTTGGATTGTGCGGTTTCACCTGCTGGCACAGCCTCAGGAGCCAGTGGCTGTATGAGTCAGAAGGCTCCAGCTCCCGTGGGCCTGGAACAAGAGGCAGAGCTGAAGCCCAAGGTCGAGGGCCGTTCACCCAGCCCCTAAAGCCAGCACTGGGAATTCAGACTTCTAGCCTCCTCAACTGGGAAAGAATAAACTGTTAGTTAAAGCCACGCACATGTGTTATTTCTGTTACAGCAGCAAGGAGAACTAAGATAGGTGTATGTGTTCTCCATGTCGAGGCCAGTCCTAAGTTCTTTTTTAACTCAACATTTACCAGCCTGCACTGTAACCTCCTATGAAGCCCTACTTTTAGTCACATTCAACATTAGGTTACACATTCTTGAGTTTTCCAATTTAACTACTCTGTTTCTGATACCTGGTGATTTTGAAACTGTCTCTCATGATTGCCTGGATTTAACAGACCAATTACTTACTCTAAGACAAGACCTGGGACCTCTGGTGGCGTAGTGCCTAAGGCACCTGATTGCTAACCAGAAGGCTGTCGGTTCAAACGCACCAGCCACTCCTCAGAAGGAAGGTTGGGCAATCTACTTCTGTAGTGATAGCGCCTCGGAAACCCAAGGAGGGGTCACTATGAGTTGGGGCCGGCTCCATAGCACATAACAACAACTGGAAACCCTCTGGTGCACTTCCACTCTGTCCTCTAGGGGCGCTGTGGGTCAGAATGGACTCCAGGGCAGTGGGTGTGGTTTGGGCTTTGCTTCTGTGAAGATTGACAGCCTTGGAGACCCTGTGGGGCAGTTCCACTCTGTCCTCTAGGGGCACTATGAGTCGGGGTCAAACTCAATAGCACATAACAAGAACAAGATAAGACCTACACGAAACTCCTCTCCCAATCCTGATTTCAGTCTTTTCATTGATGCATCTTATTTTAAACCAGACTCTTCTAGCTCTCATCACTAAGATGAATATGCTGTTTCCACATATACTTCAGTCTGGGAAAGCACCTCACTACCTGATGTTACTTCAGCCTAACAAACTGAACTGATAGCTCTCACCAGGGCTTGCAAATTGGCTTCTGGAGAATTGGTTAGAGTTTACATGGATTATAGGTATTGTTTTAGAATTTCTCATGATTTTGGAATAATATGGGAGCAAAAGGGTTTTATGACATCATTTAGGAATCAAATTAAAAATGGTCCCCTGATGCCTTGATCTTCTGGAAGCTCTCTCGCCCCCTTCTGAGATTGCAGGAGTTAAAATTCAGGCCCGTCAACCTAAAAACATTTCCCAAACAGAAGAAATTAGCAGAGATGCATTATCTGATGCAGCCACTAAAAAGGCTGCATCTCAACCCACTCATGAGCCATCATCCCCAAGATGAAAAGAAAGAAACAAAAAGAAATATACTTTTAAACTGTCCATTTCTTTCTTTCTTTCTTTTTCTTTTCTTTGCTTATTTTTTTCTTTAAGAACATTGAGCCATGTTAAGTTAGGTCTTGCTAAACCAAGTCCATTCTTTTAAAATTTTTCTTGATTTCCTGATCTTTTTAAGAAATATTCCTCAGTAAATACCAATAAATGACTTCTGGAGAAGAATTCAAGGAATGGAGATGTACTGGGTGCTATTAAGACCCAGCTACAGGAGCTCTGGTAGCATAGTGGCTAAGACACTTGCCTGCTAACCAGACGGCTGGCGGTTCAAACCCACCAGCCACTCCTCGGAAGGAAGGTTGGGCAATCCTACTTCCGTAGTGATACTGCCTCGGAAACCCAAGGAGGGGTCGCTATGAGTCGGGGCCGACTCGACGGCACATAACAACAACAACAACAACACACATTTGTGGGTGGGCTTTGACATTGAGCCTGTCCTGCCATGTTGTTCACATGTACTCTTACTCCAAACTAAGTCAATTCTGTTCTCTAGAGTATGGGTTTTAATGGTAATAGTCATTGTAACTAGCACTGTTCAATGTGGTATAAAAGTAAGCACTAATGCTTTGATTCAGAGAAGCAACTTGATGACCAAGTGCAGGCTAACGTATGTACAGACAATGAAATCTTTGATGAATTAGGAGAGCCTCAAATTTAATTCATCGTTCTATAAGGCCATTGGGCTTTTTCAACCACTAAGGTATTCTCCTAACTACTTTAAGAGTTTTGCAGTAGCGTGGTAAAGAAGGAGCAGCCAAAGCTGCCTAACAGTCAGAAACACCTTGCTCCTTTGTGGATGACAGGACGGCAGCTCGCTGTGAAGATGAGAACTCCTCTATAACAAGGTAGAAGTGAAATGCCTGCAAGTTCAAATAGCATAGCCAACAGCGATTTAAAATAAGTCCATGCAAAAAAACTAATTCTTAAATTGATCAGAGCATGTTCAATGAAACTCCTGACCAAGAGGAGGGAATTGTACAGGAGAAATCCATAAAACCTTTTGACTAAAATTAAATGATTGAATTAAAATTAGTGGGTTCTGGTTGCCTAGTGCCACTCTGACAGGAAATACACCACCAGTGGGATGGCCTTAGCAAACAGGAGTCTATTGTCTTACAGTTTGGAGGCTTTAAGTCTAAGTTCAAAGTGCCAAGATGTAGGGGCTGGGTGAAAGCCCCTCAGCCTTGGCCTTCAGCTCTGCCTCCAGTCCTGACCCACTGGAGCTAGAGGCTTTTCTTCACTCAGATACCTGCTGGCTGCTGAGGCTGACAAGCCCAAGGTTGACAACTAAAAAGGCACCATCCCGATGTTACCAAACCACACAGCAGGTCATTAACTCAAGTCCATTGAAAGTCCCAAGGTCAGCAGAGCAGGGCAGGCTGGTGAACAACGACACAGACACATGCAGGATCCAAGAGTGCCATAGGCTAGAGACTGTTCCCCAAGGCTTCTCCTTAAACACAGGAAGCAGACCACATCCCTAAGCAGCTACTCAGCTGCTCACAGTAGATTCCACCATGGAGTTGATTACCTTTCTCATCATGGGGAATACTACATCCAGCTGCCCAGCCACCCAACCAGGCCCAGCCAAGTTGACACACAAACTTAACTACCACACAGTTCTTGTTGAATTACACTGATCTTTTACTTATCTGTCTGCCTGGAACTCATATTTGGTTAGGTGAATTCAACTAAACCTCTCACAAGTTCCTGTTATCTGGGTATATTAATTGGTAGAAACTTTGCAAATCAACAAGTATTTTCTCTCTAGGGTCAAGCCGGGATGTGGAAGAAATACCCTATAGGTAAGGAATCTGACACAGCTGTCTTTTCTGTAAAGTGGACCCAAAGAATATTTCTTTGTGATAAGTATGTAATAAAGAGAATTGTTTGAAAGGATCTTGGGCCAAGCTTATCTGAAGTTTCCCAAACAACTTCATTGGTTTTTGTTCAACAAGTGGTTTTGGGGAAATGAGGTCCCGGCACCAAGATGGTTTTCAGCAATTCCTGAGACATTTGATTAAAGCTGTTTAAACATTCACTCCAAAGGAAAACTCAAACTCACTGTCATTGAGTCAATTCTGACTCATAGCGACCCCCTTCAGGTTTCTGAGGTGGTAAATCTTTATGGAAGTAGGCTGCCCAGTCTTCCTTCTGTGAGCAGCTGGTGGGTTTGAACTACCAATCTTTTGGTTAGCAGTCAATACCTTAGGGACAATACCACTGTTGTTGTTGTTGTTATGTGCTGTTGAGTTGGACCCAACTTATAGAGACCCCTCCTTGGGTTTCCGAGGTGGTATCACTACAGAAGTAGGATTGCCCAACCTTCCTTCCGAGGAGTGGCTGGTGGGTTTGAACCGCCAGCCTTCTGGTTAGCAGTCAAGTGCCTTAGGCACTATGCTATCAGAGCTCCCAATACCATTAGAGCTATTTAAAAATTCACTATTGATGTTTTATGATCCCACTTGAAGGATATGTGACTGTGATTGAAAACCCCCTGTTCCTGAAATCTATCACTGTAATAATCTTCTATGCTCAATTATCCAACAGAACCCCATTTCCCACCCCTAACTCCTCCTCCTTGTGACAGAATTCAAACCAATCAAATGGCTGTATCATAATTTCTTTGTTCCCTGGACTGTGTTTATCTTTTTCAGAAGTTTTTAACCGAAGTCACAAACTCTCACTTATGTGGGCTGGTGTCTCCCTGCATTTGGGTGTATTGTTTTTCTAAATAAACCCTCTTAGTTCCATTATAAGGACTGAGAGGGTGGTTTTTGTTTTTGTTTTTGTTTTCTCCACTACAACAAAGCCTACAGGTCTCAGTAGTTTATGAAAACAATCAATAAGGAATTCAGTATTGAACCACTTACAAAATTAGTTCCTCCATGAAGACTCTTTCTTGCATTTCAACCGACTGTATTTTTTCATTTCTACATTAACCTCTTGCTGATTGTCAGATATTAGAAATACAATATAATTCATTGTAAATCGGAATTTGAAGCATCTACAAAGATGCAGAATGGCATCAAGTTTAGGAAAACGTATTGAGAACTCTTAAAATGGCAGGCAAAACAACTGTTGAGGGTCAGGCGTGGTTAGCACAGTTCACAACTGAAAACTGACGTCCAAGAAGCCTTTCCTTAGAGAATATTTAAATACAAAGCTTTAGAGAAACCCTGGGAAAAGCTTAATGAAATTTTGCAAAATAACCCTCTTTACAAAATTGGAGTGAAGGATATTATATTTGCTATCACACTAGTTCTGTCAAAAATACTTACATCTAAAAAATTAACCCTTGATTCATTGTTCACTATTCTAAAAATTAGTGCATAGTTCCAATTTCAACTCAAATTTTTTTTTAAAAGTAAGGTAACCCTGTTTTATACTTTTTAACTTTACTTTTCAGAATACAAGTCCAAGGAAATTCTTCTTGCCATCATTTTCTATGAAATTGTAGCCCCCTTTTAAAATGAATTCACTTTTTGTAGTATCACATTTTCTCTGCTGCAGAAATTCTCCTGTACCTCATGAAGTTAGTCCCTTGGTTATAAAATTGAGGCGCTCTGGTGGTACAGTGCTTAAGCACTCAGATGCTAACTGAAAAGGTGGAGATTTGAACCCATCAGCTGCTGTACAGGAGAAAGATGTGGCCGTCTGCTTCTGTTAGGATTACAATCTTGGGAGCCCTGTGGTGTAGTTCTACTCTGCCTTATAGGGTCACTATGAGTTATGGGAGCTCTGGTAGCACAGTGCCTAAGGCACTTGACTGCTAACCAGAAGGCTGGCGATTCAAACCCACCAGCCACTCCTCGGAAGGAAGGTTGGGCAATCTACTTCCGTAGTGATACCGCCTCAGAAACCCACGGAGGGGTCGCTATGAGTTGGGTCCCACTCAACGGCACATAAAGACAACAACATGGGTTGGAAATGACTTGATGGCAAAATGTTGTTACTGTTGTTAGTTGCTCTTGAGTCAATTCTAATGTGTCCCTACCCCATGTACACAGAGCAGGCGCACTTCACACGGTTCTCAAGGGTGCTTCTCGGAAGCAGAAGGCGCACTTCACACGGTTCTCAAGGGTGCTTCTCGGAAGCAGATCTGCAGGCCTTGCTCCTAAGAACTTCAGGGTGGGTTTGAACTGCCAATCTTTTGGTTTGTGGTCCAACATTTAAGGGTTTGTGCTGCCCCAGGACTCTAGCTATAAAACAGTGCACTTCAACTTTGATGCTGTCTGGGAGAAGTCCAACCTCACCATTGGACAAGGGGCCATTATCATCATCTGTGTTGCAACTAAAACAGTTACATGTCGCTGAGGGCTTCTTGGGTTCCAGGCACTGCTGGACATTCTGCAGACACTGCCTTATTGCATCTCCACGGGACCTAAGGAGGGAGCGTTACCGTGTGTGTGTTAACATGGGGAGACAGAGACAACGGATGGCCATTGCCACTTTCTCACCCAAAGTCACACAGCCAGCAAATGGGGCAAGAAGCCAGCACCCACACCAGGTCTGAGCCCAGAGGCCCTGCTCTCCAACCAGTGGTTCTCAGCTCTGTTTGAACATCAGAATCCATGAGGACCTTTAAGAAACGATGATGCTTAGACCAGAACTAGATGGTGCCCAGCTATCACTAATGACCGCTCTGATCAGGGCCTCGATAGATGGGCCTGATAGAATGGGGGAAAATGTAGAAAAAAAACTCAAATGAAAAAGTCCAGTCTTACTGGACCAGTTGAGACGAGAGGATTCCCTGAGACTATTACTCTGAGATACTCTTCAAACCTTGAACCAAAACTAACCCGAGGTCACCCTTTAACAGATTAAATAAGAATATTAGCAGTGAGTCCTGCGTATGTTTCAAAAAATGTTCTACATGAGACACAATGGTGAACAATTTCTCTGAAGCCAAGACGAGAAGGTGAGGTGACAAAGAAGCCCGAGTGCTGGAAGAGAAGCATCCGTGAAAATGAAAAGAAGCATGAGAATGCCGACACGTTGTGAGAAATGTCACCCCGTCACCGAACACTGTGCAGCAGCTGTTAAATGCGGACCTAATTTACTGTGCAAACTTTCACCGAAAACACACTTCAATATTATAAAAATAAAAACAAAAAACAAGGATGCTTGGATCCCAGCCTCAGAGATTCTTACGTCATTGGTCTGGAGTGTGACCTAGGCACTCAGGTATTTTAAAATTCTCAGGGTACATTAGTTATCTACTAGTGTAACAAAGGGAGCTCTGGTGGCCTAGTGTCTAAGGCATTTGACTGCTAACCAGAAGGCTGGCGGTTCAAACCAACGGATCTGACTCAATGGTAGTGAATTTTTTTTTTTTTTTAGTGTAACAAATTACCCCAGACTTAGTGGCTTAAAACAACATGTGTTTACTAGCACACTTCATTCTATTGTGTTTTGCCTTATTGCGTTTCATGGATACTGTGTTTTTTCACAATTTGAAGGTTTGTGGCAACCCTGCAAGTCTATCGGTACCATTTTTCCAACAGCATGTGCTCTGTGTCACATTTTGGTAATTCTCACAGGATTTTGAACTCTTTCGTCATGTTACTGCACACTAAGTAGACTACAGTATAATGTAAACATAACTTTGACATGCACTGAGAAACCAAAAATAATCATGTGATACACTTTACTTCTAAATTCACTTCATTGCAGTGGTCTGGAACCAAACCCACAGTATCTCTGAGGGTCGCCTGTATTATCTCGCAGTCCCTGTGGGTAAGGCATTTGGGCATAGCTTAGCCGGGCCCTCTGCCCAAGGTCTCACATAGCTGTCAATCAGGTGTTGTTCGGGGCTGTGGTCTCATCTGAGCCTCAACTGGGAAAAGACTTGCTTCCCTCAGGGACTAAGGTTTCCATTTTCGTGTTGGTTGTCCACCAGGTACCACTCCCAACTCCCAGAAGTTGCCTACAGTTCCTTGTCACATGGCCACCTCCACAGACCCTTTCACAATACTACAGCTTCATCTTGAAGCCCAGCAGGGAGGAGAGCTCTTGCTCCCGTCTGTTAAGATGGTATGTAACATAGCATAACCTGGTCAAACGAGTGACATCCGATTAAACCCCAAACCCACTGTCATCAAGTTAACTCCAACTCACAGAGCTCCCCCTACAGAGCGGCGGGTGGGTTCGAACTGCTGATCTTTTGGTTACCAGCCAAATGCTTTAACCACTATCCAACAGAGTTCCAACATCCCATTATCTTTGCCATTTTCTATTGGTTAGAAGCAAGTCACAGTTCCTCCTGGTACCCAGGGAAGGAAATGACTCATTGGGGGTCATGTGAACAAGGCCACGACTCATTGGGGGTCATCTTAGAGTGTGTCCGCCACAGCAGGTGATTTTAATGGGCAGCCAAAATTGAGAACCACAGTTCTAAAGCATTTTGCTGTATTTTCTTTCTTTTCCAGAATTATCACAAATTAGAAATTCATCATATTTACTTTTTCCCCTCAATATTCAATTTTAAAAGACATGGGAAACAAACAGAAAAGAAAAATACTACCTTCTGCAGTTGTAATTATTCACCCATTCGTGTGTGTTGTTGTTGTTATGTGCCGTCGAGTAGGACCAGACTCATAGCAAACGCTCCCTGGGTTTCCGAGGCAGTATCACTATGGAAGTAGATTGCCCCATCTTCCTTCTGAGGAGTGGCTGCTGGGTTTGAACTGCCAGGCTTCTGGTTAGCAGTCAAGTGCCTTAGGCACTATGCCACCAGAGCTCCCCATTGGTGTGTAGCAATTGCTAAATGGGAACCTAATTTGCTGTGTAAACTTTCACTGAAAGTTTCCTATATAGTTAGCAGGTGAGTGCTTAAGCACTGTGCCACCAGAGCGCCGTTATAATTATACACGCATAGGAAATGGCCCATTTTCAGCCATTCCTGACCTACAATAACTGAGATTTTATGTGGTTCAACTTCAGACCATCCTTCCCTGATAAACCAAGCGCCTGATGAAACAGCTGGAGGTGGTGAGAGGTTCCGGGGGAGGGAGTCAGGGACCATCACATGTCATAGTGACTCTCAAGTAAAGACATATCTTCAAGGGGCTCTAGTGGCACCGTGGTTAACGCATTTGGCTGCTAACCAAACCCAACAGCCCGTCTTTGGGAGAAGGAGAGGCTGTCTGCTTCAGTAAAGATTGACAGCCTTAGAAACCCTATGGGGCAGTTCTCTGTCCTGTGGGGTCACTGAATTGGAATCAACTCGACAGCAGTGGTTTGGTTTGGGGTTTAATGACTCGTCTTCAGTGATTCCACAGCAAACCCAAAGCCTGTGAGCTCAGGCCCATTTCAAAAGGGGCTCCAGGCAGGAATCTTAGAAAGGACCCGTTGTCACGAACCTAGGACACTTTGCTGGGGAAAGACAAAGCAAAACTGATGTTCAACTTGAGATGGTTACAAAGACAGGGCATCATGGGGGAGGGCCTATCTGAGCAGAGAACAGAGTAACCACTGACGGAAGTTTCCGCTTTGACCTAAAAGAAGACAGAAACGGAGCCTGAGCCTTCTCAGTAATGAGAGACCGGCCACATCCGCCTCGGGCCTTCTCCTGACCCGCAGCCCTGCGCGCCCCAGGAAGCGCCTTCGTCGCCACCTTGTGGCGGAAAGAGGAACCGCAAGATGTGCCTGGGGCCTGGGTTTGCAATGGTTTCCGTCTCTCTCCAGGAAGGATGAAAAGCAGCAAATTCAAACTCACCAAGAGCTCCGCGGCGCAGTGGTTAAAGCGCAGCTAGCAGTCAGAATCGACTGCACGGCAGAGGGTTTGGTTTCTGGAATCCTCCACTCCCAGGTCTAAACGGAAAGTTGGCAGTCGGCTTCTGTACAGATGACAGAGACTGTGTTACACACAGGAGGTGGTTTTGGAGTTTCGTGAGTGAACGAGCACAGACTTCTTTGACGTGTTCTCGGGTAAAAACTCCCTTAGAAAGGGCTTGGTTCTTTATGCTACAGATTCTTTGGGGGCCACGAATGGTACAACCTCTCAAAAGGCCAGATGTCCTTTTGAAAAGAAAATTGAGGGCCTGGGACATATATCTATAGATAGATATAGATATGGATATGGATATGGATATGGATATGGATATGGATATATATATAGATATATTTATAGAAATCCACACATTTCACCAGGCAAAGAAAATATTCTCAAATATCAGTCACCAAGCCCCTAAAATATTCATGTTTCCAAAAGTACATTTTCCTCTTTGAAATCAAACTCACATGACAGCCATTGATCCTGACACCCAGTCAGGCCTAGCAGTCACGTCAGGCCTAGCAGTTATGTCAGGCCCTCTGCAACTCACGGTCACCCCACGTGTGTCTGAGTGAAACGGTGCTCCCTGGGGTCTTCGATGGTTAGAGCTGGTGGAGGTGTCTTTCTTGAACTCTGGTGTTTCGAATCCTCGAGCTAAGTCTCTTACTCAGATGTGGGATAAGAAGAGCAAAAAGATGTGAGAATAAGAGGAGCAGGGGCTCTAGACCCATGGTGGTTAACCTTTGTGGGGTCACTCGCTGGAGAATACGGTGAGGCTATGGTCCCTCTCCCATAGGATACACTTTCACACAACGTTGGTGCAATTTCAGGGGGACATTTGTCCCCATCAGGTGCCTCCAAACACCCAATTTTATAATGCTTGATGTAAAGCCCCGAATTGGGTGATGAGACAATCTTTTCAGTACACTAGGCCACCTTTAGGAAAAGGACTTTGTACGCATGATACTTCTCTCTAAAGAGTGATACGTAAAAGGAAATATTTTCTCTTATATGTCTGATGCATAAGAGCCATATTTCTTCCATTTGCTTAACAAGGAAAACAACTACTTGGTAACTCACTGCCATTGAGTTGATTCTGACTCCCAGAGGCTCATGGTGGATTCTGCAGGACACAGACCTGCCCACAGGGCTTCCAAGGCTGCAATGCTCACAGAAGCAGACTGCCTCACCTTCTCCCACAGACGGCTGGAGGATTCACACTGCCGACCTTCCCAGTTAGCAGCTGAGTGCTTTAGTCACTGCACCACCAGAGCTCACTATCAGCACCAGCCTTGACTCATTTGTAGAATTTTGTCTTTGGTTCATGCTTCAGTGCCACAGAGGGATGGGTCACTGGAAGAAGCTTTGGAATTTCCACTGGAATAACGAAGGGAAGAGAGGAGAGTTGGATTTATGGGAGATATGGAAGGAGCTAACCGTGCATAGAGTGGGTAAGTGGTTCACGGAAGACCTGAGGTTGAACAAATGTTTGAAGGGTGTAAATGCCAAAGTGAAGAATTATAATGCAGACAGAGGCAGCACTAGCTACACATAATGGAATGAAATTAAAGACAAATAAGTTTCAGTTGTTCCTCGATTATAATAGTCATGTGAATAACCAGAACTCAAACCAGTCATTGCCAGCAAGTCAATTCAGA